>NC_041822.1:26513539-26819066 GCF_900964775.1 Scleropages formosus
CGCCACCGCATCCCCTTAAACTAGATATTTGTTCCTTTTCTATCTATGAAACGTGATATTTAATATTCTCTAGCTGCCCAGTCCTGTTACAATGTGACCCAATGCAGCCCACTGAAAACCCCCAGCGGGGTGGGGCGGCGGCTGCCGAACCCCGGGGAACGTTTTCACCGTTCGCTCACATGCGTAATTGACTTAAAGAAAACACGTGAGCGGAGGACTGACACTCCAGGATAGAAGGACGCAGAATGTTTGGCTAATAAATTATGTATTTGTGCAAGTATTTAATAATAACTGATGTAATAAAGTTTCTGCATGATAAATATTTATGAGTGTTTTCCATGCAAGAGGAACACAATTGAGAGCGATGATGGTCCTGAGGAAGAAAATCTGAGGAAAAAATCTACACAGAGGAAAAAAGAGCTCGGGAGACGGGGGGGTCGAGTCCTCGAACCCGTACAAAGCGGATGTTTCGGTAGCACTCGGTTCCTGCTGCCCACGCGGAGTGCCGTCTGTCGCGCGGCCTGCAGGGGACGCTCTCGGGGCCCTCGAGCCAACGCTTCATCGCGCTAGGTTTGGGTGTCGTGCATTTCGGAGAATCTGATTGGCTGCAGACAGACAGTTTCTCCTTTATACTTTATAGATAAGTGTTTTACTTTTATCCGGGGGTGCGGTGGCGCAGTGGGTTGGACCACAGTCTTGCTCTCTGGTGAGTCTGGGGTTTGAGTCCCGCTTGGGGTGCCTTGCGACGGACTGGCGTCCCGTCCTGGGTGTGTCCCCTTACGCCCCGGGTTAGGCTCCGGTTCCCCGTGACCCTGTATGGGACAAGCGGTTCTGAAAGTTTGTTTGTTTGTTTTACTTTTGAATGTACGAGAGGGAAATGGAAAGGTCAACCGAAAGGTCGACACACTAATTCTGATGGAGACGGGCAGAGCAGCGTCGACACCCTCCGAGGCCTCTGAGCGACGCTTCTGGGGTCACCGCGCCGCCGTCCCACTTCCGTTTGCGTTCCTGTTTCCCCTTCATTGAATTTCTGTGACTCTTCCATGTCCTGCAAACGATGAGCCTAATAATTTCACCTCTGACTGCATACAGTGCTTTGCTAGCCCTCACAATACAACAATTTTCAGGTAAGATCTAACGGGTTATTTTTAAATGTCTAAAAAAACGTAAACTGAACGTTACGTGTCCATTCGTACGCATTCCCCGTGTTGCGGAACGTTCAAAGATTTCACCTGCTGCATGCTGCTGCCACACACACACACACACACACACACACACACACCGCGAAGGTCTGCGCAGTTTTCATCACTGTCCATCTGCAATATTTCATCTGTCTTTTTGCATAACACGCAGTTGGCTGTGAAGTTCATCTGTCGAGTCCTCGGAATTCTGAGTTACCATGACAACACGGCGCCCGTAACCGAAACGACGACCGCGCACAGAATCAACATCGCTCTTGATAGATGGTCTTCTTTGAGTCGTCTCTTCCTGGCGCAGGAGTGTACGCGTGCTCTTTACCATGTCGAGTGACCGGAATGCGGATGTAGCGCGGTATTCTCCGCGAAAAGATAAAAGCTCAAGCAGCTCACACGCCTAACGCAACTCTCGGAAACTGGCACGCAACTACGCAACACGTGTCAATTAGAGAATTAGTCTCCATCTGGCAGAGTGACGCGACTAGCTGGACGTCAAGGACGACGCGAACGAAAGAGCGAATATAAGAGCATTACAAATTCCGTCGGTAATCTGCCCGCTGCTCCGGTCGGACGGAAAGGTCGCCGTCCTCGTCGCCGTCCGGTGAACGTGGAAACACCACAGGCCACGTGCGTTTGAAGCCGCTGCCCCCCAGATGCTGCTCTACCTGAGACCAGCTGTGCGGAGTTAATTCTCGCCTCGTGGAAATGTCAGCTGCGCTACCTGGAGGGGCTTCGGGGGTCTCTGAGCTCCTGCCCCAGGCCTCCTCCACGCTGCTCCGCCTTGAGCCGTTGACCGTCCTCAAAGGCGCCGAGAGGAGCTTCGGGAGCCAGAAGCGTCGATGGCGTTCGAGGCCCTGCGCCGAGATGCCGCTGCGATGCCTTCCTGCAGACGCTCACGTAGATCCTGCTCCAGCTGCGAAGAAAAGGCGACCGTCCGGACACGAAAGGCTTATCTGATTTATGGGCCTTGAACCGTAATCCGTCGTCTTCCTCCGGTTCATCTCGCTTGGCTTAAAGCGTTTGGTCATCCTGTTCCGGCGTGCTGCTCGCTCCACGGGACTGTCCACCCGCTCACGTTGTCATGGTTCTAGTAACTGGGGAGATGGCTTTCTAAACAAGTGTTCAGAAGGGAGATTTTCGGAAGGTTTTTTCCAACTGCGTGCAGCTCTTGAATTGGCTTTTGCTTCCCGTTGCTGCTTTGTGCTGCATGAAGGCCGTGTGAATCTCGTGACTTTTTGCCTTCGGCGATACGTATTTACCGCTCTGTCTTCTAGCTCAGTCCACTTTCTTTTACCTGCACTCTCTACTTTTCTACCTGAGTGAGTCTTCCCAACCTGGATTGGCCTCAGAGTCAAACGTCTCCATCTGTTACAAACTGAGTCTCTTGTCTCCATCCATATCAACCTTAAGAATCAAACACCTCCACCCATATCAACCTCAGGTGTGACAGTATAGAATATAAATATTAATATAAAAAGCCACAAGAAAAGTAATCAGTCGTTGGTTTTGCATCGTGATCAGGTTATCGTGTGTTTGGAAGAGCTCAACGTCTCTGTGGTGTGAAGTGAGTTCGCTGTATTCGCAAAACAAATACATTTAGCTGACGCGTTTCTCCAAAGTACCTTACAATGTTAAGGTTGCAATTATTTACCCATTTATACAGCTGGGTGATCTTTAGTGGAGCAATTCAGGGTAAGTACCTTGCTCAAGGGTACAACAGCCACAGCTGAGGCTTGAACCTATGACCTTTGGGTCTAAAGGCAGTCACTCAAACTCCTCCGCTACCAGCAAACAGCAGAAGGCGCACCGGGCAGCTGTTCCACACAGAGCTACAAAATGTGCTTCTCCAGCTTGAAGGAAGTCGGACGTGTTGGACGGAAGCCTCCGCTCATCCGAACGTGACGTACAACCGTTTGCCCGAGTCGACCAGATTCCCCTCCTTGTTCGCGCCGGTCTCGTCTTTCGCGCGCTTAATTTCGAGTCGTACGCTGACAGCGTCGCCCGAACCCGGCCGTCCAGCTGCTCACACGCATTCTCCAGTCCCGCTTTTGTCACACGGCTGGACAGCAGCGCTCGTTCCCATCGCCCACGAGAGAGCGTTTCCGCGACCCGGGAGAACCCGGTCCCATCTTTCGCACGCAGTTTAGAAGAGAAACATGTTCTGATGGAGTGTTTGAGCGGCGCCGAGAGACCCCACGGGGGCCCGGAGGACCCCAGCGTCACCGTCCGCTCTGCTTTTCGCTGCAGTTGTATAATTGGGCGGCATTAATATTTCACCACTTGTGGACTTTTCAAACAGGGCCAACAGTGCGGCTCTCCAGGGCTTCTGATCTGAGACTTTTGGATGCTTCTAAATATTCATTTTTCCATGCATAAATCATATACATGGATGGCAAAACTATGAGGAACATTGAAGAGGGACAATCAACGGATCTGACATTCATTTGTTTGTTTACTTGTTTGTTTATTGAATGAGGGCCACGGTTCGTCTCTCACATTTCTGTTTTTCACCTTGTTCCTCCGGTCCAATCTGAATACCTGAGGCATGCGCTGTACTCCCTATGGTTTTACTCTGCCCTCATTCATGGACTTTTTGTATCTACATGGTCAGCTGTTTGTGTCAACCTATAATTAAACACAATATTTAATTCCATATGGGCCCTTGAACCAAATCAATCAATCGAGCAATCAATCGATCAATCAATCGATCAATCAAGCAATCAATCGATCAATCAAGCAATCAATCAGTCTACCCACCTGTCCATCCATCCATCCATCCATCCATCCATCACAGATGGAGCTCCCATATTTTCAGTCCATTTATAGAGCTGAAAATGCTCATTGACGAAGGAGGTTCCTCTTAGTCACAGTACAACAGCAGGACACCCATGATCTTTACAGTTTCGTGTATCTCTTGGAGGTGCAGCTCCGTAACCCTCCCCTGTGCTCGTTGTTTATGAGTTTATGAGTTTCCAGCAGCCTGACTAGTGAATGCAGCCCAGTTTTTATGTACAAAGTTCCTAAACCGCTGCACCATCTGCCACTTTTGTGCGAAGTTCTCTCTCAGCGGAAATGAATATTTTAACATTTTTATAAGCGGTGTAATATTTCTATGGCACGACGCCGCTCTTACTAACAAGGGACCGGGCGTATGAACTTTCCGATATTTACTTTTCCCAATAAAAGCGATCGAAATGACAAACCCTACAGGTAGGCTGACTTATCGAAGGAGCGCTCCTTCCTCTCGGTGGCTACGGTGCGTCTCGAGCTGCACGTACAAAGTCAATATTGATACGATTATCCTGATGTAACTGCTGTGCAGGTGGAGAAAGAGCACCGGCTGCCTTGGCCCTCGTGTTCGGAGTACGAAGAACAGCAAGGCAGACGCGCGCCTGCATGTTGACGTTCTTCGTCATTTCTCGTTCCCGTTATTTCGGAACGCGGAACCGGAGCGGGAGCTCAGCTCGGCTCAGCGCGGCGGAGGTTTCGGTGTGGGGCCGGAACGCAGAACGTGCCGGGAGAGGCGCTCTGGTAAGAGGCTCGAGTAGTTTATCCTCCGGCTTCCGGAGAGAGTTTTGGTTCGATGACCCGCTGGTGACTCGCGCGGGCAGCCGAGAGCGAACGTATGAACGAAAAGCACGTGACCGCCTGGTGGTACCTCAGAGCTTCTTACACTGATTTACCCATCAGTACCTCAGGCTAATTTGTACTGCGTCATGGGAAAGTACCTCGATCCAGGGCACAGGGGCGACGCATCAAACCTCCACCCTGTAACCAGTACGCCCCCTGCTGGCCGCTGGCCCTCGCTCGCTAGGCCATCGCCCCACCCCCCCCACCCCCGCTTAAGCTCATTGCCCGCTTTAACGCACCAGCCTATAAAGAGTCCAGCTTCTCCTCTTCATAGCGGTACTTGAAAATCGTAAAAGGAGCCACTTTGCTCTGTGGACAGTGAATGAGCAGCAGCTCTGGAGGTTTTCTGTGGCTCCCTGGGGCCTCCGGTGGGGTTCGTCCTGCTGAGAGCAGTGGCTGTGACACCAGAGGGGCTTTTATATGTGCGGCATGTCAGCGTCTCTCTGTGTCTGTGAGTACACGCACACGCACGCGCACACACGCACACACGCACACGCACAGTGGTCCTTGTGGGGTTATGCGGCTCTGAAGGAATGGAAGGACAACGAGAGGGACGTGCGGCAGACTGCGCGGTGAAATGAAGGGGAAACGTCGCTGAAAACGAAGCCGTTTACAGTGACGCTGCTGTACGATGTGTCGCATCTCTCTTTATGGCCTCGCATAATGACTTTTTTTCTCATTACAGACCTCGTGTCACATCGCAGTCATTTGTTCTCCACCGTCGTCTTCCCTTGTTCACCGAAGTAAAACAGCAGCTACTGCTTCATTCGGGGCTCTTTCATCAATCTGGGCCGCTTACGGGCTCTGCGGAGCGCTCTTGTCGCTGTCGCCGCCCTCACCGGACAAATACGCGTAAGACGTTGCGCATCTTGTTGCCGCAGATGGAACGGCACGCAGCTGCCTATTACCGTGTATTATATTAACGGAGCGGAACGTCTTTGCGATTCTCCTTCGGTCCTGGGAAACGTGGGGCCAGACGCTTGCGGAGAAGGTCATTACGGCAGCGAACGCTGCGCGAGGCCCGAAAGCATCCGTCTCGTTCGCGGCTCCAGCGGACGTCGCACACGCGCATCCCTCGGAGCCGCGCGCTCCCGCACACCTCCGCTCATTCATTATTAATGCGCCGTTTTCAGTCTCGACTAACGTGAGGAGCTCGAGCCAATTACGCAGCGGGGTGTTTCTGCCGGAGTAACTCAGTGTTCCGATCCACCGCGTGGCGCCGAGAAAACGGCTCGAACCGGCAGCCTTCTGTTTACTAGCGCTCGTCCTTAATAACCGCGCCACCTGCTGGGTCTCTCCTCTCAAGCACCCAGCGGAGTCGCGGTTAGAGCCGTTGCCATGACAGCACAGGGTTGCTGATTTAAATCCCTCTCCTCCGCAAAACAGCCTTGACCGAGCTGCTTTGCCTTCGCCTGTCGCGATGCGTAGAAGTTACTCAGCTGTAAAAGGAGTAAATTACTGCGAGGTCCGCTGTTGTTTACTACAAGGCATGCTGGTCAGTGCTGTCATGCAACAGATCATCAAAGCTCACATATAAAAATTCATCTAAATATTCATTTAATATTAACATTATACTGTGACTTCAGAATGAATTCTATGATTCGGCCCCTCTGAAGACTTTTACCACGGTTAATTACTGCAGACAGTTTGCTCCAGGCTTCCATCAGGGTATTATTTTCTCCCTCGGTTTCATATTTACGATAATTTTCATGCAGTTATTATGTATTCTTAGTGCGATTATATGAACGACGGCAGGATGTTGAACTGTAGGAATCTTTTGGGCACGATGTCGCTGCGAGAGATGATGATGCTGGAGGTGAGACGCCGAGGAGACTGATTCACTTTGCTCTTAATCACTTAATCTCTTCGTTCTGAAGCTCCTAAAACGGGAGGCCAGGAAGCAAAAGTTACACTCTGCGTCTTTTAAACAGCGCTGGATCATTTTCAGAAACAATTCCACTCCTTTGGAGCAGGGAATATGTTGTCTTAATTCAATTAAGTGTTTTAAATGCTTTAAATTACCTCCCTGCAATGATTCCGAATAAAGACAAATAAGTGCATAAAATAGAAAGCGGAAGGAAAGCAGTGACAAAAGGCTCAATTAAAGCGCTGCCGATAATCGAAAGGGGGCCTTGGAAATCCGTGTTCAGGCGGAACGGTGTTTAATTCTGGGGCCTCTCGGCAAATCGATGCCGTAGGAAGGCGGCGATTGTACCGCTGTCGCTGCGTCTCGAGCCGAAGCCCCGTGTGGGACAGGTGTCCCGGCCGGACAATGAAAGCTCCGCCGCCGTATTCGGGGAGACAGAACGTGGCTCCGTCCCCCCGCTGCCCTCGGCGTCCACTCCAGTCCCTCCCTCGGCAGGATTCGGGGCGCAGCTAGGACCGGGAGACGAGTGCGGGATGGACGGAGGACACGAGGGCGAGCGGAGAGGATGGGACGAGAAGAGCCGGACAGGCGGATGGGGGAGGAACGAAGGTGGATGGGAAGAGTGATGGGGGTGAGAAGAGCGGGACAGGGGTGGAGGGGAGGATCAGCGACGGATGGATGGAGCGAAGAGGGAGGTCCCTCCCTTCCTCCCCGAACACGATTCTCGCCGAGGAGCCGAGACGCCCCCGCCGGTCTCCCGTGGAACTGCGGCTCGTGGCCGAATTCACTCAATGGAGCCGCTTGTTCCCACCTCAATGGCTGCACTGTTGGCCTCTTTCACGGGAGCGTCAGCCGGCAGCTCTTTGACATTCAGGCTTCGAATTGACAACCCAGTGGAGAAGCCCCACGTGAATGGGGGTCTGCAGGACCCAGTCAGGGAGAACTTGACCAAAGTAGCGCAGTAAAATTGCTGTAAACCGCACCATTTCCTCCCTGTTTCTCCTGTTTTCCTCCCTGAGCAAGAGACACCGACGGGTGAGGAGAACCTGGTGGAGGTCCGTCGTCCTCGAGGCGCCTGCAGGGTGCGGGAGGAACTTGTCTCGCGGCGAATCTGGGAACGCAGCATGCATGTTTAAACGGGAGCCAGGATAAGCCCCACCCCCTCCACACCCTGTAGGGAAAGGTGGGTCTACGGTAACTTTCAGAAATCAAAGTCTTGGGCCAGCAGGGGGTGTAGCTGTCAAAGTTTCCACTTTCACTCGATGGACTTTCTGCTGTAATACCCCGTATCAGTGTATCCTGTACCCTGAACTGAACAGTAAAAGTAAAAATTACCCTGCTGTATAAATGGCTAAATGACTGTAATCACTTTAACTGGGTAAGAGAAACATGTCCCATTAATAAACGAGTTAAATTTACGCTGATCCTTTTCTGCAAAGTAAATTACAAGTTGCAATTTTTTTTTTACCTGGGGAGGGCTGGTGGTGCAGCAGGTTTGGGCTCTGCCTGCTCTCTGGTGGGTTAGGGGTTCAAGTGCCGCTTGGGGTGCCTTGCGACGGACTGGCGTTGTGTGCGCGTGTGAACTTTTTAGCCATTAATGCAGCTGGGCTTTTCTTCTTCTCTTCTTTACACAAGCAACTCAGGGTTAGGGTTCGATGCCTTGCTCGGGGGTACGGCAGCCACAGGTGGGACCGAAAGCGACGAACTTCGGGTCCGAAGACGGCGGCTGTAACCGCTGCGCTCCCAGATGCCTTGTGCGGATGGTAATACTTACATGTAAACGCCTGTCGACCAAAGCAGTGCTGGATGCAGCAGCAGAAGGGAGAAAAGACAGAAAACCCCCAGAGCAGAGCAACATTTAACGGTAATACTGTTGCGGGGGGAGCGACTGGACTGCGCTGGGGGGGTTAAGAGTGAGCCTAAGAACCGTGTGTGTCTGGGGCTGTTATATGCGCAGAATCACATGTTGGCCCTGAGGAAACCTCCCGTGTGAGTTCGCCCAGCACACCTTTATACCTGGATCCATCCATGTGGATCCAGATACGGTCTCTCACACACACACACACACACACACACACACACGCACACACAGAGACACTCCAATGTTGCTGCGCGCGGAAGCCGGGAGCGACAGACAGGGCCTCGAACGGAGCCATAAATTGAATTATTATGAGCGGTAATGAATTTCCCCACATTAATTTGTGTCGTTTTATCTCTTAATTATCTTCACCGTTGGACAGACGCATCTCCGAGTCGCTCTCTGCACCACTTCTGTGACTGCAGAGGGACGGAGCGCGACTGTAAAAACAGCAAACGTGGTGAGCGTGGGGGCCGACGCGCCGCACACCTGCGGAGACGCTCTTTTACCTGCCTGTTCCCGCGTGACTCTGTTTTTACCGTGGTTATTACCCACGCGCCGCGCGCTCTGCGGCTCAGCGCAGCGCCGCGTAACAATGTGTCTTTGACACACACTGAAATGTATGCAGATTTATTCCTGTCCCATCATGTCAATGCAGAGCGGCAGGAAGGAGGCGGCGACGGTTAAACACGGGAACAAGAGCTTCGCTCCGAAACGCTTATCGAAGGTATCGATGAAAAATTAACAATTGTCACTTTATAAATAAAAAAACAAAGTAATTTATTTATTATTATTGTTATTTGTAAAAAAAAAAGCTAAAGTTTGTCTCTTTGTTCATGGGCTCCAGCCGTCCGTCCGGAACCCGTCTGCGACAGCTGGCTCGGTCCCGGGGGTCCCGGGGGATCCTGGGAATCGAGCTCTGCGGCCCAGGAGAAGGTCTGCACGACAACGCCCGGCACGTCCCGCGGGAGGCGCCGCGGGGGTTCCGGGTGCCTTCCTCTCAGCTTAGATCAGCTCACCATTGTTCTCATGAAACAGGAATGAGGGGCTGGTTTCGGCAGCGCAGAAACACAGAATAATTGGAGTTGCAAAACATCGAATGAAGGGTACAGCAAAACTCGCAATAAATAGTAAAATAAATAGAGGCGGCAAATGTGTGTGGAGGTTTAAGAGTGTACAGTGCCAAAGGAGTAAAGGACCGAGGGAAAGAAATGAAAACGTACCCTGGTTAGAGGTGTTGCCCATGCAGACAACAGCGTTGTGGGAATTTTACACACGATCAGAGCAGCTGGGGAAGAGCATTTACACCGATTCAGCGAGACAATGCTTTTCACACCGATTTACCCATTTATGCACCGGGGCAATTGCTGCCGTATCGCTTCAGGGCGACTCCCTTCACCACGGTACCCGTGAAGAGTCGAGAGGAAGGGGAGCACCTCCGAATGGGCGCAGGTGGAGACGATGGTTTTCCTGCGGAATCTCGAGCTCCAGCGACGGAGCGTCAGCCGCCTCCTCGCAACTTCTCCCCAGAGCTGTGCTGGCGCGGCAGGAGCCGAGCTCTCGGACCGATCCTGCGGATGAGCCCGCGTCTGGACGCCGCCCTTCGCTCGTGTCTCCACCGGAACGAGGTCCCGGGCGCAAGTGGTCACTGCTCCCCCAGCCACTTAAGGTGCTTGAACGTCCCCCGAGTTTAAATGTCCTCAGACGACCTCCCACAGGAGGACCACCAGGTAGGCTGAGAGGAGACCGCAGCGCCGACCAAATATACGCTGGAGAGATTAGACCCCTTTCCGGCCTGGCAGCACTCAGGGACCGCCAGGAGGAGTTGGACTCTAATATAGAGGGAATCCACCACACTCATATAAAATATAACACTAATATACAGTCTCAGCTGGTCTCTTCTTATGGTTCTACACCTGAGTTCCCGCCCCGGTGCCATGTCTTGCACCCTCCCCGTGTCACATCCCACGGGGTCACTGCCCCTCCTGGTCAGAGGCGGCGCCACTCAGTGCCGCTAGCTAACGCTTACCTATCACCTCACAGTCTCGTAGGACATGGAGGTATAAAAGGAGCCAGCGGAGCAGAACTAGTCGCGGATTCTTAATCAGCAGTTCTCTTGTGCTTCGTTGGCGATTGGTAGTCTCTTGTTCCCTCAGTTTGTTTCCTAGGTGTGCATGTTCCAGTCCCGAGTGCCCGTCCCGTCAGTTCCTGCCTCTTGTTCTTCAGTCCTGGTCCATCGTTCCTGTCCGGTATTTTGTCACGTCTCAGGGTTGCGGTCAGACTCACAGATTAGCGTTTCACTGTTCACCGTAGTTCCAACACCGTGTGTGTTTCCTGGTCTCGTGTTTCTTGTTTCACTTCCACCGAGTGTCTTACAATACTCACCGTACACGTCTAACCTCACACTGCACGTGAAGTCATTATATATTTCGTCTGTGTTTGGACGTAATAGCAACGCGCGTCCGTGTCGGACTCCCGTCCGGACGCTACAGAAGAATCCGCCCGCTAGTATGACTTCAGCGGAATGGCGTGAGCTGGCGGATCTGACAGAGGCGAACCAAGAACAACTCCTGGTTTGCACAAACGCCGCTAGCCGCCTCACAGATCAGTTGGAGCGGTTGACACGACTCCTCGGTCACGGTGGGCGGGGCGCCGATCCGACCAGTTCGCAAACGCATGATGATTGGCGGACATGTCTTTTTGATCGTCTTTATGCTTCCTCGGGTCCTCGCGCGGAGCCCACGAGCCCTGTGCAGACCAATGGGATCAGCGCTACTGAGCAGCTGTCCGTTCCCTTCCAGGAGGCTTTGCAAGGTAGCAGAGGTGAGAACCAGAATTACACAGAATACTCAATCTCCAGTCCAGCCTCTCTGTTCCCAGGGCCCTACTCTCCTGAGTCACCCCCTAGCCCAGACAGAAAGACAGAGAGACAGTTCTTCCCCAGCACCAAGAGTTTTCAGGTGCGTTCCTGGTCTCCAGTGGAGAAGACATCCAGCCCCCGATTGTCAAGACCACTCTCTCAGGAGTTCTCGCCGGATTACCGGAGCAACTGCGGTTCCAGCCGGACCCCGACGCCGCCAGGGCAGCAGGTGCCCTACAGCCCTGTGGACAGTGAGCCGGCTCAAGCACGCAACCTTGTCAGCTGTGCAGGGCTCGAAGAACAGTGCGTCAGACAGGGAATAATACGACTCAGTAACGGGCGTGTGACAGAGGAGGAAAGGAGGCGCCGTTTTCTGCAACGCTTGTGCTTTTACTGTGGAGCTGCGGATCACGTTCAGGTTTCCTGCCCAGTGCGGCCACCCCGTGGATCCCAACGGACCGACTTACTGGTGAGTGATGTATCTCTCCATACCTCCCTGTTGACATTACCAGTTACAGTATCCTGGGGTTTCCAGCAGCAGCAGACGAAAGCTATGGTAGACAGTGGCGCTGCAGGGAATTTCATGGATCATGATATGGCCGCGTCCTGGGGCTTGCCCTGTGCCCGATGCCCAAAACCCCTGGCTGTTAAAGCTATTGATGGCGCTCCAATCGGGTCGGGGCGTGTAGAGCAGCGCACAGAGCCCGTTACTATGCAGGTAGGGCCACTCCATAAGGAACAGATATGGTTCTATCTGATTAAGTCCCCTGATAACCCCATTATTTTGGGATACCCATGGTTATGCACCCATGACCCTATTATCTCTTGGAGTGAGGGGAAACTGCTGTCTTGGGGACAGCAGTGTCCCAAACACCTGGAGACGTCTTGTAACTCCACATCCATAGAGAGCCCTAATGCAGATCTGCCCCTGCAGCTTCCAAGGGAGTATGCAGATCTAGTGGCGGTGTTTAGCAAACACAAGGCTGCAGAACTGCCTCCTCATAGACCTTGGGATTGTGCTATAGATCTTTTTTCGGGCACTACACCCCCTAGGGGGCGGGTATACCCTCTTTCTCAACCTGAACATCAGGCAATGGAGGCTTATATAACGGAGGCACTAGAAGCCGGATTCATCCGGCCGTCTACCTCTCCAGCTTCCGCTGGCTTTTTCTTTGTTGAGAAAAAGGACGGGGGTTTGCGCCCCTGTATTGATTATCGGGGGCTAAATGCCATTACTGTGAAGTACCCGCACCCCTTGCCTCTTATCACGTCGGCCCTCGAACAGGTTTCCGGTGCTACCATCTTTACGAAACTGGACCTTAGGAGCGCATATAACCTGATTCGCGTTAGGGAAGGGGATGAGTGGAAGACCGCTTTTAGCACCGCCCTCGGCCATTATGAGTACCTGGTCATGCCTTTTGGCCTGGCGAATGCACCTTCCGTATTCCAGGCTTTTGTTAATGAAGTACTCAGAGAGCTAATTAATCGCTCAGTATTAGTGTATCTGGATGATATCCTGATCTTTTCTCGGTCCCGTGAGGAGCATATTGGACATGTCAGGGAGGTGTTGCAAAAGCTGGCAGCACATAAGCTGTATGTGAAAGGGGAGAAGTGCCAGTTCCATGTGCACTCTGTGGATTTCCTGGGGTACATCCTAACACCCAACGGGGTCACGATGGATCCACAGAAGGTCTCGGCAGTTCTGTCATGGCCCCAGCCAAAGACAGTAAAGGACCTGCAACGGTTCCTAGGTTTTGCGAATTTCTATAGGCGCTTCATAAGGAACTTCAGTTCCGTTGCAGCCCCGTTGACTGCTCTGTTAAAAGGAGCCCCTAGGCGCCTGACCTGGACTCTTGAGGCGAGTCAGGCCTTTGAAGACCTAAAGAAGCGTTTTACTTCTGCCCCAATCCTGAAGCACCCTGATCCCAAACTGCCCTTTATTGTGGAAGTTGATGCTTCTGAGGCCGGGGTAGGGGCAGTGCTCTCACAGCGCCAGGGAAGTCCCCTGAAGCTCTATCCATGTGCGTATTTCTCACACAAGATGTCGCCTACTGAACAGAATTATGATGTAGGAAACAGGGAGCTCTTAGCCATAAAGATGGCCTTAGAAGAGTGGAGACATTGGTTAGAGGGGGCTACGCACCCATTCTTAGTGTTAACTGATCACCGGAACCTGGAGTATCTGCAGAAGGCAAAGAGGCTCAATTCCAGACAGGCGCGGTGGGCCATGTTCTTCACCAGGTTCCGTTTCACGGTGACCTATCGTCCTGGCTCCAAGAACGGCAAGGCCGATGCCCTGTCCCGTTTGTTCGAGGTATCGCCTCAGCTCTCCCCACCAGACACCATCTTGTCCCCGACGCAGTTTGTGGCTCCTATCCGTTGGGCTTTATTGGACGATATCCAAGCAGCCCAACGTCAAGAACCCGGTCCCAACGAGCAGCCCCAAGACAAAGAATACGTCCCGTCCACTGTTCGGTCCGAGCTCCTACACTGGGCCCATGATGGTCCAAGTACAGGACACCCAGGGGTCAACCGAACCTTGAAGCTTCTCGCTGAACGCTTCTGGTGGCCATCCATGAGACAGGACGTACGAGACTTCGTCCTTGCCTGCACCACATGTGCCCAGGCCAAGGTCCCACGGCAGCTGCCAGCAGGGCTTTTAGAGCCACTCCCGATTCCCAACCGTCCATGGTCCCATATAGCGGTGGACTTCCTTACTGATCTTCCGTGTTCTGATGGAAACACCACCATATTGGTCGTCATAGATCGCTTTTCCAAGGCCTGTCGACTGATTCCTCTGAAAGGTCTACCTACAGCCCTGGAGACCGCGGAACTGCTGTTCCAACATGTCTTCCGGCTGTATGGCCTGCCAGAGGATGTCGTCTCGGACAGGGGACCCCAGTTCACCTCAAGGGTCTGGAAGGCCTTCTTTGCCCGCTTAGGAGTCTCAGTCAGCCTCTCCTCTGGTTATCATCCACAGTCTAATGGGCAAGTGGAACGCCTCAACCAGGAGGTTGGACGTTACCTGCGGAGCTACTGTGCTCAGAATCAAGCGGATTGGAGCAGATACCTCCCCTGGGCAGAGTACGCCCAGAACTCCCTGGTCCATTCGTCCACAAACTTAACTCCTTTCCAGTGTGTGCTCGGTTACCAGCCTCCGCTGTTCCCGTGGACGATGGAGACCAGTGGGTTGCCAGCTGTGGACGACTGGTACAAGAGGAGTGAGTCGGTGTGGGAATCCGCACATGTCCGTCTCCAGGAGGTGGTATCCAACCAAAAGGAGAAGGCCGACAAAAGGCGTAGGACTGTATTGTACCAGCCAGGGCAGAGAGTATGGTTGTCCACCCAGGATCTCAAACTGCATTTGCCCTCGAGGAAGCTTGCCCCCCGTTTCATCGGCCCCTTCAAGATCCTGAAGAGGATCAACCCGGTTTCTTACCGTCTTCAGTTGCCCTCGCATTATCGTATCTGTCCCACGTTTCATGTTTCGCGCCTCAAGCCCCATTGTGTTTCCGCCCTGCAGAGCCCAGCAGTCTCTCCACCTCCACCGTTGGATGTGGATGGTTCTCCTGCCTACTCCGTCAGGGCCCTCCTGGACTCCAAACGGAGACGGGGTACGCTGTACTATCTGGTCGACTGGGAGGGCTATGGGCCGGAGGAGCAGTCTTGGGTACCAGCACGGGACATCTTGGACCCAGCTCTTATTGAGGACTTCCATGAGTGTCATCCAGATCGGCCTGCTCCGCGACGGCGGGGGCGACCGCCTACCCGCCGGCGTTCTGCGGCTGGAGCCGCCCCTGGAGGGGGGGGTACTGTCACATCCCACGGGGTCACTGCCCCTCCTGGTCAGAGGCGGCGCCACTCAGTGCCGCTAGCTAACGCTTACCTATCACCTCACAGTCTCGTAGGACATGGAGGTATAAAAGGAGCCAGCGGAGCAGAACTAGTCGCGGATTCTTAATCAGCAGTTCTCTTGTGCTTCGTTGGCGATTGGTAGTCTCTTGTTCCCTCAGTTTGTTTCCTAGGTGTGCATGTTCCAGTCCCGAGTGCCCGTCCCGTCAGTTCCTGCCTCTTGTTCTTCAGTCCTGGTCCATCGTTCCTGTCCGGTATTTTGTCACGTCTCAGGGTTGCGGTCAGACTCACAGATTAGCGTTTCACTGTTCACCGTAGTTCCAACACCGTGTGTGTTTCCTGGTCTCGTGTTTCTTGTTTCACTTCCACCGAGTGTCTTACAATACTCACCGTACACGTCTAACCTCACACTGCACGTGAAGTCATTATATATTTCGTCTGTGTTTGGACGTAATAGCAACGCGCGTCCGTGTCGGACTCCCGTCCGGACGCTACACCCCGAGTGGATCGGATCCCCGGTCACCTTTCCCGTCGTTACGTTTGCATCCCCATGTCGAGGAAGACCTCTGCGTCGCGTTGAGCTGTGATTCCTCAGCTCGAAGTGAAAATGCGACAGAGAGGGAAGAGCTCCGAGCTCCAGTAGGTGCTTGGCTCTGACACACGTCGAGTTTTGGCCGCCACCTCTCACCGCCTTGCTCTCTATTTCCTCAGGTCGTCCCATCTCTGCATGGCTGAAATAATTAGGTCTCCGGAGTCTCTGAACTTCACTCCATGCTGTCTGCTGTGCAGTAATTATACACTGAACTGGGACTGGACCCCATACCTGTCAGCAAGGTCTGAGAACAGAACCGGTCTGCTGCACTGGGACTGGACCCCATAACTATCAGGCGGTGGTGAGAGTGAATGAGAAAAGTTTCTGGTGTAAAACGCTCTTGAATACCACAGTATCCAGCTTTTATTACAGATCAGTCCTAGTAAAATGAATAAACCGTATTAAGCTCTTCATGGAGGAAACGGATCTAATGCACTACCGGAGCTGGCAGACGCAAGGAGTTCAATAAGTGATGTAAGAAGGGTAAATCCTTTCTGCACTATTTCATATTTCAAGACAGTGTTGCGCAGGAGCACGTGGAACACTTGGGCCTAGAACACACACTGTACATCTCGTGCTCCTCGGACCGACGGGAATCGAGGCGCCGCTGAGTCTTTAGTCAAATGAGAGTTTAGTTTGAGACCCGCCCCAGTTTTGCGGTGTGCGCGAGGTTTCTTTAGAGAGAAGGACATTGGTTCGTCCTCCTTACCGTTCCCTCCTTGGCTGCTGGAGAAATTAAAAACTCTTCTTATTAGAACAACATGAAGATGATAAAATACCTAAATTCCCCACAAGAAATGATGTGCAAAAAGATTTTCAGACCCACTTCTTTGGAAGACGACGAGTAAATAAAAAACAGTTTTGTGTTCTTTCTTATTGATATAATTATTTGTAATTAGATATTCATGTCTCCAGGACATGCTGAAGTCTCCTAATATTTGACAAGAGCTTTTAAATTCATTATAATTTTTCCCCCAAGGAGATTTTTTTTTAATCTCAGTTTATATTTCTTTGCCGCTAAAGTCGCAGGCAGTCTGAACACTCCCACCCTGAGCGCAGATTTAAAGACCCCAGAGAGCGATTGAAACATTAATATGTGCACAAAATTTAATTCATTTCCTACTTCCGCAACGTGATGCGGGACGACGGTACGAGACCCTGGAAGCAGGGCTTTAATCGGCCGAAGCTCCACAGCCGCGATTAAAACGCGTCATTTAAGCACCGTGGCACCGCGGCGGGAAAGACGTTGCTGTTGGCCATGTCCATGGAGACACAGGCGGCGTCCGGCGCTCTCGCCGCGCCTCGGCGAGCGCACGCCGGTTAGGGAGCGACGGCGTGGGCCCCTCAGTGCCCAGAACCCGCGAATTACTGCGGGCCGATTCGCTGCAAGTGTCGTCATTTACGTAGTTATTCGGCAAAATGCGTAGAGCTTCCCGGGTGCGAGAGGCCGCCGTTTGTTCAGACTCAGCCGTCTTATATAAGAGCCTCACGTTACTCCGGCAGCTTTGAAGGCTGAGGTCAGATGGTTGAAATTCTGTTGGTTTTTTTATTTTTTGCAACCCGAGCGGAGTCACGACAAACCGGAGCCTAACCCAGCAACACAGGGCGCAAGGGACACGCCCGGGACGGGCTGCCAGTCCACCGCAAGACACCCCAAGCAGGACTCGAACCCGAGACCCGCCCCACAGCGGGCACCGGCCAAACCCACCCACCCGTTTATTTATTTTCCGAAATACTTTCGCAACTTGTGTGGATGAAGGGGGCCGGAAGATGTAGGCGCTGTGAAAACAAAGGCGACACAAACAGTCACGTTTCTGACTGCGCTGCGTTTATGGAACAAATGGCTGAACGTTTCAAAAGTGGAGGAAGTGGCGATCAGTCGCTTCTCTGTAATGACTGATTTTTCAAGGTCTGTTTTCATTTCCCACTTTCTCCAAGGTGACATACAGCGTGAGGACCGTACACTGATTTACCCGTTCAGAGAGCAGGGTAAGTTTTGCCTGTATCAGTTCAGGGTAAGCGCCTCGATCAAGGGTACTGCAGCAGGAAGTGGGATTTGAACCCAGGACCTTCCATTACAGACAATAAGTGCAGCGTCGGCTGTAACAGATGAACTTTCTGTCCATTTACACCTTGCGATGATGACGTGATGAGCTGGATGAGGACAAATGCGGACGGAAGCACCGAGACTGCAGACGTCCATCGGAGGTTGACGCTCTTTCAGACCGCGGGACAACTGAGCTCAGTCGGGTCGAGACGAGGGGAGATGCTGTGAACTCGTGTTCTGAACAGCAAGAAGAATTTGGAGAGAGAACATGTGTTCCCCACCCCCCCCCGACAGTCCTTTTCCTCTCCGCCCTAATCTGGTGGGATTAGCAAAGTCTCTCGGATTCACTGCTTGCGTCGGCGCTCGGCGTCCCCAAGGGATGCGAGCCCATTCTGGTCACATAAACCGTTTTCCCTCCCTCTTCAAAAGCGCTCGGCAGCAGAAGACACTTCGGGAAGTTGTGGAGAGTCGCCGAGTGCCGCTCTCCTCCAGGACAGGAACGGCCTTCTCCGAGTGCTCCCGCTCCGCACACACTCCAACCGTTGGACCGAAACGCTGTGGCGGCGTGAAGGAGGAAGTGGTCCGGGCCACCGTCCCGCTCCTCCCTCCCTCCCTCCCTCCCTCCCTCCCGACACCCCCCACCCGCTGCTGCACAACACTGCGACACAAAGCCATAAATCAAGTCGTCTCGCCGTCCTTCCTAACGGACGTAATCAGATTCCCCTCCGAGTGGCGCCGCGTTGTTTACTCTTTTCCAGGCATGAGTGAGCGATGGAGTGGCGGCGACGGGTCCCGCGCCGCAAAAACTCCCAATTTCCATGCATTTAGCTAAAGTCTTTCTGCGGCGCTCGCCTCCCCCTAATTTCCCACTCGGGCGACTTGCAGATAAAGGAGCAAATTGCGCACCTCGCTGCAAAAACTATCCTTTCTGATAAATTGCAGAGTTGTGGGCACTTTTAAGTTATGATTTATGAGCCTATTATAAGCTTGAGTCTACATCCAATAACGGTGGACAAGCTATGAATAATCTGATGGGCAAATGTTGCAGGTGTCATGTTTTACTCTGGTTCTATATGACCCGGCTCACGGCATCGCAGCGGATAGCTGTTGCCATGGTTTCCGGCGACTGTCCGCTTTAGTTAACGCGCTGGTGGCTGCAGCAATAAACTGTTTAATTTCATAGTTATTATACAATCAAAACACAGCTCCAATTCAAATGGCTGTTTAAATAAGAGTTGGACATGGCTTCTGTTTGTGCAGGAAAATTAATTTCGACAGCAGTGAAAGTGAGCCGCCGTTCCGCCCTCAGACGACACTGCAGCGTTTCACTGCAGGACACCAAACAAAAGTGGTGTAAAATTAATGTTTTATTGAGGGATTTGCTCACTTTTCGTTAAGCTGTTTAAAAGGAGACTGAAACAGAGGACAATAAAGGAAGGGGCCGTTCTGCACCTGGAAACTGTTTCGCCGAGTTTATCGAAAGCTCCTCCGGGCAGCGGCAGGTTCCGCTGAGATTCCTTGCGGATCCCCGGATTTCTGCACAATCCTCCCTGTTGACGGACGCGGTTTGGACGAAAAGCAGACAACGGCCGGAGGAGAAATAGACCATAAGTCTCCTCAGCAAGGACCTTGGCGTCTTTCACTGCGGACATGGCAGCGGAGCTCTATATGTCACTGTTTTACTGTTTCAATTCCAGAGAGACGGTTCAAGGATCTGCAATCCGACACCTAAAGGGTCTCATCATTATGTGTCTCCCTAGAGTCCAGCAGCAGCGCCGAGCTCCTCTTCCTCCACCTGTACGTTCACACGTAGGGAGCCCGTGTAGCTCAGAGGGTACAGTGTCACTCTTTTAATCAGAGATTCCAGGGTTCATGTCAAGGTCCACTGGGTCTCAGTTTTAGCCCCATTGTGGTAGAAAGAGCTCCCTGTGTCCCTCAGAGCTGCTGAATCCCTTCCACATTGAAGAAGGGTCTCAAACCCATCTCCGTGAGAACTGATTCCCTCCTGATCTCCCGACAGCTCCGTCAATGAGTCCAACACCATCTGCTATGATTATCTGTGTATTTGCTGTTTGAATGTCACTTCTGTAGGAGCTACTGGAGGGATGTGAACCAGCAACATGGTAGTGCCCCACACAGCTGTGTTCCCATAGTGCTGTGTCTGTGTCTAAGGCTCTTCTTCTGTTGTTGGAGAACAAGGCACTTATTTATTTTGAAGAAAAACATTTGGCAAACAAATCTAGATAGATAGATAGATAGATAGATAGATAGATAGATCACCATGCCACTGTCAGAGAGCTTCTCTTTCTGCACTCCTCCATTTTTCTTCGGGAGCAGAAGAACATTAAACATTAGCGTGTGTTTAATCCAGAGTTTCAAAGCGTCTTGCTGAGGCCAGATTATAGAACCGTCACACCGATGCCCGAAATCATGGTACTTTTGCTAGTAAAGGCCACTTCTGGGGCACATATTTCTACGTTTTGCCATTTTTTTTTTAGAGGGCTGTTGTGGGGTGTTTGGTTCACAGAAATAAAACACACACACACACACACACAATTTTTTGTAAACGTACCTGATGCTGTGTTGATTCAAACCATTTTTGGCTTTACTTTACTGGTTTTTCCATCTGTGAAGCACGAGTTTATTTTCCGTTTCCGTTGCACTCATGTAAACCTGACTAAACTGAAGGGATATTTTGTTTTTCAGTCCAGAATTTAGCGACGGGAAATAGCTGGACTGATTTTTAAAAGAAGGTAATTATTTTGTGGAAAAATACCATCTGTGGGTGTAGAAAACACTTGAGGGGGAGTTTCCAAGAGCAGCGCGTTCACAATTAGACGCTTGTGCCAGGAGTCCCCCGAAGGCTTTGGAAGGGAAGCAAATGCACGTTGTTTACATGAGCAAAGAGAAGGGAACACTTTCCGTGCTACAGTATTGCGGAACTGCTGCTCCTCTCCACAGCAATGTGCGCCGTTTAAACTGTGTAACGTTTGTGTGAAACTTCAGCACTGGAAGAATGTTCTTGGCGTTTGACATTTACAGTAAAAGACACTCTTTAGCGTGGTACTTACCCATTTTGGAAACTCGGATGATGGAGATGATTGACCTGGACTGGTACTGATACATTTACATTTATTCATTAAGCAGATGCATCTCAGCGAAAGTACAATTTATGCATTACATTAAGAGAAGGAGACATAGTTGCAGACATGAAAGTCTCAAGCAAACCTAGTTTGTTCTTTACCACTTGCTGCACCGAGGTTCATCGTTCAAGTAGGTGTATAAGACACAGGATAGACAAATCCCGATACCCTCCCACCAATTTTTTTTCTTAAATATTATAAGATATACAAATCAGCAAGTACAATGCCAGAGTAATGGCTGAATAAAGGTTGTATCTGGGGATGCTTATGGAGTTACGATGTGTGAACAGTTACACCATAAATGAGCTGGAGAGATCTTGGGCGAAGTGGATCTGGAAAAGGTGGGTTTTCAGACCCTTCTTGAAAACAATCAGAGTTTCCGCAGTTCTGAGTGACAGGGGAAGGTCGTTCCACCGCAACGGACCCAGAAGCGAGAACCTCCGAGCTTTGCCTTTCGTGCGCGGGACCACCTTGCGAGCAGAAGTAGACGAGCGAAGGGGCCCGGGTGGGATGTACCGGTTGATCAAATCCCGTAAATAGCCGGGAGCAGTTCTATTGATGCATTTGTACACAGTAACGAGGGCTTTGAATTTGATTCGGGCAGCTATAGGAAGCCAGTGCAGAGAAATGCGTAGAGGAGATATGTGGGAGCGCTTCGGCAAATCAAACACAACTCGTGCAGCAGCATTCTGTAGAAGCTGCAGAGGTTTGATGGCATTAGCAGGAAGTTATTATGATACTACTCGTAATAATGACAGTTGGGCAGGAGAAAGGAAGAGCCCCCAGCATGTAACCGGAATCATGTGGGTTTGGATCCCACCTCCTGCCCCAGGTACTAACCCTGAGCGAATACGGAAAAAAATGACCCTGTTGTGTAAATGCTTGAATGAGTGTAAAGCTGACAGTGAGTCTAACAGTGTACATTGTATGTGTTGGACTGACAATTTCCCTGGACGAATGATGAGAATGACAATATATCCTGCTGCGGTACCCTGTATGCATTTTTACCGTATTTACCGCGGGCCATATGTCGGCAGCACGGTGCCGCCAAAGTGTTACTGTGGTTCAAACGTGAAAATGTCTCACGGCTGCAGTGTTTCTGTGCTCCGTGGACTCCAGCCGTGTATCGATAGCATCGATCCGGCTTCCCTCGCAAAACTGCGTTTTACTTAATTTCTGCTCTGGTAAATCGAGCAAAGATCTGGGAAATAAACCAAGAAATAAACCTCGACCTTTCAACGAGTCACTTTGCGGCACGCGAGCGCGACGGGCCGTCCGGGTCGCTCGATACGCACAAGTGGCGGGCTTCCCTGGGTGGTACGGCTCCGTTCGCTAGTTCAGCACCTGTACATTTACGCCTCTGCATTTACATTTCTGACACCTAACCATCAGTGAGAGGTTACTACAGCAAAGTACTTACACCGTTTACCATTTATACAGCTGGGTAATTCTTACTGCAACAGTACTGGGTATAAATGTCAAGGATTAAATGGCAGGGATTCGAACCCGGGACCTTCCGATCAGTAAAGGAAATGCATCACTTCCGTTAGGTCGCAGAAAATAATTACCAGCCGACCTCATTTTCCAGGCCATCTGGCTTCCCGTGCCTCGGTGACAAGTGATGGAGTTCCGTCACCGTTTTTCTCGCACCCTTGGCTCTGGACAAGCTGGCACTACATACAGCCTGAACCTGGTCTGGCGCCGGAGGTGGAGAACAGCAGAAACTCTTTAAAACAGCAAAATATTAAGTAAGGAGAAGAAAGGACATAAGGAATGATTTTGCGATGATGGAACACGGAAAAGGTAGCGCCGTGCCGCCACCGTGGCCGCCGCCGCCGTCCCCGGCCCCACAGAGAGCGACCGACCGCACGCGACCCGCTTCCTCGGGCACCCGGCTCATTGGGCGGTCGGAAGGCCACAGCAGCGGTCGGCAGCTGGCCGACACACAGGGTGACCGCTGAGGACCGGCCCTCGCGGACAGCCAGGAGGGAAGGTGAGCGGCCCTTCGCCGGAAGGCCAAGAGTGCCTATGATCCGAACACGACTGACCGCGCCACTGCGATGCCCGCCATAACTCACCTGCGTCAGGCTTTAATATTTATCACGTTGTCTGATTTAAATTGCATTTCATGTATTAAAAGGGAAGGAGATTATTAATCTTTGATACTCGCCGTCCTTTGAATTAATACACAGAATAATTGACTTTTTTCGGAATGAATCTTGAAAAAGGCCTCGCGGAGAAGAAAACAGCGTTTCGCTTTACCCTGGATTATCAATTACCATACTGGAGGAGTGGGGCGGAGGGGTGGGATGTACAGGGACTATGTTTAAGCTTAAGGGATTATCCTGAGCAGATAAACGCGTCTACGGCAGACTGAATATGAGCGTCTGCAGGCTTATGTGATTCAGGGAAAAAAGTCCCAGGTGTAGCAGGCGGGTCTCGCACCCTGGAGAGAAGCTCCTTGGGCAGCGGCTGCAGTCCCATCCGACAGGGAGGTGCTCACAACCGCTAAGGGGGGGGTGGTCAGTTCGATCTTTTCAATCAATCTGTGAAAGAGAAATCATAAACTGAAAGAGTATCATAAGAGAAATTAATAAATGATAAAATCAGTGCTTATAATTTTGATGATGCTGATGATGTCCTTGCCGTGCTGTGATCCGGTGTTTCTGTCCTCTGTCACCAGGGCTCTCAGACCACAGATCAGTACTTTGTTATTTAACCCTAATCTGCAGATGTGGGGGGAGGGGGGGCAGTAAAATAATGTGTCGACACGAAGGAGAGCAATTACAAGTTCAGACTTTGGGGAAAAGAGGCTGACAGTCATTGCTAGGTGACTGCGACCCCCCGTGGTGAAGCCTGCAGACAGGAATGTTAAATTCACAACCTCAGACATTTGAGCTGAAAGTGAGATTGACCTCAATTATTTATTCCATCCATCCTTCTGCTGCAGCAGTACAACAGCAATGTGGAGATGCTGTGGGCAGAAAACCACAGTAACATGATCTGAGGGGTGATTCCATGTTCTCCTTCATGGTGGTGATCCTATGTTCTCCTTCATGGTCATGATCCCATGTTCTCAATTATAGCGGTACCATCCACGAAGCCCATAGAGATGGTTGCACAGTGAAGACTTCCTTATACTTTGACAAAGAGGAATAAACCGGATTCCTAACTTTTTATATATAGATATCTCCGTGTGTCTATGTGTGTGTGTACACTATTTATGCACTTATTCAATGTGTATCATTTATAAATCTTGGCCCAAATGTTACCGGGTTCTCTGGAAACTCAGTAATGTGGGCCGCATGTATAGAGCTCCAAAATTTAGCAATGTGACATTTTCAATTTAGACCTTCAGTTCGCAGTATAAATCCTCCCAGAGTCGCGCGGCGGAAAAGACCAAAGCCAGAGTAAATACATAAAAAGTAGATATAATAGAAACAACTTGCCCAGTCGGTACTTTCCTCCAGTCGAAGTGCTTACGCAAGACAAAGCTGCTGACCTCTGGCTCGCAGCACGAAGATGTGTTTGGTAACGCGCTGCGGATTATCAGTTTAATTTCAGCGTGGCCCTCGGTTCGACTGGCCCGAGGCGCCGAGCTCCCAGGCTGTGCAGGGACGACGGTCAGAGACGTTCCTCACTCGGGAAATATACCCGTTACGAAGGGCTCAATAATTAATGTCTGGATGAGACCGCAAGCAGGAGCAGCAGAGACTGATGAGGGACAGCAGGGGGTGTGGTTGTCAAAGCTTTTCCATTGAACTCAAAAGGCTCCAGGTTTGAATCCCTCCCTTGAACTCCTCCCGTCGTCCTCCACCTTTCGAAGGCGATTCATCATTCCAACCACTGCAAAAGAGCACTTCCCATGAAAGCAATGGGAATGACTTCACGGTCAGCGGACGAGCGGACGTGGCTCGGAGGGTCCAAACGGGGCCAAGAGCACGGATTGTAACAGGTGGATCGAACAAACAAGGGCTCACGGAGGGTGAGAAGGGTGACAAGGGTGAGATGGGTGAGATGGTCTCATGGTGCCGCTGCTCTCATACTGCTCAGCTGTCCACGCGATTCACACGCGTCGATACGTCTTCGCCATACGTCCTCCCGATACGTCCTCCCCATCCTCTGCAGACTCATCCAGCCTCATCGCCACCTCTGGCTTTCTCTTCCGTTGCCGCTCGGATCCTCCCACTGGCTGTACGGTGAAGGAACCCGCAGCGCCGCCGTTTCGCCGCTGCCACGGCAGCCTTTGTGCGGCACTGGGAGCTTTGTGTGGGAAGGAATTAATTAAACAGAAAGGGCCCCTTTATCTGATTCAGAGTGTAACAGCGGGACGGTGCTCCCGTACAGAGACGCATATGTCTCTCTATCTTTTCATCGCTCAATATTTCCATTTATTCACTTCTGAAAATTGAACCTGTCACATTTCTTCATCGTCACTGTCAGCTTTGCCGTCTTGAATACAATTTCCACCCCCGTTTAGGCCCCCTTTTTAGTATATTTGCTGCTAAAACATGCACTTCTTCATACTTTGCAAGAGCTGCTTTGCGTATTTCCAGCAGCAGGTGGCGTGGTTGTTGAAGCGCTACCATCGCAAACAGAAGCTCCCGAGTGTGAATCGCCACACGTGCTGCGTACAGTTGACCGAGGTACCAGCGCCACCCAGATGGAGTAAAACTTACCCTGCTGGATAAATGGGAAACCAGTGGAAGCAGCTCAACACAGAAATGTCACACTGTAAGTCGTGTAAAAGAAAAAGTTCACATAAACTTGCTGACCTCATTAATTATTTATATGCAGGTATGTTTTTTTCCTCAAATGAGCCAAATCCCTGCTCAGCCAGATTTGCCCAAAAAAAAAAAAAAAAAAATCTTAATTTTCCTTTTAGTTTTAGATGATCCGGAATGACAATTTTACAAAAGCCGGACAGCTTTAAAAGTTTACTGTGAATGAGGTTTGGTTCTGCCCTGAAACGGAAAAATACTGATGATCACAGTCAGAGTCTCCTTGTTTGCTTATCATCGCTATATTAATGTTCCTTTATTGTTGAGGAGCTCTCACATTAACAGCATGAACGATGACATTTATTTTCCACATTTCCCCCGGTGTCATTGAAGGGGATAAAGAATCGGATTTAATCATTTAATTTAAACGCCGGCAGTCAGGAACATTTAGCATTTAAAGGAAACAGAAACCCATATATCCCTGACATTTTATTCACATACGGACATTTCTGACATAACATTGTGTAACATCACTGATGGTGTCAGTTACATGAACTGTGCAATACAGAGGGGAAGGAGGGAACACAGAGCTGGTTTATCACATCTGATTGAAACGGGCTGAAAGGTAATGGAGGAGGAATGAAGGTGCCCCACCCTGCGAGTCCTTGAGCGAAACCTCGAAACTGCAGAAGAAGGCACCAAAGTTCTCCTGGGAAAGGGTGGTCCATGAAGGCAGGAAGATATGTGGATCTGTAAGGGAAGAGGGTTACGTGAGCATATGAAGCTCTCTAGACCCCTACTGGAAGGGTGGGACAACCTGCTAACATCTGTTCTTCTCTGAGGGAAAATTGTGTGTGAAAGGTGAAGACCTGAGGGTCTCTCAAGGAAGAGGGTGTGTGAAGGTGTGGAGATGTGTAGACTTCTGAGGGAAGAGCGTTCAATGACGGTGTAAAGATGTGTGTCTCCGAAGGGAGGGTGGCGTAGCAGGTCTGATGCTCTGTAGGTCTCTTCACGTGTCTGGAGTGACATGTGAAGAGTTGAAGATGTTGAGGGATCTTCTGGAGCTGCCCTGTTTAACTTGTCTGCTCCATGAGACCAAGGCCTTTTCCAGCTCTGGATCTTTGTCTACTCGCTGAGCTCATGATGAAAACCTGGATGCTCGGGAATCTCAGCGCTGTCATGAACACCGACACTGCAGTAACGCTGCAGCTGTCACAGGTGAAACGTGGTAAAACATGGCACGACACGTAGGAATGCCACACTTTTTCAGAAGCGATGGGACTAATTTTGTTTCATCTCGGATGATGAATCTCCTCCCGCTTTGCCCTTCGAGTCCAAGTGATGGAAACGTCTCGGACCCAGGAGCTGTTTGCCGAACGCCATCGATTCCGATTCGACGATGCGGTGACGCCTCCACCAGCAGTTACAGCAGCTGCATGAAAGGACGGTCATTTGTTGCACCAAAGCTTCAAAAATCACAAGAGCCTTTATAACACTTTCAAGTGTGTGCCGCTATTATTATTACGCAACGTTCGGAGAGCAATAGTGGTGCACTTAGGCGGGAAAACGGATCGTTCCGTGTAAAAATATTACGGCAATTTTAGAGACGCGCTGCGGATTTTGTAGTAGCAACACCGAGAAACACCGTGGTCCAGGACGGCATTGTGACGAACGTCTCTCGCCGCTCTGTTGTGTAACCGCCGGGGTTACGGCCTTCTCGGGATAACCAGATAATGAGCAGCGCTGCCGCTGCGCTCCGGCACACCTCCCACCGCGACGGCTGGGCTTTAACTGCGCTTTAGCTCTGTGCGCTGCCAGATTTGTCAGGATTACCTGCGACACTCCAAGCTGTTTTGCATGGACCCGAAGCCTCTTGAGGTACGGTGCTCAAAATCACACTTCTTCCACAATGATCCGTGAAAACAAACGAGCCGAGAAGTTGCCCGCTCACGTTTTTTGCACAAGGAAACGTTTTCAGTTCTAGAAAAATGTACGCATACGGCAGAGCTACATAAAGGCTCTAAAGATTCTAGTATCTAGTCGGAACTCGCGGGCAAATCGATATTTGGTGACAGTATTGCTACTCCGGTAAAAAGTACTCACCCGAAAGTCGATTTGAGTTGAGATTGGAGATTAAGTGAAATCTCAAGTATCAAGATACTTTGACTGAAATACATATCAAAAGTGAATTGTTGTTATAAACACATCACTAATACACGTACATTTTTCATCGAAAAAAATTACATCTGCTCTTCGAATAAAAGATGTCAATTAGACTGATGAGATAAATGGTGCCAGTTAGACTAATTGATAGGTAAATGTTTCCAATTAGACTAATTAAATACATCGAAAAGTAAGTCAGACCAATGAAATAAATACAAAGTAAATGTATTAGATACTGATGTAATATCCAGCTGCTAATGTAAGACACTGTACTCAATAGAGAAAGCATGCAAAGCTACCCCCCACCCCAACCTCATATCCTAACACTAACTAATTACTGAGTTCTTAGCAATCTAGTAACTTCCTGATGACTTCCAGATATACAAATGAGCCCATATGGCGGAATTGCATGTACGAGTGTGAGTGTGCGTGTGCGTGCGTGTGTCCATCCACGTGATGCCCTTGCTTTGCAGTGTGATTTCAAGGGCAGCTGTTCACACATCGGAGGAGCTACAGATGACTGCTGCACCTGCTGCAATAAAAGGAGGTGCAAAGGCAGTTTGCGGTGACTTACCTGCCTTACAGGCAATCGGCGTTATAGTAGAGAGTCAACAGTCCGCAGCTTTTCGGAAAATACGGAGATGTTTAAGACTCCTGCATGATATTAAGAGAACCGGCGACTAAGAAGGAACAGGTGCGGCCGTTAAAGGGCGACTGTGGGGCCCAGAGGACGGATGAGTCGGTACCGGTTGCCCTCCCTCCGCCCCAAAGGGAACGCGTTCAAGAGCAGAGATGCGACCGAAAATGAGCTCGTAACTCGACCGGGCGCAACGCAAGGACGCGCGGAGAAGGAAGCGAAGAAGGAAACAAGTGACAATGTCGTGTGTTGATGGCACGTACAAGTGTGGTTTGCATGCGCGCTTGCGTGCAGAGGGGAGAGGAGCGGAGGAAGGAGAGGAGAGGCCCGGCGGCACGAGCTCTGCTCCACGTGTACCCTGTTTCTCGCCGGTGATGCTCGTGTACGAGATCCTCCCGACACGTGTTGCGGACGAACGCTTTCGCAGCCGAAAAAGCGATGACGCTGAAGTGCGTCGTCCTGTTTGTGCGCAGATGCATTTTTCGTGCGCCGTTTTGCCCCGACGCAACACGGCCTCCGGCGACACAATGCAAACACATCCGTGTAACAAGACTCGTTCGTTTGCTCTGCACGCTTTAAATGTCTCAGCTGTTATCCAGCTCCTAATTTTCTTCAAATTAATGTGAGCAGCAGGGCAGCACCGGGGAATTATTACTATTTGTTTTAAACAGTAATGATTAAGGAACAGAGAAAAAAATGGCAGTAATTAACGATTAGCCCGGTGGTCCCTCTGTGACACGATCGACCCAGGTGTCTGAGGTCCCGAGCTGCGTTGTAAGCTCGACGCGCTTTCGCACTCTTTTCTCAGCTCTCAATGAGCAAAAATGACGTTTTCCTCGCTGATCAAACGCAAAATTACCATGCATGCGCAAGAAGCAAAGCGATGCGTTTGTAGGGACTCATTATCAATCAGCGCCGCTTCATTTTGAAATTCGACGTTTCCAAGTGAAAAACGAGAAACTGAATCACGTCTGAGAGGTAAACAGAACTTCCTGGCTCCTTTTTCAGAAGAAATTCAAGCTGAGTTATATAATGCAGTGGAAGGTTTGCGGCGTGAGCTTCAGCGGAAACTCGGAAGAGAGAAAGAAGAGGTTTTAACGTAATTGTCCACACTGTTCCCTTCTCCCCTCTGATTGTACAAGGCTGATTGACAGAGACAGGTTTCGGTAGCCCTTCAATGTAACATTACTCTATATGTGTGTAACGCAAACAGGCCGTTCTGGTACATCTGCTGTCGCTCAGTGCACAGCACGAGTATGATGGGTGACGTTTCCTACGTCATTTAGCAGACGCTGTCCTCCAAAGCACCGTCCAACAAACACCGTAGTGTTACAGCCCCCACACCTTATTGACCAGGGTGACTTACGCTGCTATACACACTACTTACAATGGATCACTCATCCATACATCGGTGGAACACGCACTAGAGTCACCAATCCACCTGCACAGCAGGTCTTCGGGAGGAAACCGGAGCACCCGGAGGAAATCCACGCAGACAGGGGGAGAGCACGCAAGCTCTGCGCTGGCTGAGCAGGGATCGAACCCACATCCTACCGCAGCGCTACTCACTGTGCCACTCAGGGTGAGAAGTGTGTTGGATGCGTGACATTTCGTGAAGACTTTCGTCAAAGCGGAGTCTCTCTGCTTTTGAAAATACCCCCTCGTTGCAGAGGCTCTCTGTTACAGTGAGGTCACACGACTCCAAGTGCCCCCAGGAGCGCCGCTCCAAATACCGTTTGCAGGAACGGTAGTCAAGGCGACCATTAATAAGTGTCTTCGCTGACTGATGTCCCGCTCCAGGGGAGCCCACGCCATCGAACGTTTCCTTAAGCATTCAAACCATGTTTAGAGCCAACGTGTCGGAATTTCCTCTCAATGCGGATATAACAAGTTTTCCGGTTCATTTGAAGCGGCGCAAATTGTGTCGTGAGTGTGGGCTTCCGCCGTGGGCGAGGCCTTTGTGCAGCGATGCCGTCGCATTGTTCCTAAATTGCCGGCAAGCTCACGGCTCGTCTTACGCACTCCTTGAGACGACGATGCGGCGCTCGGCGAGCTTCTCCGGCAGCCTCGCCTCCTGCTGCGAGTCGAGGGAGAGAGAAGGAAACATGCAAACAAGTGGCACGTTTTACGCGCTCGTCCGCTCACCGCACTCCTTTGTCCGGGGAAGCTTACGCTGATTTACCTGCTTACGGCAGGAGGTGGGATTCGCAGCAGCAATCTAGAGACTGCTGCTGTTCGCTCAGCTACTTACACTGATTTACGCTTTGAGACAGCAGGGTCATTTTACTCTATCGGTTCAGGGTTAGTTCCTCGATCAGGGACACTAGCGCAGGGCGTGGGATCGGAACCCTAACCCCCGCCCCAGGCTGCCGTAGGTTCCCTGTTCCATTATTGCACGGTGCAGCTGTGACAGCACTTTTAACCCCGAGGAGCAGTTTTTTACACCTCTGTAAACAGTGTAATACTGTGCAGGTGCTGCTCTTATCTCGCGAGAGCAGATTTAAACAGAATCACCTGAGTACAATCTGCTTTCGCTGCTCCTGTGACCCGTCAGCGGCATAAATAACAGGATGGAAAAAGACCATCTGTGAAAAGAGCATCGCTTCACCCTGCAGGCTCAGCGCTTGGCCCACTGCTGCCATTATACTGCTTATATTACTTAAATTATTTCACTAAGAATGGAACGTTGCATCTGTTGCTGCATTTACTTATTTAATGCCTTCCTTCGAGGTGACTCTCACTGTGAGCTTTGAGCACTGAGCTGATTTACACCTTTTTGAACTGCATCATTTCAGGATAAGTACCTTGATCAAGTGCCCTTCAGCAGGATGTGGGTTTCAAACCCAGGAGCTTCCGGTTGCCGGGTGACGGACGTAAGCGCGATGGCAGCCGGTCCTTCCTGCCGTTGGTGACTCAACACTCTTTTCACGTATAAGTTAATGTGTTAGTGCGAACAGCAGTGGTCACAAAAGTGACTTGGTGTGCGGTGGAAAAGTGACGAAGCTACGAGGAGCGCCGAAGGGAGCGCGGGGAGGCTTTGTGGTCGAGTGCGAGGGCTGCGCCTCTTTCATGCCTGAACCCGGGACCCGTTTCCACGGCGGCTCTTGACAGCTGAAGGGTTCGGAAGGAGAACTCGTCCTCTTTCAGAGCGGCACTTTAATTAGAGGGAAACGCTTTCATGTGCAGAACAAGCTGCCTTCGTGATACAGATGAAGTGACTCGACGTGTGAAGAGTAAGAGCGGCGAAGGATGGAGGAGGAAGTGCGATGGACAAGGAGACATGGAGGTTGAAAGGAACGAAGGGCTGCAGAGGTGGCAGACGCACACGCACACACGCACACACACGCGCACACACACGCAGGTCTTTGGGGGGTTAAGTAGGGATTTTTGAGTGCTGGAGGTTCTCACACCGATTAATGATACAAAATGCAGAACCCAGCGGGAAAACATTTAATTTGATGAGCTTTGAAGCTATTCAAGCTGCGTTTCCCTGCTGCCTTCGTCACTGGGAAGGATGGGGGAGCTTTGCCTTCTCAAAGTACCTGGTTTATAAATTTCACGTTACTGATAATGTGCGCAGCGGCTATGGCGTTGGGGCGCTCCGAACGATGCCGTGTGGTATTTCTCCACAATCCTGCGGTATTTGGTACTTGTCCTTCTCGAAGCTCTGTCCAACATCCTGGGAAGGAAGTGGCACAGTGAAATACAATAAAACTCGTGGCGTTTCAAACACCATCTGCCAGCGAGCTGCCGCCTCTGGTACGGATGCGATCTGTGTTGGGTGCGAAGGGCCCCCGAGGAGCGCTGATGATGCGGCGTGAGGAGAAAGGGGCCCCTGAGCAGCTCGTGGTGTTTGAAAACTCGTGGAAACGGCAGCGGACCCGGTCACCTGGTCACCTGGACACGTCCGGCTCTGCGCCGGGGACCCCGGCGTGTGAGGTGTGAGCCGATATCAGAAATGACGGCGCCGTAGCCCACGTGCCCCGACGGCCCACGGTCGATTTCCTCTCTTTTATCACACCAAGGAGAGCGATATTCCTGCCAGTGTGTCCCCGACTCTTTCACCGCATCGCCGCTGCCCCGGTGCATTGTGGTTAACGGAGCAGCCGACGGCACGAGTGCCCTATAGGCATCGGTCGCCCTTACAATTAAAGGAACGGGTGCCCAGAGGTGGGACATTCATCACTTCTGAGGAAAAACAGTGTGTGCGTGTGCGTGTGCGTGTGTGTGTGTGTGTGTGCGCGTGCGCGCTGTGTGTATATATACATACAGTATATATGAAAAGCGAAGGTCGTGCTCCTGTGTCTCTCAGTGCATCATAAGAACCCTTACAGTGTATGGTGCAGAGTTCATCTCTCAGTTTTCTGCTTTAGTTGAAATAAGTGTCTGCAGCCTCTTCTTTTTCCAAGGCCACAAAACTACGCGTCGCAGTTTCGGAAATGACTCCGCTCACCGTGTCTGCTAGACGACGCCGATAATGAAACGCACTCATTTCCCTTTGAGCGCTGAGGTCAGAATAAAGAATTATGTTCTCTGTTTCACCCCACATTGTTTAGCCTTCACAGCTGTACTTAATCAGCCAAGAAACACGTCAGGAAAGGACTGTTGTAAACAAATAAATGGTGTCTCGCTGGTGAAAAGCTGAACAAAAAACCGATAATGTCTTTGTTAGATGTTTCATCACATCCTACAAGCATGTTTTTTTACACCACCTTGCAGCAGCCGTGTACTTTTATTACCTTTTACATTCACCCCTGCAGTCGCTGTTGCCATGGATATCTGTACGGTTCAACAACGGAACCCAAGTTGATGTAATCATAACAATAGCAGTGATAATAGTAAAGTTTGTATCAATGAAAGCTGAACAGATGTTTAACTACATATACAGTATCTCTACATACATTTCACTATAAATGTGTTAATTTCTGCCCAATAGACACTTTTTTACTGACTTCAGGATACGGATATATTTTTGTAAGGAGATAAACTGTCTTTTCTTTACATATGTTTTAGAAAAATAAGTTGTGTGTTTTTCAAACCCTGGTCCAACCATGAAGAATGAACAATTTCCTTGTGACATTTCATAGATGATAATAATAATAATTATATCAGCATCAAGACTAATTTGGAGCTGTTCATTAAATCGAATACGATTTGTGCTGCCTGCCATGGGCTCTTTACCATGTTGGAAACGATGGGTTTTACTGCCTACAACATGGTCGACTGTAACACAGTTTTCCTGTCGTGTTCAGTTACAGTTACTGCACATGTACACTTACAGTTCGTCACAGCACCGTTGGTGAGGTACAAACAGTAAAACAGCAGAAACACTACAAATCCATCCTGGACCTGATCTCCAGGGGCAGAAAGAGTCTCCACTATTTCCAGGAAGGTGAGTCACTGGTTTCCAGGAAACGCAGCTCTGAAGACATGACTCTCTGCAGGTATTTTGTAGGAACTTGGAAATACACTCCTTACATACCACATACATGAAAACACAGTTAAACTGGTCCTCCAGAAATGTTCCAACGCAAATATCTTCGGCGTCGCAGGGTTATCCCTTTTGGATTTAACGGTGCTACGGCTGAAAACTGTCCGAGGAACGCTGATGTGAGTAAAGGGGTTTCGGGGGTCCGTGGAGGAAATGTGGGCTTCGCAGTCTGAGAAAGTGGTTGGAGGACATGTATATATATATATATATATGTATATGTATACCGTATGTATATGTATGTAACTGCTGAATGTTTCATTTAGGCACAATTATGTTTTATCCACCACTGCAAATACGAGTAAAACATTCTTATTTCAGACTGCAGAATACAAACAACGTCGAGTGCATCACAGATTAGACAGGTTAGTCATTATCGATGTTAATTTAATACAATGAGATTTTCTTATTTTAAACTGTACCAAAAAAAGATTCCAAGCGAAAAAAAGCTGATATTTTTGCTTTCATTTCACTGTATGATAATACCTACCTTTTCATTTCACATCATGTAGAAAAATACTCCAGGAGAAATGATGTGTAATTGGTTTTTATAACGCGAGAATCCTAAGGACTGAGTGGCATGGGAAATGTTACGAAACTCAAGATATATTCAGCTGTGAGGTCAGTGGTTCCTGCCTCCGGAAAGGTCAGGTCAGGTCGGTGTTTCGCTATAAACACACCATGTACGTTTCATCAAGCTGTACATTAAAAATAACCGCGGTGGACAATTAAGGAGAGTCACCGTTCAACGTGACAGTGATGGAGCAGTTTGTGAGATGCTCAGATGACACGACACGAGCATTAGTTACTCTCGGGATTCGCAGAGAGCATTTACAGCGTTACAGAAGGCTCTCTTCACGGACCACTTAATTAGCATGGCTCCGAACCCACGCCGGTGGCCGAAGCGCAGCACAGCGGCCGTCTGCGCACCTGCAGGAGACATGATAGAAGACAAACAGCAGGGACATAATGTTAGGTCCTGCGAGGCAGCGTTTGGAAACGGGCCTCCAGACGTCAGCGAGGGACACGAATGCAAATATGACTGTAAGGGACATAAGCAGAGCCTGGGAGAGCAGCAGGGGGACGCAAGGCGAGGGCCGCAGGAGACTCGGGATCAAGAACAACATTCACTCATACATATGCAAAGGATGTGTGTGGAAGCGCCGGGTTGGAGGTCAGCGATGCTGTCTGCATGGGGGACGATCTGCGGGTCGGAAGAGGTCTCTGGAAACGAGCCTCGGTGCCGTTCTGATTTAATTAGGCGGAAAAGCCTTTGGAGAGACACAGTCTCGTCTGCGGACGCCAGTGAAAATCAAGAAAAACCAACGTGACCCCCTGCAGAGGGGACAAGCCGTCAGGGTGGCTTTGTGCTCCAGCCCAACGAGACACGGCGCGGTGCCCGTATTGACGCGTGTTTGTACATTTGCAACAGCGTGCAGACGCGACATGATGAGAACCCGTGAGAAGCCGTGTCAAGCTCTGCCTCTCATACTGAACCCCTCCGAGCCCACTTGACAATTCGGTGACATGAACAAGGAACCAGCAGCGTGACGTTATATGTGCAACATGTCTGCGTTCCTGCTCTCTGCTGCCCCTCGAGCATCAGAGCATCAGAGCATCAGAGCATCAGAGCTCCATCCCAGCATCCCAACAACCCGCTGTTGCTCACATGAGCTCTTCGCTGCTCTCTTCATGACTCGTTTGTAATTGCAAAGCCACTTTAATAGCTAATAAAGGGTTAAACAGACAGATATCCGGAACAATACAGCCTTTTAAACCTTTTATTAACTTTCAGCTGGATTTGTACACTCAGCTGAAAGCGCAGCGCTTAGCGCTACTGCGTTTGTATCGGAAGGTGGTAGGTTCCAGTCCTACCTACTGCTACCCTTGGGCAAGGTCCCAACCCTAAATTACTCTGATGAAATTGCGCAGCTGTATAAATGGACTAATGACTGCAGGAAGCTTAACATTATAAGTTGCTTTGGAGAAAAGCATCAGCTAAAGAAATACAGTCAGTCTTATTTAAATAACAAAAAAAAAAAAAACTAGAAAAACTTTTGTTTCCACAAACTTGTGATTAATAACTGTTTGTCAGTTCATTCCATCTCACCCTCTTTAGTGCCATCTCTCAATCCGCCAGATGAACATATGTCTCATTTTCTCTGCTAAAAACTTTCAGTTTGGAGAAGAGATGAGTGAAGAAAATGCCATTAAATAACTCGACTGGAACTGGTTTCTACCCAACAGACTTCGTAACTCGACCATTTGTAACAGGAGGGAAGAGTGCACTTGTGTTTGCTGCTTAGCAGGGGCAGGTGCTTAAACACTGCTGTTCCCTGGAGTGGACCTACCGTCGTACCTTTGAGGGAGGGAAGTACTTAATAGAATTCTGCTGAAATATCTGTCGTTAAAAATGGGCAAAATCTGAAGGTAACAAAATAATCGTATTTGAATCTGGCACCATAAACTCCCTGGCCGTTAGTTATAGAAAGCTAAAAAAGCTCCTTTCTTACTTGTTAGAATGAAGTTTTGTCTCGGCGCTTAGATGTTAAGTGCGAGGGCTCCAGTTTAACTAACGCACACCTTCAAGGAGCTGAACAAATGAGGCTCGGTGACGGTGCTGAGCGAAGGCGGCGCATCGGAAGTCGGTCTTATTATAGTCGGCCCGCACCTCGTTCCGCGCCCGCGTTGTTCCGGGGAGCGGGGAGAAGCCGAGTCGTGTCATCCTTTTGTCGGCAGCGTTACGCTAATGCCTGTCGCAGCACCGCGGGCTCCCAGGGGATTTATTAATAGGCCGCTAACAAGGCAGGTCCACCCCCGGCTGCCGGAGAACGAGCCCCGGGAGCTCCTCCTGCGAACAGCTCCAGCAAACGACTGAGCCGACAAAGAGGCTTCGATGATCATTCAGCTTTTGTTCCTCTCAAGCAGGTCCTTCCATATGACCTCTGAGGACATGCCCAGGCTGCCTCGCCTGGTTGCTTTTTGAACTTCTTCTAATTAATGCTGCGCAGGACCAGGCGCGCAGTCGACTCGACTCTCAAAATGTCCCGGTCCTGAAAGCATCCTCCCGTCGCGAGGAGTCCGAGTCTCGAGGTCCAGCGGTCTCGGACACGCATCCATCTTAAAAAATCAATGAGAAATAACTCTGTAGGTAACTACCTCTGGATGTCGTGATTTCGATTCCTATGCTGCTCACGGATGCCCTACCCCCCGAGGCGGTGCACACAGGAGCGTTCACTCTGCTGCACTTCGTTTTTAATCGCGGGGGATTAAAAGGCACGATCCGTCCCCCATTGTGGCCGCCGGCGCTATTTTTAGTGCCGCCGCTGTAGCTGCAACGCCACTGGTTTTGGAGGCTCTTGGAAGCTCTCTCAAAGCTGGGCAGAAGAAGGGGGAGAAAAAAAATTGGATTATTGTTTGTTGCCTGTGTGGGAATTATTGCCTCTCAGTGCTGCCTGTCACAAAGTGTCCTCTTTCAGCAGAAGGAACAGAGTCGCTTGCTGCACTCCTCACAGCCCTCAGAGGTAGAGAGCGAGAAGAATATGGGAACCCCCCACCCCCTCCGCCGCCTCCCCGGTACATATGCATATGGCCAGCACTTGCCAAACCAGGAGGAGAATGAGCTCCTCTCCTCCAAAACCAGGAGCCGAACATATTCCTGTCCTACGAAGCCAGAAGTAAAATGTGCTCCTCACCTCCAAGAGGAGAACACGTTCCAGGCGTCGAGGCCGAGGAGAAGAACAAGCTCCTTACTTTCAAACCCATGAGGTGAACGTGAACATGATCCTCAGTTCCCAAAATGTGGAGCAGCAGGACAATCAGACGTGGAGGGACTTTGTTCTGTTCTGACAACAAAAGAAGTAAAAATTTCCTCACATCTCCAGAGCTCACTGTGGGGGCAGCTCAAGTAGGTGGGGGGGGGGCGGGTGGTGGTGGTGGTGGGGGTGCGACGAATAAAGGATAAAGAAATAAATTAGAGGGAAAAAAAAATCTTTACCGGATTCTGTCTGATTGTCTTTCTTCAGAGGTCTATGTTGGAAACACAGGCTGCTGATGAATTATAGAATAACGCTCAACAATATTCCTTCATGTAAGTGCATTGGCCCACCCCCTCCCCAATCCCCCCCAATCCCCCCCAATCCCCCCCCAGTCTCCCCCAATCCATCCTAATGGCCTCAGCGTTTGGAAGCAGCACTCAGCTCCTCTCCCCCGCGGAGCGCCACCCTCAGCCATTACATGGTCCCCTTTCCCATTTCGTTGATTTCAATTCGCACAAAGAAGCCATTTGTGCGACAGAGGACAGCAACACACTTGCGTGCAATCAGGCAAAGGAACAAACAAACAGACACACACTCAGAGCGAAAGATCCAGCACATCCTGGACTGTGTCACAAGTGTGTTCTGTCTCATCACCTCACCTGCTTATAAGTAACACACTGTATCGTCCAGCCTGGGTGGAGTCACAGTACCTGTGTGTGTGTGTGTGTGTGTGTGTTTGCGGGTAGTCTGAATGGAGGAAAAAAACTGCACACAGAATTTAAAACTCCTAAAAAGAGAAAAAAACCTGTTAATCTTCACTGAAATCTTTACTTATCCGACTCAATTGTGTCCAGGGTAACTTGTTACAGTTATTTACACCCTCCTCCTGTCGCACCCCATGGTTCTGTGATGGGCTCCGGACCCCCATGACCCTGACAAGAACAAGAATTTCACAAAAGTTAGCTGTTTACCTGTTTATATGACGGTAATTTTTACTCTGTTGGTTTATTTGCATTTTTTATACTCTTTTATAGCACTACTTTCAACTGTTCACCCATTTATACTGTCACTTTTACTGTACCAGCTGAGGACAAATACAGTACCTTTACCGAATATATTACAGCAGGAGTGGGCTTTGAACCCACAACCTTCACCTTACAAGTGAACAGCACTTGCCACCTGTTGGTCGGAAATGATGGAAGCTTCAACACACACACACACTATCTGAACCACTAGTCCCATACAGGGTCACAGGGAACCGGAGCCCACCCGGCAACACAGGGCGTAAGGCTGGAGGGGGAGGGGACACACCCAGGACGGGACGCCAGTCCGTCGCAAGGCGACCCAAGCGGGACTCGAACCCCAGACCCACCGGAGAGCAGGACCTGGTCCAACCCACCGGGCCACCGGGCCACCGCACCCCCTACCACTACAAGCTTTTAATGTAATAATTTGTATAATAAAGTGCTACTTTAATGAACCTTCGCGCAGGTTCTGCATGCGGCCCTTTCGTGTGTCACTGCAGTTTTCTCTCTCCGCGCGACAACAGCAGGGACCCTCCTCACACCTACATTTCCAGCATTTTCTCCGCGTTACTGAGCCTCATAACCACCACGGTGCCTGATTGTGGAGTCCGGATGTGGTTCGGTGCCCAGGGTTTTATCAGAAATTAATGAACAAATAAATAAATAAACAACACAGAAACTTCAGCTCTTGCTCATATTTATTCAAGATGTGCAGGAGACTCGCGGCTCTGCGAGATACTGAACCGCTCCGTTCGCAGCCGAAGCCTCGGTGTTTCGTCCTTTTAGCCCATTTATCTGACGTGTGTCATTACTGCTGTTTCCCATTCATAGGGGCCAGGAAACGGGCTGTACCGCGGTGAATTACAATAATGACATTTATGACGGATTGTAGGTTTCAACAATAAAATGCTGTGAATGTGACACATGATCGTTTCACGGAGGTTTCTTTTGCAACCAAATGGTGCCATTTACTTGATGTGAACGTTACTCTGTGTGTGTCTGTGCATGGTGCATGTGTGAGAGAGAGAATGAGAGAGAAGGGTGTTTCCCTTGACCTTGGGCTGCCCAACAGCTCACCAGCGTGTCTCAGGAGTGCTTTAACCATCTTTATCCGATATGTGACTCCGCAGACGTTTACTGCTGTAGGCAAACGCAGGTGGGGGGGTGGGGGGGTGGCACAGTGACCTGCATGTGGTGCAAGTGACAGAGTAAAAGATTCTTGTGCTGCAGAAACAGGGTAAAGGACTGTAGGGGTGATGGTTTACCACCGTACCTGGAGATCAATGTGACATCAGTGCACATCAGTAACCATCATGAGAGTTGTGCTCCACCTCCAGGGCCTCCTGAGTCGGCGGTGTGTGGTACAACGGCCCTTTTCCACGGTAATTATTTGCTGGACAGCCGTTGTTTGCTTGGCTTGGAGCAGAGAGAACCGGTGTCAGTCCCACACACACACACACACACACACACACACAGACCGCAAGCTGAGATAATTACCAGGGCAGATGGATCGCCCCGCCGTGGAAACAGGCTCCTCGGTGAGAGGTGAGGCTGTCAGAGGGCCGGCTGAGATTCCCCGATGGACCCCGGAGGGTCTCTCCGCTCTCGACATGAAGCGGTCGCCCGGTGGCTGGCGGGGGGTCCGAGGCAGGGGGTCCGAGGCAGGCTGTCGCCGTGAGCCTCCTCTCTGCACGAGGAGACACATAAAGAGAGACGGCACCGAAACAAACAGGTGGCGGGACCCCGACTGATGATCTGTCCTCGACTACATGGCTCTTCGGGACGCTGCGGCCGAAAAGGTGGTCGTGCAAGAAAAATGTGACATATTTCAATGTACCGAAATGACTTCTGCTCTTTTCACATTTAAGAATATTTGTAAAATAGTCTCCCGTATATTCAGATGTATTATTCATCCTTTTATCCATATTATTCAACTTATTTTTACTGTTATACATTTGGATGGAAAACTCTACTTCCGTTCAGTAAGCAGGGTATTTGACTGCATTTATTCATTCACATTAATTTCTTCCAGACCCATCAGTCCAAGTAAGGACTCCTGTCTTCTACAGCTGGATATGTACAGTGTGTCCAATGTGTTCTAGACACCATGAGCAGGGCTCTGTTCTCCTGGGACTTGAACTCATTACAGTCTTTGCCAGAAGTGTCCGCTTCCTTATTGTTTTGCTCACCTGCTGTTCCTGGTGACCCCTGGCAGCTACAGCAACACCTGTGGGGGGTGTGGGGGTGCTCTCTGGGCACAAGGCCCTGGTGATGGAGGTGAAAATGAGGGGAGCAGGTGTCGGGGACCCCGGGGGGGTCACCTGGTGGTCCGCAAGCCCCGACTCCGTCCTGCGAATGTGCGGCGTGAGCCTCAGCCGTGCTCTCCTGTTGGGGGGGGGATCACTGTGGTTCAGAAACACACTCACCCTGGGGTGTAAAGATTGACTGTGTCATGGAGGGGGGTCTTGTTATTAAATGGAAATTATTACATTTTTTTTCATTTAGCTGAAACTTCTCCCCCGAAGCAGCTTAAAATGCGGAGCAATTTACACTGATTTACCCGTGAGGGTAGCTTTCCTGTGCGCCACGACCAGGGACGCCACACTAAGAGTCAGGACTTGAACCCGAGTCCCTCGAGGAAGGAAGAAACTCACTGCACTCAGCACTGCGCCACCTGCTGCCCCGTTGAAGCATCTGAGCCCTTTCCGGCACCTTCCGTGCCGCAGGTCATCTGGCGCACACACGCACGCACGCACGCACACACACACACGTTTGTGTACTCAAGGAGCCTGAAGTGCTACTGCAGCAGGGTAGAAACAGGGTAACCGCTCCCCGAGTTGCCATCCTTTACAGCACAGCGCTCTCTAGTGGATTCAGTAGAAAGTGTGGAACAGTGGGCTACCGCAGGCTGTACAGCGACTTTTACCGCAAACATGGTATGAAACCTAACAGATACTGTGGAACTATATTATATTTCATTCCTTCTCTCTGCTTTGCTGTCACTCATAATGTGGGCAGAAGCACTGAACACACACACACACACACACACACAAATATAGGAATGAATGTCTCTCCTTGCGCTCTATATGCAGCACCGCAGTGGGAGGCGGAGCACCGTGGGCCTCCTGACCTTTGATGGCCCCGCCTGGGGCAGCACTGCTCACACCTGTACACCAGGTGAGCTTTTCAGCGATGATAACTGGAGCCTCTAAATTCAGACCTATGGGCTGTGGGGGTCCAGGTGTGGAGCGTCCAGGTGATGTACTGAAACCCTCTGCAGGGTGCGGCAGGTGAGTGGGGTGGACACACTCTGCCCAGGTGTGGCACTCTTTGCGCTTTGTGATGGAGAAAGAGAAGAAGGTGGCAAGGAGGATTCTGGAAACAGTTTCAGGAGACTCCAGGGAAACAAAGACGATGACTCTGTGTTGACTGATGGAAATAAACAGCGAGTCAGTGGTGGTGGTGGCGAGGAAGGAGGAGGAGGAGGATGAGGAAGATGAACAGAAAGAGGAGGAGGAGGAAGGTGAGGAAGAGGAGGACGAGGACGAGGAAGAGAAAGCAGGCCGATGAGCACTGAACTGAGCGCAAAGTTCCCCCTAAAGAGAAGGGAAGAGCAACAGGGAAGACAGGAATGTCCAGAGCGAAGGGCTGGACGCTCCTCCGCAGGACGAGCTGGACACCTGGACCCCCAGCGTGGGACCAGCGTCTCCGTCTGAGAAACGGCTCGTAGTTTAGTGCAAAGAACCTCTTCTTGCTTCCCGAGGAGGAGGGAAGGAGGACGTCCTGCACCGTCACCAAGAGGGAAAAAAAATTCTTATTAATTCATTATTAATTTCACACCGAACAGCGTGGAACCAAACCGCAGTTCACTCTGCTCTTCATTTTCTGATTTTTTAAAAAATTTTTTAAATTTTATTTTATTTTATTCCTGCTCCCAGATGTTAACACCAGCTACTCATGTTGTTCCACACTGGCAAAAGTTATTTTATTTATATTATTTTTTATTATTTTCCAAGATTATGTCAATATTTGAATGAATGAATGAATGAAGATGGGGTGCGGTGGCGCAGTGGGTTGGACCACAGTCCTGCTCTCCGGTGGGTCTGGGGTTCAAGTCCCGCTTGGGGTGCCTTGCGACGGACTGGCGTCCCGTCCTGGGTGTGTCCCCTCCCCCTCCGGCCTTACGCCCTGTGTTGCCGGGTAGGCTCCGGTTCCCCGTGACCCCCTATGGGACAAGCGGTTCTGAAACTGTGTGTGTGTGAATGAATGAATGAATGAATGAATTCTGAAGGGAAACTTCACACACTGGACACTGTTCTCAAGAACACCTCTACATAACTTTCTGTTTTTAACATGGAAGAAATAAAGTAAACACACATTTAGGAATCCGGCAGCAGCGTGTGTGTGCGTGTGTGTGTGTGTGAGACCCCCACATTGGCACATACTGTAAATACACTTTTTTCTACTTTTCTTGGCGCCTCTTCGTGCTGCAAAGTTATGAAACGTATCGTAGCCCAGACTGATAGCTTATCGACCCGCGGATTTATCCCCATGACGGCACATCAGTCCTGTCTGGGCCGTTGCGCTTCTCACACCATTTCTCTTTGGCTTCGTGTAACACGGAGAATGCAGAGGCACGAACCGTTCAGACGAGTTAATAAACAAACAAACAGACAAACAAACAAACAAACAATATCATACAACATACATACTTAGATACATACATGACAGTTCTCTCTCCTAAAACCTGGGAATCTCTACAGACAGCAGGGGGCGCAGTGGTTAAAGGTGCTGCTTTGCACTCCAAGGTTCACGTCCCTAGAGGGTACGTCCCCATAGAGGAACTTACCCTGAATTGACACAGTAAATCAATGTATGTTACTGTACAAACCTCACACAGTAAGGAAACGTAGAGTAAAAAGTACCGCTACAGGATTAATAACAGTGATGGTGGCCGTCGGTCTGAGGTGCGAATGGTTGTTCCTGCAAAACGAAATGCTGCCCCCCATCAGTCCGGGTGTCACTTTCTGGTCAAACCATCCTAAGGAACACGATGTGTGTTGTATAAAAACTGTGCTGTGTGCCTCCTATCGCAGCGGTGTGTGTGTTTCTCCATGGAGACAATGCAGGAAGCTGTGGCGTGTGACGGGAGGATCCTCCCCTTCCTCCTCCTCTGCAGCCCAAGGACAGCAGGGACATGCGCTGGCAGTGATGGAAATGCTGCCAACCACTGTTTTCAACGTGAGATTTCAATTTATCCCTCTGGTGGTGACACGGGGTGGGGGAAATGGGGGGGGGGCAGCTGACCACATGCTCGGTGGACGCTGGATCCCGACCCATCTCTGTGCAGCTGGATGTCCGGAGGTCACCTAGGGGCAGCACTGCAGCGGAACGGTCTGGAGGTGATGAACCCGTCTCTGATCAACACATATCTTTACAACTGTTATATTTCATACATTTATGTACCAGCCACTTACAGTGATTTACCCTTTCATACAGCAGAGTAATTTTTACTGTATCTGTTCAGGGTAAGTACCTTGATCAAAGGTACTACAGCAGGTACTGGGATTTGAACCCAGGCCCTTCAAGCACCCTTCAGCTGCTACACCCCCTGCTGCAGCGTATATTCCTTACACACACAGTTATGTAAATATTTGAACGAACAAACAAACAAGAAAATTTTACCAAACCCAGACGGAAACAGAATATAATATCCAACACACACACACTGTCTGAACCGCTTGTCCCATACGGGGTCGCGGGGAGCCGGAGCCTAATCCGGCAACACAGGGTGAAAGGCTGGACGGGGAGGGGACACACCCAGGACGGGACGCCAGTCCATCGCAAGGCATCTCAAGAGGGACTCAAACCCCAGACCCACGGGAGAGCAGAACCCGATCCAACCCACCCCCTTAATCAAACATATAAATAAGTAAAAAAACAGCAAACTATGTTAATGTATTTAATAAATTATTTGTTTATTAACTTTATGCTCTTATTATTTTGTGAGTGACTGAGTGTGTGCCCTGCGATGGACCGATGTCCCGTCCAGGATATCTTTTTGGAGTAGACTCTGGACCACTGCCACCTTCACTTGGACAAGTGCATTTTAGCGATGTTGTAACTGTTATTAAACGCATGTTATTATTAGTTATTTATTATTATTGTGGTTACGTTATTATTAATTATTTCTCACTTTAATTAAATTTACATTGGACCTCCCTGCATGTGTGACTGTAACACGACAAAGTGCCCCCGCCTAGTCGAGCAGCGTCCAGGAGCGTCAACCCTGTCCATGATCCACAGGCGCACCGATCACGTGTTCCTCACCCTCCCCCCCATCACGTGCTCCTCATCAGCGACTCTGGAATGTTCCTCCTGTCTGGGAACAGCAGATGGCAGACGCGGTTCGCTCTGTCGACCGCCGTTCCCTTCGCATCGGTGCGAGGAGGAGGGTTAGAGCTGCAGTGGGGGTGGAAGGGCAGCCAAGGAGTGTGTGTGTGTGTGTGTGTGTGTGTGTGTGTGTGTGTGTGTGTGTGTGTGTGTGTGTCGCTCTGTGTGTGTCACTGCGTGTGTGGCAGAACTGGCCCTGGCACCAGCGCTCTCCCTTCCCTTGCCATTTGAAAGAACGTGTGTTTCTTCGCTCTCTGCCCGGCCGTCTCCGCGGACCATGGAGGAGTTCCTCGAGGAGCCGAGCAAACGGGCCTGACATTTACACATGTACTCCATCACATCTCATCAACGGCTCTTCAGAAGACACTCGACGTGGCGCCCGAGCCGCCTGACAGCCGAGTGGCGCCGGCGAAGTGGGAGCGCGACGTCGCAGGTCAGACCGGTTGGGAGCTGGGGGGGGGCAGGAAGTGCTGCAGAAAAGGGAAAACTGAGGGAAAACCAAGTAAAAGCACATGAAATATGGTAATTACGACGCTACATAAGAACTTCTCCATGTTCTTCTCATTCACATGACTTGAGAGACAAAAACATGTTTTTGGGGATTCGAACCTTTCGACTAAGGTCGTAAGGAAAGGGCTGTAACCACTAGACCACCGCCTGTGACACGACATGTCACCCTGTTCCTCCTTGTCTTCATTACATGTCCACCGAGGGGCTTCTCACTGAGCACTCAGCGGGTGTCGGGGGTCTCCGAGTGCCGTGAACCCACAACGCGCCGTGTCTGAAAGGCCTGCAGCAGCTCTTCTCCTGTCGCTTCCACTTCTGACCAGAAAAAGCACACGATGTAATTGTACTATAATAATAATAATAATAATATTGTTGTTGTTGCTATTTACCCTACAATGGACTGAAGTCCCATCCAGGGTGTTCCTTCTCTCAGCCTTGCACTCAGTGCTTCCAGGATAGGCTCCAGCTCACCGCGACCCTGCTCAGGACAAGCACTCACTGACATTGGGTGGACGGATTATTGCTGATGTTGTTATGGCGACATGTAACATAGTGGTTAGAGCTGAAGAGCAAACGTTTAAATTCCACTTCTTGCTGTACTACCCCGATCGAGGTACTTACCCTGAATCGATGCAGTAAAAATGACCCTGCTGTAATTATGGGTAAAACACTGTAACTACCTTCAGAGAAAAACACCAAATGAAGGATGATGATGACGATGATGATGATGATGATGGCGGTCGAAGGACGATGAGGGTGCGGTCTGCACTGAGACCGGCTCACGGGGGCCTGTGCTAGGAGTTCGAAGGGGATGAAGCACTGGAGCTGCGTCCTCAGGTCAAGCGCCGAGCAGCGGGACGCGAACCTCAAGAGGACGTGCAGGTGGACAGATGGGCTCTTCAAAGGCTCTCCGTCAGATGCTGAGGAACCTTCCGGAATAACACGTCTCTGTCGCTCTCCGAGTCCCGGCTCTCGGTCACACTTAACGGTGTCAATGGGAGTCACAGACACACACAGACACACACACAGCTGTTAGTAAATCACAGTGAGCCGCGCCGACACTTTAAACACGCTAATAAGTGGTTCCACTTAAGATATTCACACGCGTGATTTATAATGAAGCAGCTGTCATTATATGTGTGGTGTGAACACAAAGTGGGACTTTGATTTATTTATATGGCGCTTTTCCCCAGAGCAACTTACACTGATTTACTCATTAACACAGCAGGGTTATTTTTACTGTATCAATTCAGGGTGAATACCTTGACCCGGGGAAACTGCACCCGGGGCCCTTGGAGCGTAAAATAACCGCTTCACACACAGAGAAGTGACTTGCAGCACCACGCGCTGCTGGCCCGGCCTGGGTCGGAGTACAGAGTACAGAGAGAGAGCTACGGCAGATGGGATTCGACCCTGGGACCTCCGAAGCGCTAAAAGTGTCTCCGAACGTTTAACCTCATTGGACGACAGGAGAGCAGGTAGGGGGACGTTCAGGTACGCCGTCCGTCCTCCTCGGCCGTCGTCTCGGTCCTTTGTGCTGTGGGCGTTCAGAGCGTCTCGGACCTTCAGGTGTTTCTGGTGTTCGGATTCATATGTTTCCAGACGAGCGGGAGACTCGTGGCGACTGCAGGGAGGACAGCGGTTAAGGGACTGCGTTTAGAGGCAACATGCTGCTGGTTTTTCTCCAGACTGAGGCCCAGCGTGTGCTGTGTGACCTCCCACAGGTCTTAGCCACGCCCCCCATGGCTCAGCCACACCCCCCAGCCCACACGATTCACAGTCCAGGCCCTGCGCTAAGCAGGGTCCAAAGAGCGTTCGAGGACGGATGGCGAAACGTTGGGTTGCGCACAAACGGTCGATTCTCAACGTGACGTGCAAGTGCACAACTCCTCCCCCACTGGTGTTAGAGTGTGTCATTAAACAAGGAGAAAATGAAACCTCGGTGCAGGATATCGAGGGTTTATAGCACAGTCCCACGGTGACGCTCCTATCCTCCAGCGAAAGGTAGGGATGTGTGGAAACAGGAGCGCCGAGAACTTCCTCGTGTGCACAAGAGGAAAAGAAAAAGCTACAGAATGGTAAATAACAAGTGTTTGCGCTGCGAGGAACGCCAATCCCTCGTCAGTTGTTTGCTGTTTAATTATTTTATTTGTCTGACAATTTTCTCCAAATCACTTTTCAGTATGAGGTTTGCACAGTTACATGTAAACAGTGATTTACAGTGATTTACCCTTCTATAGCACAGGGCAATTTTTACTGTATCGGTCTGGGGTTAGTACCTTGATCCAGGACACTGCAGCAGCAGCAGGAGGGATTCAAACCCGTTTCCCACACGACTGCAAAGGAGCAGCACTAACCGCTGAGCCACCCGCTGCCCACCTGTACGCGTCTCTCCACAATCCGATGGCTGGAAATGACGGCGATGATATTTCACGTGAGCGATATTTACGTTGTCGCACACGGCGAAGCGCCACGGGGAACGTGTCATGAGACGGTTGTGATGTTTGGCGGCGGTGGATGAGGCTGCGGCTGCGCGCACGGAGACCTCAAACCCAAATGTTACGCGAACTGCTCTAAATGAAAACGACCGAGAGCACGGCTCGTTGGCAAAGGGCAAAATATGCATAAAAAGTGGGGCGAACAAAGTTTTTGTTTGCAACCTGGATAGAGGGTCGCGTGTCGCCGGAAACACGGGAAGAAGAGCGAAGCGGGACCTGCGGAAGCTTTGTCCAAACGCCAACGTTCCGCTCCGTCTCGGTACTTACTTCCCGCTTGAGCCGAACTTTGAGCCACTTTCGGACCCTGAAGTTGCAGGTTCAGATCCCGCTTTGTGCCGCGCACCTTGAGCGTGTAAAGGGTTAAGTAATGGCGGGCGACTTAATGTTGTGAGTCCCTCTGGAGACAAGGGTCAGGTAAACAAAACAAAGAAACAAACACGCACCCAAAGAGGGCTGTTTCCAGACCATTGGCTGAGTGGTAAATGTGGCTTTGGCTTTACACACCAGTCGAGTTATGAACACACTCCTGCGCCCAGCTGTGTCTGTAACACGAAGAGCTGGTGTACCTGTGCGTGGCGGGACAGAACGTGGCCACGCCCACCCGCGGGGCGATCGGAGCACCTCTTTAAAGGCCGAGCGTCAGGCGCGGCCAAAGCGTGCGGGTGGACCCGAGCTCAGACTGGCGTCGATGCGGATGCTGCCCGACTCGTGCGTGTCACCGTGTGTCGCGTGTGTCGTGCGTATCGTGCGTGTCACTGTGTGTCTGCTGCGCTCTTGGCTTCACGCTTTTTAGCAGAACCTCTGCGCATCTACCCTGCACCACCTCGCGCCCGGTCACCCCCGAACCCGGGGCTCCCGGCCTGCTGCTCGCCATTCGGGCCCCCAGCGAGGACCCGGGTCCGCGCCTTTGGTCCTCGTTTCAATGGCTTCAGTGTGGCTCTCGGGGTGCGTAGGGGCAGTGGGTAGCAGAGTAGCGAGCGCTGTTGTCTTTGGACCCAAAGGTTGTGGGTTTGAATCCTGCCTCTAGCTGTAGTACCCTTGAGCAAGGTACTTACCCCGAATTGCTCCAGTGAAACGACTCGGATCTACAAATGGGTTAATAGTTGTAAGTTGCTTTGGAGAAAATCCCCAGAAAAATGTGTGTGTGTGTGTGTGTGTGTGTGTGTGTGTGTGTGTTATCCTCCTTGTCCACAGACCTGTCCAATCCACAGAAACAACCTCATGTCCTTTCCCCCCATTTGTCAGCAGTGTCCTCTTACAGAGTGAACCCAGAGGAAAACCCATTAATTATGTCTTTTCCCCAATAATATTATGATTCATGAAGAGCATTTCTGCTCAGTGATAAACACCGAAAAACTTCATTAAAACTCATGAAATGGAGAAACAACTAACAAGTGAAAAATGGGAAATAAATGAGTCCCCTCTCCAGGTGATTTGTCTTGTCTCGTCTTGTCTTTAGTTGCCAGGATTTGCGTGTCCACCGTGCGGTTCTGTGCGCGGGGGGGACCGAACCTTCTGGCGCCGTGGCGCTGAGGACCCCCAGGAGCTCAGAGGACACGCTAAGGTCGCGGTCCATGTGTCGCGACACCTGCACCGCCGTGCTCGACTCGTGCCTCGTGCTGCGTTGAGTTCTCACCCCTCTTCCTTACGGATAGTGTCGGTGGTCCCGGACCCGTTTGGACTGTCCAAACCATGTCCGCTTGTCCACCGAGTCTCGAGTGTTTGTCTTCACTCTTCTGTTTTTGCACTGAGAGTTGAACTGATACATAAATGCTGAACAGCACGTGTGTGTGTGTGTGTGTGTGTGTGTGTGTGTGTGTGTGTGTGTGTGTGTGTGTGTGTGTGTGTGTAGAGACGATCAGAGGTACGAAAGAGCTGTACACAGCAGTACAGTGTGACAGAGTCATGAACGTAGTGGAACTGCACTGTAATCATGACCAATATTGACCGTCAAAGTAACTCTGTCCATTTTAATGGGGTGTGGTGATTTTTTACCATAAATTGGTGTCACTTTTGGAGCTCAGGGACTCAATAATATCAATTATTGCCATTGAAATTAGTGGAAAATGTGTCTTTCATTTATTAACATTCACCTTTGAAGGAATGAATCATCTCCGTAATGTGGGGAACACTCACCTAGAAAATAACGCTTCCTCGGGTGAACGCCGGGGTTCCTCGTCGCCACGTGTGCGGAAGGTCCTCCGGCGACCGACCATCCCGCCCATATCGTTACTGTCTTTTTGCCTTCTGTTGTGACTCCGCAGAACCGGGACGACGATGGAGCAGAGGACCCCGTAGCGTGACGCCCGAGGGTCCTCAGGCTGTCTTCCGTGGACATTCTGAGCTCCTGCCGTCCGACGCACTTCATTCACGGCCTGAAGCGTGTTGCAATGGCGTACGAGGTCACAAAAGTGTGTTTTTTACGATTTTACACTGTCTGCTTACTGGTGACTCAACATATAACTCAGCGTCTCCAAACCGTGAGCGATCTGTGTAGGAAGCTCTCGTCTGGTCAGAGCAGAGCTGCGTCTCGCAGCCACACGTGGGTGAGCCGACTCCTGCCGAGAGCCATGTTAGCGGAGAGCGGATTTTTGGTTCTTCTTCATTTTATCTCCTATAACGAGCTTATGGAAACGTAGAGTGGGCTGAGCAGCTAAACACACTCAAAGCACCAGACTTAAGAGACCTGTACAGAGCGAATGAAATGTTCGCAGTGACGGAACATTGAATGTGTGCTGTACGAAGGCTCCTTGCCTTACAAATAGGAGAGTTATACATTTCCTCTTTTCTTATTTTCTTCGCTTACCTATTTCATTGTGAGAAAAAAGTGTTTACTTTTTTAACAACCAAAGTTGTTGAAGCAACAGCTGTCATCTGGGTTTCCATTCACTGTGTTTACCCTCCAGGCCAATAGATGGCAGTAAAGTGCACACAAACAGAACTGGGGTTGGGGGGGGGGGGGGGGGGGGTCCACCCTATTTTCACTCACTTCCACAGTGTTGGTGACAACTAACAAGACGGAGAACATTGCACATATTTAAAGGAAGGACTGTGTGAGGACAGACACTGTACTGGAGTTTGTGGAGAGAATTCAGTTTTATTTTCGGTGAATTAGGACGAGTTTTAGTTTCAGTGTAGCTCTGAGTTATAGTAAAAACCATATAATGTATTTTTTATTACTGCTATATCTGAGACTAACAGGAGGTAACCAACAAATGAATGGAGGGACACAACACAGATTTCTGGGATCCATTTTTTAATCTGTGAACCATCCATCCATCCATCCATCCATCCATCCATCCTCCCTCACCTGTCGCAGTGGATGCGGAGCACATGACACAAGGCAGGGAGTTTCTGTTGATACTTCACTATGAAACTGTTGCTGAGTCTAAGAGTTTTCCAGGCTGCGTAATGAAAACTGTGCAATATTCGATAAAAATCACAAAAGAATAAGAGCTTTTCCTTTTAATGATCGTTTTTGCTTTTACTGAGTGTCCTTTAAAGCGCTGCCAACGGTGGAGTGACTCACTGGTCCCCTGCCGTCCCACTCCTTTCATTCCCTGGGCTTCTCTCGTGACGAGAATCATATTTTACACGCAAGTGCAGAAGAACAAATTAAATGATCAACCTGAACTGTTTGCGGAGCGAAGGAAACCTGTGCTTCCTGACAGCTATTGAATTCACCGGCAGACTCTATTCCACACTTGACTAAATCACAATTATTGCGTTTGTTTCCGAAAGCAAGACGAAAACGTGTGACAGCAGAGCACGCAACGAAAGAACCGTGTGTTTCCAGCGTATTCGGTGCGTGTTCATCCCACAGCACTCAGTTTGGAAAGTGGAGGGACCTCAACAGGGTGTCATCAGGTGTCATCAAGTGTCATCAAGGAAATGTTGTGCCAACAAACGCACTCTGAGTGGCCAGAATGAACTCACTCTCGTGTTTGAGTGTGAAAAAAGCTCTCTCTGTCATCTCAGTTCTCCGCCTCCGTGGTGGGACCCTCGGCGACCCGTGGAGACGGCTGCGGAGCGCCCGAGGCGTCCCCTGCCGGACGGGTCCACGCGCTCGAACCCGGGCCGCTCTCGCCGACCGGAGCAATCTGACTCGCGGATCATGAACGATATCGCAGCAAACGTGGGGACGCCCTCTAAGGAGCCCGTTTTGCAGCACCAAGAAGGAGAGCAGGAGATGCCCGTGGAACGGTCGCGTTTCGCCGTGAGCCCCGATCGTCCGGAAATACAGAAGGAATCGAACGATTCTCTTGGACCTCAGAGATGAGGCAGCGGGGCGAGTCCGCGGGGTCGGCGCCGACGCTCCCGCTAGATGGACGTCCGCATCAAGTGCCGCGCAACATTACGGGTGGCTGCGTGGCCTCCGGCGGTTGTCCCTCACAGAGCCAAGTGCGACACGCTGCAATTTACTGCACTTTCAGCAAGAATTGAAATGAGCCGCCAGGCACGGCCAGTGAGGAATTTATGATGTTGTGTGTCATTTCTGTTTTTTTTCTGTTTTTCTCCCTCTCTTTTCTGTTCTTTTGTGCAGGTGCCCTTCCCCAAAGCTATGTAAACACCGCCGGTTATCCTCCTCTGTGGCGGGCTTCATACCGCAGTATGATGGATGTGTTTACCCATAGCATTATGTTCAAGTACACTGCTCAAAGAAAAAATAGCACTGAGGGGTGTGATCGTGCGCAGCAGACACTGCAGCTTTGACCGCTTTTTCGCTCTTATGCTGGATCTTTAACCAGATTGAGCACCGGTGAGGATCCTGCTGTTGTACCTTTTAATGGGCACTAAACCCAAACTTTCAGAACGTATAAACCGTGTACAGTGTGCAGTGTATAAGTGAACTGGAAGGTGACTGTACCATGGTGAAATGAGGTCTGTACCACAGTGAAAATGAAAAGTGGCTCATCTTGAGATCTGCACAAACTTGTCCAAACTATCTTCATCACAGAGCGAGCACTCAACAGGGTACTGACGTGCTAAAGGGATGTGTTGTACCGGTGACGTCATTCCAAAATGCATTATTTTTCCAGAAAATACGAATGGAAAACGTAGCGGGAAGATGTACATTTTTCATCGGGACTCCCTTATTTAAAATGCATGGATTATTAATAAGAACAATATTGATCTGAAACCTCGGTGTCCCATGGAATTGTGCCTTGGAAGAGACCTTAATTCTCCTTTCAGAATGAAAGTCATGCTGTTCAGGTGGATTAGCATATTAATAACCCCCCCCTCCCCCGCCCCCCAAACCAGTGAGTGGATTTTTTGCAGGTTATGGGGCGGATGTTAATGGACCTTAACCGTTTCTGTGGACACAGAGCTTGATCTGCTGGGATCAGCCATGCTTGCTTTGACCTTCGAAGCCTCCAGTCCTTCAGGGCCCGCAAGCTCCTGCTCATCTCAGTTCCACACATCGCCCTCTGTGAGCGACACCCCCTGAAGGAGGAACACGGCCAGTGAAACGGTGCCGGTCTGCATATCGAACGCAGTCTCTATTTCAGCATCACGCCCATCCTACGCTGGTCTCTTGCCAGGGGTGCCTGACTTGACCATGATGGGTGCGTCAGACGCTCTTTCTGCCCTTTTCAAGGTGTATCTTGTTACTGGAGCAGTTTAACGTAAGTGCCTTGCTCAGCGGCACGATAGCCATAGGGGGATTTGAACCTATGACCTCCTGACCCAAAAACAGCAACCACAGCCTCTACACTGCCTGCACACTTGGGTGAGGTGGTGCTCCTGGACATACTAGGTGGAACACATACTTACACACACTCTCGGTGAGACTCACTGAAAGCCAAAGGAGTCGAACCAAAGCCCTCATGAGAAAACTTTGATGCTCCAGGGACTTCAGAATAAAGGAATAACGGAATATGTTCGGCTCTCGCTACCAGACTGCTCCACTGGAGCTCCTGCTCTACCCAAACGCGCGTGAGTGCCGGTTCACCATGGCAATGAGAAGAAAAGAAGAGAGAGCCGAGCTGGAGAGAGGAGAGAGGAGAGAGGGAGACCCGCGCCGGCGCCCCTAAATGACGGCGTCTCTTTCTCTTCGCCAGCAGAAAATAAGAGTCACCCGTGCCTTGTGAGGGAGGCGTATCCGTGTCGGCGTGCGAACACGCAGTCGGGAGTGGAGGCGGAGGGGGACAGCGCCACATCTGCCCGTCTGTCAGCGCTGCTTAAAAGGGCTGCGAGGAGGTGTCTCAATCCAGGGTGTGAAATAACAGCCGTCACCTGAGTTTCCTTCCATCCACTGAGACACGCAGTTATTCCAGTCTGACTGACTGCGCTGTGCTGGCGCCGCTGATTCGGGGGCAGGAAGCGTGCCTTCTGTGTCCTCTCGTTCACCTGGCCGCTCGTCTCGCAGGCGATTTCTCCATCTCAGAGGAAAGAAAAGCACCCTTCACTAATGGATAGAGAGGTACAGACACACGACCCTGTACAGGATGGTCCCTTTGTCTGATGTCACTGTATGTGGAACTGTATAGAAACGCTGCGTTACATACAAACCCGTATATAGAATCTGACAGAGTGCAGGGCAACTTTATGGAGCTCACAGAAGAGTAGCAGGCAAGCGTGACCGAAAGAGACGTGTTTCGGACCCTTTTTGAACATCGAGAGGGATTCAGCAGTTCTGAGGAAGGGAGGGAACTCGGTCCACTACATTGGATCCAGGACGGAAAACCTTTGCGCTTCTGAGTTCAGAACCCATGTGAGAGGGACCACGTGACCAGAGACAGAGGAGCGCAGCAGTCTGGTTGGGCTCTAGGGAGGGGCCGGGTCCTGCAGGTATCGGGTGCAGATCCGCTGAAGGTCTTGTTGACCAGAACCAGAGTGCCGGAGTTGACGGGAAAACCAGGCAGCTACAGGAAACCTGTGGTTTGCTTTGGTGGAACCTCCTCCAAGGGGTCCGTGGGAGGGGAGGGGAGGGGAGCGGAGGGGAGTCACTGCGCGAACCTTGCTGGGCTCGTGAGTTGACCGCACGCCGTTTTCCTCCCTCCCTCACACACACGCACGCATGCATGCACACACACACACACGCACACACATAGACCGACACAACCATCAGGAGCAGTTAAATATGACGTATATAGAGCGTCTTTCTAGGTGGGCAATGTCACGAACCCTCTGCCTGCCACGGTACGAATGGAGCACAGGAAAGTCGATAAAGAGAAAAGCGTGAGTCCATGCAATCTTAATTTTAAGGCGAGATAAATGTGGACGTGAATGTGCAAAATCAATGCAATCATAAAAGCAGCTCTGTGATTCATTTCTGACGGGAATAAAACCATACTGGGACTTGTCATATAATTTATTGCTGATGGGGAAATGGCTGCGAAATACATATTGCCTTACAGTGGAATTTAGCATTGAACCTCCACAGAACATATGAATAATATCCCTTCTAATGCAATATCTAACAAATTAATCAGTATGAAATTATAATCAAGGTGAAGACAAGAATTCTTCTATAATTACACTCTTCCCGGCTGTGAATAATGGGCCTGTTGTACATTATACCTTTGCTGAAATCTTGCGTTTAGCCAAATAATTTCACAGAGGCCTGCAGAGGCATGAGGAACTGAAAGATATCAGCCTTGTCTTTGGCAGGGTAACGTGAGGTAAAGTAACCAGGGTGAATCCGGGCAAAGAGCTGCAACGCTGGGATGTGAAGAAACCAGATGACTGAGGTTGAATGATGGAAATGAAGAATTAGAGGGTGGAGGCAAGAATCAAATGTAGGAACCGGAGGAGAAGTTTTGGATCCAGATGAGGGTCACGGGAGGAGCTGGAACCAGAAGGGGGATCAGGAGCGGCCAAGGGGTCACTTCCAAGGAGGCGCCCGGGTGCGAGAAGCAGAGACGGAAAGAGACACGCAGGGAGAGAAGGTTCAGCTTGTGCGTTTCCTGCTCCTGGCCGGTCGTAGCGACTCTCGCACTCCGCACTCAGGTGTCACCTTCGTTCAGGGTCTCCTGCGTGTGCCGAAGTCAGCGGTGTCCCACGGCATCTAGTGAAATTACGACATGGTGCATTTTTCATCTAAATGTATCAAACGCTTTCGAGCCGGAGCCGCGTGAGGACAATTCCTTGTTCCCGACCGAACTCTGGGTCTAATGAGGACATTTTGCTTTTTTCCCAGGCAGCAGTTGTTTGTTCAAAGTGTTCAGTAAACTGTGCAAATTGCAAATCCAAGGGGGAAAATGTATTCGGCGCATCGGAATTTCAGGGTTTAAATACAACCGAACACGAGAGGCTGCGGAGGGGATGTTTCTTACTGCGTCGTCACCGCCGTTCCAAGGGGCAAAGCTGCAGGTGTCTGTGCTCCTGTGCGGACGGCGCTTCTGCGGCGTTACTCCAGCGTACCTTAGAGATCAGCTGCTCCCTCCTCTCTTCACGTTGATCGTGTGTGTGTGTGTGTGTGTGTGTGTGTGTGTGTGTGTGTCCCGTTGCCTCTGTTCGCTCAGCATCCGCAGCATATTGCAGTTTCCCTGGACCAATCGGGAGGAGAAAATATAACCATACAACCTGATGGGGAGGGGGGGGGGGAGGATAAAACCATCCTTTGGCTTTTTTTTCCCAGGAACCCATCTGGATGTAAGAGCATAAAAGACGAATCGTCGCGTCCCTGGGGAACAGTAGTTCAGCGATCATGTCTTCAATGGCCAGCAGGTGGCGTATTGGTTACAGGCTCGGCCTTCCGCTCAAGGGACCAAAGTTCAAGTCACACCAGCTGTGTGGCCCTCAAGGAAGGAACTAACCCAGGATTGGTACGGCGAAAGCTGCGCGGCTGTACGAACGGGTAAATCAGCGTAAGTAGCGCTGGACAGAGGCATCAGACTTCAGCCGCTGTGTACGTTTCAAACTTTCGCATTTCATCAGCTGTCACATTGGTCCCAACTTCTACGTGAGCGATGAGTTTTTTCTACATGTGTATTACATAGACACACATCCTTAAACATATTTACAACCGTAATGTGTTCCCCGCACTCTCTGAAAGAGTTTTGAGTTACCGATTTTTACCCATAAGGCACTTCTCATTAGAGCTCGAAGCTGCTTCTAAATCAAATTTGATACATGCTGCTTTTCCCCCGCCCATGAAATCAAATGCTTACAGAGTCATTTTGAAAGGATGTGTGTGTGTGTGTGTGTGTGTGTGTATGAGAGAGAGACTTCTCAGCGTTCTCTGCAAAAACGACACATTTAAACATATATTTTTGAATCTCTGCTAAAGGCAACATGCTGAGGGTCCACAAGATCTCCCGCAGAGCCACATGGCGAGTCATTGTTCAGCTCAAAACCACCGCAGGGGAAGCAAACAGCTCAGCAAAAGAAGGGAATCATGTCATGAAGGTCTCTGAGACACTGAAATGGCAATGACCCCATGACCTTGGGCACAGCACCCTCAGCTTGCTTATGGTTCGGGTTATGGTTAGGGTCAGGGTTAGGGGTTAGGGTTAGGGTTAGGGTTGGGTTTAGGGTTAGAGGTTAGGGTTGGGGTTAGGGGTTAGGGTTAGGGCTGGGGCTGTTGCGCACAAGACTGCAGTGCACGGAGCACAAAATGCATCGATGGCAACGATCATCACTCTTTTTCTGCTCTGAAACTCTCTCAATTAGCCCTGAATTGATTGGAGCCTCGGAACGATTCAGCATTTCTCCAGATTGCCGCAGCCAGAGAACATCATTTCGGCTACAAATGGTGTCGTTTAAAGGCAAAACAGCAGCGGAAGCACAGGGACGGTCGGCGGCGAGGAATCGGCGTGAACCGAGCCGACGTGTCGCTCCTGCTGCGTGCAGCGCGGCTCTTCGTGGACACACAGCTGCCTGCGGGGATGGAAAATCTCCGCGAAGGGCTGTGAAATAAAAATAAGAGTAATTTGGAAACAAGCGAAAGTTTCCGATGTCTCACGACACTCTTTGAAATTAGGAGCCCAAGTGCCAAATTGCACCGGAAAGCCACGTTGCTCCATCGCGCTGACGCCGAGGCACAGACCGGTACAGACGCCCGCAGGTCACGGACTGCCCTCGGCGGTTTCCGCAGCGGTGTCGCACCCGGGCTCCTGGTGCCGGGACCTGGGCGCCGACGGGTCTCTGGGTGCGAAATGCAGCTACAACTGAGACGTTTGCCTCCGGTCAGAAACGGTTTTGAAAAATCCGCGCAGGAAACACTTGATGAGATTAAGGCTAAAGGGTTCGTCGCAGTTTTGCAGCGAACGGGTCGAGAGCCGAGAGCCCTTCGCCTGAGCAAGTTCCCGCATTGCTGTTCATCGCGGGGAGGCCGCGCCGTGCCCCCCCCTCCCCCGCTCCAGTCCGCTTTTCATGTTTACGGGGAATGAACGCCGAGCCCCTTCTCCTGATGGCCACTTATTCCCGTGCAGTGAAAGCAGCTCCCAGTTGGAGCCCCGAACCTCCTGCTGGAAAAGCAAACTTTTCTCTGCGATCTTTCAGCTGAGCAACGTAACAGTTCGTGTTTCCGCTGAGCTCAGTGTTCACCGGTACAAAAGCGGTCTTTGGTTTTTATTACATTGTCTTGAAACGGTCCACAGACATTAATACTGCCACTTCTGGACTCCGTGGTTCCAGGTTCGAATCCCACTGCCTGCTGAAGTAACTATGATCAAGGTAGTTACCCTCAAATGATGTACAGGAATAATTACTCTGCTGTGTGAATGTGTGAGTAACAGTGTGAGTCTCTGGAACAGCGCGTGATGCGAATACACTTCGGCACCGACAGAGTAAACGATGACATTGTTAGGGGGGCACGTGACGAAAGGCTGCAGGAGAGACACCCCCCGGTCTCACATTGTCTCTGTGGTCACGCACTCGGTCCACTAAATGCTGACAGGACCCTGACGACAGCAGCGTCGCTCACAAGGACCCATTGAAAGTGTAGAATTGTGGTGAAGTCCGGCACCAGAAGGACTGCAAATATTCGCAGGTGTAATGAACTCTTTTACATTGTTGCTCTGCAATATTTTAAAGCACAAAAAGAAGAGTCAAGGCAGGTGGGTTCCCAGGTCACACTGGGGTAGTGGGGGGGGGGGGTGTCCTTGGCAATGGATTCACTGCTGCTTATGTTTGTGTGTGTGTGTGTGTGTGTGTGTGTGTGATGGACTGCCATCCTGTTCATGATGTACTACAGCTACAGTACCTAAGACTTACTTATACTGTGTACTGTACAAGATGCTCACTACTTACTACTTCTGTACAGTGTATACTATAGTATCCACAAACATACTGTAGTACCGCACAGGAGCTGATGGGTTTGCTACGAGGGAGCGGTGGCTGGTGGCTCTGGAGTGCTGTCGTCACCTCGTGCGCGAGAGCGAGGCTCAGCTCCTCGGCCGCCCGTCTCACACCGCGGCTGTTCAGTCCTGACGCGTGACGTCTCCTCCCGTCCACCTCGTCTCACCCCCCCCGAGACCTTCGGCTACACGACCGTCCACGCTGTCAGCGTCTCGCCGTCCCAGACTGCGAGAAACCCCCCTGCGACCTTTGACCTCTCCCCAGCGTGCCCTCCTCTGTCACTGCGGCTCTTTTCGCTCTAAGAGACGGGACCGTCCCTCCGGGGGTCCGGTTCCGCTCAGCTGCTGTCCAGCACCGCGTCCCGGTGACCAAACCTCAGGACGTCGTCCCGCTCGTTATTTTAATGACATTTAATTTGTTTTTAACGTTTTCCTCAGAGGGAGGCACAAAGTCACTTTCTACACTTTCACATTTAAAACATAGAAATGCTGCCTGGCAATTGTTATTATTATTATTATTATTATTATTATTTTTTAGCAGAACCCAGTTTCACCAGCCCCTGCTGAAAAGGGAGGTGTTTTTTCTGCAGTTTATCAAGTGACAAACATGGAAAATCCATCTGAATGTTTCCGTTGTCTAGGTGTGACACAATGTTTGGTGTTTAAAAGTGATCCCAGTTTTTAATGACTTTAAAAATCCTCTGCGGGCCTAATGGACGTTGGGGTGTTGCTCCGGTAAACGAAAGGACGCCCCGAATCGGCACGGGCGCTTTTGTTCAGAGCAGCTGCCTCTGCTCTTGGACTGCTGTTCGCTTCCCGCTTCGGGTTGCAGTACCCTTGGTCAAGGTGTTTACCCTGAAGCGACAGGGTAAAAAGGTGTAGAAAGGGGGAGGGGCCGCATGGCGAGAAGAGCGCTGCTGCGAGCCCTTCCTGGACAGCTCCGGAGACACGTGCAGACACTGCCGTGACACCTTTCGCCGCCACGCTCCTCTGCGTGTCCCGCGAAGAAACCGGCTTTACTCCGTTGCGCCGCAGCGATGATGGAATTGAGGAACTGGGGAGGCATTTACAAATTTACTGCTGGGTCCACATAATTTAGCTAAAGACCTCTTCATTTGTAAGCAAAGAAAATGGCCCATTAAATTTTAACTGCTGCTGAAAAAGTCCATTACATCTGCAAGGATGGATTTTAATTAAAAGAGAAAAAAAAAGGGGCAAAGAAAGATAAAACTGGAAAGGCACAGAGATAAGAGAGAAAATGGCCTTTTTGGAAGCAAGACTAAAGACTGTTAATGAATACATCCATTTAAATATTTCATGTACAACGGCGGATCTTGAGTAAAGTCACAGGACTTCCTGGGGCGTTACAGTGATATTTGGCTCACTTGCTGGGGGAAACACATGCAGAATGTCCCCACAGCGTCCATGTGTGCAGGGAAAGTGGCGTTGGAGCCCAACGCCGTTCCGCTCGCCGTTTACGGCAACCAAGAGCATGAAAAAGCCGCTCCGTCGCCCCGGGCTTAGGGCTCCAGAGCCGTCTCGCATTTTATGTCCTGCAAGGAGGATATAAAACAAGGAGCGTCTCCTTCGCACGAGGGACAGCGACTTTACTGTACCATGTCTGCGCTGAATTTTAATACGGACACGAGGGAGCGGCTGTGCTCGTAGCCCAGGGACACGTCCTCCACGGGGTTCGGGAGGTCGCTTTACGGTTGGAGTCAGACGGTCGGACACTGTGATGTACCTCGGCTACACAGAGCGAAGCAGAGGGTCATCAAGAGTAGACAGAGCTTTAGACACACACACACACACACACACACACAGAGGACTATGAACCACCGTGTTGCTGGATCACTAGCTGGATCAATAGCTTCTATAGAACAGACACACACACACATACACACACAGAGTCGGAAACCCCTTGTCCCAAGCAGGGTCACGGCGACCCGAAGCCTAACCCGGCAACACGGGGTGTGAGGCTGGAGGAGGAGGAAACACACCCAGGACGGGACACCAGTCCATCACAAGGCACCCCAAGCAGGACTCGAACCTCAGACCCCCCAGAGAGCAGGACCCAGACAAGCTCGCTGCACCACCGCACCCCCCACTCCTATAGAAGTGACATTCAAATAGAAAATGCATAGGTAATCATAGCAGATGGTACTGCACTCATTCATGGAGCTGTCAGGAGATCGGGGGCTCTCGGAGAGATGGGTTTGAGACTCTTCTTCAATGTGCAAAGGATTCAGCAGCTCTGAGGGACACAGGGAGCTCATTCCACCCCTTTCAATCAGAAGAACTGTGGATGTGTAGCTAGTGGAGGACATCTGCCCGAACTGGGACTTGAACGCTGCACTCGGGAATTACAAGTATAACAGACACCTGCTGAGCTTCGGAGGCTCTGCAGACCCCTCTGGAGGTTTGCACGCTTCTCTCACGTAACAAGTGTAATTCCCTTTTGTTGGTGGAACATTTTATGCTGCTGCTGAGGGTGATGATGATGATGATGATGATGAGGGCTGAGGTGAAAGGATGATCTCCCTAACCATACACAAGATGTTATTGCATTTGACTGGACCACTTCCTTCTACACTGTCCAACATTTTGCTCATGACTTTCAAAAACTGTACGACTGTGCAAAGTGCAGCACCATCATCGCTCAAGTCCCACGAAGGAGTGCCCGGTGCATTGTGGGTAGGTGCTCCCACCATTTCCGCTCTACGAACCTCTCGCTGTGCAGCGAAGACGTGTCTCTCCGCCGGCTCCAGGAGTCTCTGGAGAACTTTCTGGAAAGGAAGCACATCCTGTTGAGCGTGGGCGCTCACCATCTCAGGCCTGGTTCTCAGTCAGCGTTCGGCCAGAACATGTTTGTTTGTTTCAGGGATTTCCAGGCTTTTCTGGGCTCCCTTCAGCTTTTAATGGACAGAACCAATCCCAGCATCCTCCTGCGCTGCATTATTTATCTGCCCAGAAGGAAGCGTCTCCCGAGCGACTGAAAGAACCTGCACTTTTACACGACACTTTCCATGATATGAGAATATCGGAACGTCCCTCGTGGCTGTTTCCAGCGCCGATCGCAACCCGCACCGAGTTCCGTGCGTTATGGGTTTGGACGAGATCCGCGCTCTTCATCTTTATTTTTACCGCCATCGTCCCAAGCTTTTCCAGCTCGTGTTTCTGTTTACTGTGAATTCACTGCACACCGCAGTACAGCGGAAGGGGAATATGGCTTGGCGAAGGCTGCGCTGCAGAGACAGTTGGCACATATAAAGTCGGACACGTGTTACAATGCACAAGACAAATACAGATGGAACGATAAATGCAAATAAGACAAGGGAATAATAAACGGAGTAATAACACCATGCAGGAGCGTTCATTACAATAAAAGCGGAATAATAAACGGAAATCGGTCACAAGGCACCGATCTCTGGGGGGTGGTAACTATTCAGTCCATCACTTAAGAGGTCTGGTGGGTAAAGCAACATTTTTGCACAGAATGACCTTTGATGTCACACCCCGCCGGAGAACTCCACACGTAGGGTACACTCTCTGGTCCTCTTTGGCAGTACCTCTTTTTATTACTATTACCCTTTATTTACCATGTAAAAGGATAATTACTATTACCCTTTGTTTACGATGCCCTCACCACCCTGCTGCTCGCTTCAGTGTAGATGTGTAACCGAGAATGTGCTCATTTCTGGTTAGAATGTTCATATCACACTGAACCTCATTTTGAGAACCTCTTGCTCAAGAGTTCCTCTATTTACCTTTTCCGGTGTGCTGAGGAAAAGTAATTCTTGACTCAAACAAGCAAAGACTCCCTTGTCTGGGGTGCTTGAAACGACCCCAGACAGGCTTGAGGGTTAGGGTATGGTCCCATCCTCTGTTCTCCATGAGAATCGATGAGTTCCGTGGACGGTGCCTTGAGGAACCCCTTCCTAGTTCAGACGAATGAAGTCGAAGATCCCCTCCCCCGCCGGAGGCTGGTCCAGGCTCGTCCGCGTGGTTCTTCCTGATGCTGCTGATCTGTGCGGGTCGGAGAGGATCAGAGGAGCGGCCCTCCGCGCCCCACCTTAACCGGCGGCGAATTCCGAACGCGTGGGAGCCGACTGCATTCTTCACATCTTAATGAGAGGCGGCTGGGAGAGCGAGTGCCACAATAGCTCTTCCATGTTCGGCGTCCCAATTAATTTCAGACATAATTAACCATTCTTGCTGGTGTTGGGGTGTATTTCGGTGATAAATCTCATCATTGCTCATACATTTTCCAAACAGTACTCCTTACAATCATATTTCTTAGTTTCTACCGAATTAATCATTAGTTCTCCATAATTAACTGTGAGACATCATGTTTGGCGTTTTTTTCTTTTTTTCTCCAGAATCAAGGTATCTGGCTCGAATTCATGAATGCCGTGTTGTTCTCAATACACCGTTCTCCATTCCCCAGTGGAGAATTCACCACTTTTGAAGTGCTCCCTTTGCCAAACTGAACCTTCATTATAAGTTCACTTCCTGCTGCGAACTGGAACGAATCGCTATGATGTTTGCGTGGCACATGAACATATCCTGCGGTTGGGAAGCAGTCGACAGGTGAGAGCGTGTGCTCAGGACTGCATGAGGCTTTAAATAAACAGACAAGCAGCACAGGGTCGCTGTAGATCACAGGAGTGCGTGGGTGCGGAGGACGTCCGCTCGCGTCCCACTCCCGCCGCTCCCGGCACAGGCGCACGGATGACCTGCGCTCCTCAGACGCTCGGCGAGGACGTCACAGGAACGAGGAGGCCGCGCGTCGACACACACCCATTAGCTGGCGACTGGAGTGATGGAGGGTTTAATGCGCTGATGCGAAATGATAATAATTCAAATGCAGGAGCGTCCCCGAGGGGCCCGTGGGCCCCGAGCGCCGTCTTGTCTCTCTTCCACACTTTTAGTCGCATGAAAAATGAATAGATGTGCTGATAAATAGCCCGGCGAATCCAGCGGAGGGAGAGGAAGAAAATCCTCATAAAGTGGAACGTTTGAGCCGGAGTCTTTCCCAAAAGCCGACAGGAGGAGACGAGCCGGCGCATCCATCACGGAGACGGGGACGTGGAGACACAATAAGACTCGAGACGTCTCTCTGAGGCTGGAGCCGAGCGCAGCGGAGCCCCTTCGCTTGAGCTCATCTGTTTGCTGCGCTCGTCATCTCCGTTCCTCCGTAACTGTATTCCTCCACCATCTCGTGTACAAGCGGCGAACCCCGGGGGTCTGACTCCGTTTCCAGCTTTTACTCCAGCGACGAAGCGTGTTGGAATGTGAAGGGGCTCAGAAACCTGTCTCCTTTACCATTCTGTCCTCATTGGTCCCCATCACTTGCTTCTTGTCACATGTCTGTTCTCCTCAGTTTCTCACTTTGTTCCAGTGAAACGGAACTAATTCGGGGATCCAGATGGTGCTGCTGCTAAATGTCACAGGTTCAAGTCCCACTTGTAATACCCCTGAGTAAGGTACTCACCCTGCAGTTACCCAGCTGCACAAATGGGAAAATAGTAGTTGCTTTGGAGAGAAGCGTCAGCAAAGTGAATGAACATAACGGTAAATTATATCAGTACAAATGGAATGAGACAGATGTTCTCATGTATTTACAGCTTCGGTTCTGGAAAAATCTTTTGTTTTAATATGCTTATTACATTCCCCAGCGGGGGGCGCGGTGGCGCGGTGGCGCAGCCGGCTTGGCCGGGTCCTGCTCTCCGGTGAGTCTGGGGTTCAAGTCCCAGCCCTGCGCTCTGTGTTGCCAGGTTAGGCTCCGGTTTGCTGCAACCCCACTCAGGAGAAGTGGTTTCGGACTGTGTGTCTGTGTGTGTAATTACATTCCCTGTGTATGAACTACCGAGGGGGGGCGCAGTGGGTTGGACCACAGTCCTGCTCTCCGGTGGGTCTGGGGTTCAAGTCCCGCTTGGGGTGCCTTGCGACGGACTGGCGTCCCGTCCTGGGTGTGTCCCCTCCCTCTCCAGCCTTATGCCCTGAGTTGCCGGGTAGGCTCCGGTTCCCCGCGACCCCGTATGGGACAAGCGGTTCTGAAAATGTGTGTGAACTACTGGGCGAGTTTGAGAAGACTGGAAATAAAAGTGCATCGTTTTCACAAACTTCTATTCAATGCTCTCAGTTCGCTCATTTGTCCTATATAGATGCTCATCTGTGTTTCTCATCTCCGGTGCTCAGGAGCTGTAGACACTGTGGAAGAGAGGTGAACGGAGAAAAGGGAAGTGTAGATCGTGTGTCACGCACCTGCAGCTAAGCGGGGAGGCGGAGCGTAAAAGGGCTGCTCCGACACCTCGGCGGTTTCCGTCCCTGGACTACGACTCCGGCTTTTCCCCCGGTACGATGATCGTGCGTCAGAGACCTCCCGCCTGTTTTCTGGCTACGCTTTAGCCTGCCCCTTGTTCGATCCCACGACACAATAAACGTGCACCTCCAATTGGGTCTGACGCCTCCCTTCAGAGAGATTTGAGAGAGCAAGAAGATGCGGTGCGATAAACTAACTGGAAAATGTTTGTCCGTATTTTTGGAAATGTGGAGCTCGAATCTGAGAGAGGTGTGTGTTCGAGAGAGGAGCGCGTTCCCTCGAGCGCAGTTCCGCTGGTCACAGTGTGTCAAGTGTCACACAGGATGTGGTGTTTGAAGCTCAGGGACGAGTCCTGTACGCTCCCCAGTATTGGCCGGGACATAGACCGAACACCACCTGTGTCCTTCACCTGAGGTTCAGCGTAACCGCGGCAGGCGTTCGGTGGTGGGGGTGTTGGGCATTTAGCAACGAGAGAGGAAATTATGCAGCCTCATTTGCATACGACTCTTTATTAGGTGGGTGCCGGGTGGAAGGAAGAGTGGCGAGTCTGAAGCCCAAAATAGAAGGTTCTGACGCCTCTGGAGACTCAGCTAAACACCAGTCCGCTATCATGCAATTAGTGTGACTAAACGACGGGGTGGGGGGTTGGGGGGGATGCAGGGTGCGAGGAGCCCCGGCGGAGGATGGAGGGAGCGCTGTGTCATTTCGCAGACTGCAGGAGCCCGGACCGAACGGCCCACACGCTCCAGAAGGACGATGAGGAGTGAAAGGAGCCGCAGGAGCCTCACGACACATATCGGTATTGTAATTATTACCAGTACTGGTTTTGTTCTTAACCTGTACAGCTTGTCAGTTACAGGTCAGTACTGACTCACCACCGAGGTGTGTGTTTGTACCACCGGCACCACGAGGTGTGTTCGTATCACTGTGCCAGTGGTAAAATACCTGCATGTAGAATTTATGGGAAGCAGTGAATGTTTGTGGAGCAGACAGAACATCAGGAGCGAAGGGGCTCTGAGAGACATGAGTGTGAGACCCTTCTTGAACTCTGGAAGGGATTCAGCAGCTCTGAAGAACACAGGGATTTCATTCCACTTTATCGGAGCTACATCTGACAACCTTCAGGCTTTTTGGGCCTCTTGTGTGTGGAACCACCAACCAGAGAGAGGTGGAGGAGCACAGCACTCTGGTCGAGGCACCAAAGAAGGTCAAGCAGCCGATCCCCGATACCTAAAGGGTCTGACCCCTTTCTAGACCACAGCAGGAGCTCTGAGCTCCTCTTCCTCCACCTGTACCCTGACTTCTGTTGAACCCGGTTAAGTCGGTTGGTGGCACTTTGGACTTTTAATATGAAAGTCCAGGGTTCAAGTCACAGTTTAGCCAGGAAGTTGAAGGTCTTGAAACTCTTTGCTTCCATCATTTGTCCCAAAAGTGATGAAGTGAGCTCCCTGTGTCCCTCAAAGGTGCTGAGCCCCTCCCACGTTGAAGAAGGCTCTCGAACCCATCTCTTTGAAAGCCACTTTTCTCCTGATCTCCCGACAGCTCTGTGAATGAGTGCGACACCATCTGCTATGATTAGAATCATACTACTGGGGGGATGTGAACCAGCGACATGGTGGTGTCACACACACAAGCTGTGTGTCCAGAGTCCTGTGTTTGTGTCTAAAGCTCTTCATCTATTGTTATTGACCTTCTGTTCACTGTGAGTTGTCCACGTCCTCCTCCTTCCTCAGGACTCATCGTTGGACGCAGGGTGTCTCCATCGCTGCTCCTGTCAGGCTGTGAACTGGTGGAGAAGAGATTCCGGCGCCTTAATGAGCCGTGAGCGGGTCGCTTCTCCTCCCTCTGTGGCCCACTTTCCACCCATTAAATCTGCGTTTCCAGGCCTTTGAAACATGCGCAATATTTGCTCACACATTCTTATCTCTGCAAAACCGCCGTGAAACTTATTTAGCGGCTTGTAATGAATTGTGTGCTTACAGTCCAAGTCCCAGAGCTCTTAATTAGCCCCTGGGGAGGGACCGGTGTGTGTGTGTGTGTGTGTGTGTGTGTGTGTGTGTGTGCGTGCGTGTGAGAGACTCTCGCTGCACTCCACAGTCAGTGTACAGAGCCGGTGTGGCGGTCGAGTTTCCTTTGGACCGGCCGTAGGTCCGAGAGCATTCCTCCGGTTCGGGGGCCAATGAAGTGGCAAAGGAATCACCTTGTCACCACCCCCACCTCCCCCAGCAGGTTGAGTCCAAACTGGGAGGGGCTCTGGGAGGTGTGCGCTACCACAGCCCTCCCACCTGTCAGCAGGTAGCATTTAGTTCCAACAAATACATTTCGATGAGTAAGAAAGGGGTAAAAATAAAGTAAACACATCCAGGACGCTGCCCCTCCAAGCTCCACTTCAATTTTAAACACAACACTTCTTCACCTATTTATTCATGCATGACCAGGGACTTTGGAAGTTCATTAATGATATATGTATGAGCTCTGTAAGCTTGAATGTCTCGGCCTGCATTCCAACGAGCACCTCGACCCCGGGTACCGCGGTACCACACGTCGGCTTCCTTCCCGCTCGGCTTCCCTCGAACCGTGGCGTGCTTCTGTGTGTGTGTGTGTGTGTGTGTGTGTGTGTGTGTGTGTGTGTGTGTGTGTATGTGTGTGTCCGGTCCGCTGTGCAGTGGGTTCAGTCCATCACCGCGTGAGAAGGTGTATCTGCAGACTGTCATCACTCAGCACCCTAACCCCCCCAACCCCCCCAACCCCCCCATCACCTCCCCCGTCAACCACATTCTATCCAGGGAGCTATTAGTTCCTGCTATCTGTGCCGAGCAGAATGGGAGCACAGCGGGATTGTGGGAAATGGGCCGGTCGGCATGCCGCTGTCCATGGAGATGCTGATCAATAGGAGAGTGCAGTGTTTTATTCAGTGGCTCTGCCCTCCTGGAGCCCTACACACACACACACACACACACACACAGTTGGTGTTTTTTTGGGCACAAATCAAGGTAGATGGAACATGTATAAGATGTAAAGAGTCGGTGTTCATTTCCTCCAGTCAACACGGTAAGGGACATTTTCGGGACCTAACACTAAGTCCCGCGTTGGACACGGAGCCGCTTTGAAAAGGCATCATAGTGTAGAAAATAACAGTAATTTGGGACCAAAGCTGTGCACCACGTGGTCAGAGGATTTTTGCTGGGCTAATATTGTCCCTATCGATGTGTTTGGGTTTTGTTTGGAGCCCCAAAGTTTCCTTGCCGTGACAGTTTGATTGGCGACCCCCCCTCCCCCCGGAGAGCTCCGTCTGCCTGGTCGTCAGCACTGCGTCCCCCTCCAGGGACCGACGGTCTCCTGGGACTGCTGTGACCCGGTCCGCATCTTGGTCCCCTGGGGGTTCGACCCAACATCCCCCAGTCGCCCTGGATGGCAGCTGGAACAGACGGCAGCCTTTGGGGAGCTGCTCCCGTTCACCCCCACCTGTCCCCGGGTTCAAGTCGCCGGTGCTCCTTCACACACATTCGGCCTAACAGAAGAAGGCCGGAGTGACAGAGACAGTACCGCGAATACCATGGTGAACATTGCCAGAGTTGTGTATGAACGTGACTGAGCTGTACTGGAACAGGTGGGGAAAGAGCAGTGGCGCTCGCTACGAAAGGCGGTGACCGGGTGACACTTTACCGCACATCACTTGGGGACGTGAGTGCAGAGCACACATGTAAAAACAGATAGGGGGCTGTACACTGTTATTTACACCTGTTTACACCTGGTGCTCTCTGACTGCTCACTGCCCACTGCCCACTTACTGCCTCACGGGCCAAACACAGGGGGCGGAGACGTCCTCCTCCTCGTGGACAGCGGGTGGAAATGGTGCTACAGACAGTGGGGGGCGGGGGCAGCGGCACAGGTGACCGGTAGCATCCTGCTGGTGGCGCTACGAACACGCCGATCCGTCCTCTCGCCTCCCGCCCCCCGGCACCTTGCGGGGGGGCAGAACTGTGCATCAGCAGGACTGGTTTCAAGTGACACATGTAAACACAAACAAAAACAGCCCCACACACACACACACACACACACACACACACACACACACACACACACACGCGCACACATACCTGACAGGACCGCGTGGGTGACAAACGAGCACTGCAATGGCAGCTCACGTGTCATTCGGCTCTGGGAACACAGTGCTGATCACACACACACACACACACACACACACACACACACACACACACACACACACGGCGCCGCGACACGTGTTTGGCTCCTGGAAGCCGTTACCTGCTGAGGTGACACGCTTTCATTAGGCATTACATACATTTCTATCATGTTGCCCCCCCCAGCCCCTTCGGTACCGCGGTATTTTAGTTGTGGTCAGAGCTGCGGCGGCGGAAATCGCAGAAAGGGTGGAAACGGTGGAAACGATGCAAAGCTCAATCTGTCACTCAGCTGCGGCTTATTTGCTGGCAGGGCGTCACGCTGCATTAATGGATTTTGGGAAATAAAACGCCCTGTGTGAACACTTTCCCCGCTCTCTCTTTCTCTCTCTCTCTCTCTCTCTCTCTCTCTGTCTCTATATATATATGTATATATGTATGTATGTATATAGGTATATATATGTGTGTGTGTATATATATATATATATATATATATATCTTCCCCAAATTCCCCTGACTTGCCACAAGCTAACGAGCAGCATTTAATAAAAACTTAATTGTTTTTTGTATTTTTAAAACTTTCTTTATACAGCATAGTCTTACACACTGAGCTCTGGAAACCATGTTTGTGTCTATAAATGCACACACACACACACACACACACACACACAGACACAGACAGACGCGCGCAAGCTCGGGAGCGAATGCACATCGACAGCTGGACTACAGCTGTCAGGGGGCTCTGAAGACGCCAAGGCCCCCGCAGGCCTCGGTCCTGGTCGACCCGTGTGCCCCCCCGCTGCGCCTCCTTGTCTCGTTTACCTTATTAATCATGCAGATGCTGCTAATGGGAGGCGAAGGAGCGCCGTTTCGGGGTTTTACTTTCGCTTTCGCTCCGTCCTCATGACGCTTTTTGCGAGGCTCGGCCAAGCTCGACGTGCGGAACGGATGGGCCGCCGGGAGCCGGGGGGCGGCGGAACCCGTCCGGTCCGGTTACCGCAGCGGGAGCGAATGAGGAATCTCACATGCAGATGTATGTATTTATACATGTACGCGCTTATGCATGTATGCACGTGGGCCGGACGAGCCGTCTCTGGGACCGGAGGGCAGCGGTCACCGGGGGGCGGCCTGTCGGTTTGGAAGGGAGAGGCGGCACAAACATGGGACACAGGACATGGGACGCGCTGCTGCTGGTGATTAAGTTGTTACAATGGGCGTGTGTGATGTGTGTGACATGTGTGGCGTGCGTGGCGTGTGTGACGCGTGACTCGCTTCACAAAGAGCTTCCGAACCAACAAACAAACGGGGCCGCTATGCGTTGAACCGGACATTGAAGGTTTAGGGTTAGGGTTGTCCCACCTTTGCCAGCATGGCGATTATGCAAATTGGTCCAGCGGCAGCAGAAACCGTGAGTCCGCTTCCTTTAAAGGACGTTTCTTCACGTTCGCTATTTGGTGGACAAGTGTGACGAGGAACCGAGGCTCCACATCTTCTCCCCAGAGCTGCAGGACACCTTGTGTTGCTTTGCTTCCCTCCTCTGTCCACTTTGTCCCGTGCGGCTGTTGTCCGGGTTTGCCGACAGGAAACAACACGGGGGGCAGCGGGGGTCCCGGCCCCCCGCCTCCATCCATTGGACTTCGCGATGGGCGCCGGAAGCCCTGTGGTCGAACGACGCGAGACTCGTCGGAAGAAGACGACAGTTTGCAGCGTGTGACGTCTGCGGGGAACGGGAGGAAGGCGTGAGACTCGAGGGTCCATGGGAAGCAAGAGGGACGTTCAGAAGATCCAGTCTGGCATCTGAGCTGCAGGGTGCAGGCGAGTCGTGACGATGACGTGAGGAAGAGTTCGATAGAGTCGTAACGTTTCCTCACATTATTACTCGTGCCGTGTCTCTTGTAACGATCCGGCTAAGCTAATGAGTTAGCCCAGATCCTCACGTGGATTCCAGAAAGGCGTAAAATTATATAAATCCAGATGGACACGGACAAAAGGACGCTCTTCTTTTTAATATCTTGTGGGCAACTATGGATAACATATTTCACACCACTGTCCTTACAATAAAATAACCAACATTAAAGCAATCTCCAAAACGTGCGAGGCACAAAAGGTGTACACGGCCAAGTATATCAGCCTGCGCGCCCGGGAGCCAGCATCGAGGGGGTGGAGCAACCCCTTAGTCCCCACCATGATACGTCATCATTACACTCTCCGATGTCATATTCGCCTTCGGTCATCTGACGGTGGTGTTGGTGCGGAGTAGTGTCAGTGTTACTGCGGTGTCGGTGTCAGTTTTACACTTATTCGTCCTCTCTTACAGCACGGTAACTTCCACGGCAACATTTCAGGGTAAGAATTGTACCTCTATTAAAACCCTCACAGTGGTAGTGGGAAGTGGGACTGACAACCTTCTGCACACACTGTCCCGTGGGACACACACCGCACACACACTGCCCCGTAGGACACACACCACAGACACACTGTCCCGTGGGACACACACCGCACACACACTGCCCCGTAGGACACACACCACAGACACACACCACACTTGGTTTTTTCACATTTCATGGACATGTGAATTGACACACCGATGTGTTTATTTGTTACCTAAATGTTTAACACTGAAATGAGCGAATGGATGAATAGACATGTCATCAAGTACATAAATAAATAAGACACTTGCTGTGATTCACCCGTTTCTACAGCTGTGTACTTTTTACTGCATGAATTCACGGTAAATCCGTGCTGAGGAGGAGCTGCGGCCCAAAGCAGAGAGTCGAAAGGTGCGAAACGTAACGGCAGCGACAGGCAACTCGTTCCGGGTCTTTCCTCGAGTCCAAAGTGGACGATGAGACGCGGGACCTTCTGTTTGAGCGCCTAATTTGACACGCAGAAGACAAGAGATTCCACACGCTGCCAAACGCGCCCCCTGGTAAATGCCCCCCACCCTCCCCCTTGTTTCCACGCCGACCGTCACTTCCTCTTTCCAGGGCCCTGCTCCCGTCTCGGCGCCATCTGTTTCGTCATCCTCACGCGCGCGTCGGGCTGTTCTCGGCTCGCTCGGACTCGCTTCGCATCAGAGTAATATTGCGGTAAAGCGGATGTGACTCGGGGCCAGCGGGTTCCAGCGGCCGGCGGCGCCGGGGGGGCGGCCCACTTGCCGCAGCAGCAATCTCCTGCTTTTGCCTCATTTCATTTGATTCGTCGGCATCCAGGCCGATAGTGTGATTTTCCAGCTGGAGGGAAAGAGAGCGGCGAACACGGACCCCGCAAAGAGCTTTTTAAAAGATCAGAGGCCGTCGCTTGTCTACACGGGGAGGGAAACCCGCTGCGCCGGGGGTTCGGTCCACCCGGGCTTCCCAGCAGGACACGAAACACAGATTCCTGCTTTTCGGCCGAGCGGGAGTGAGCTCAGCGCCGGGGGTCTGCGAGGGAACGCAGATCACGCCTCATCTCGATATGATGACACGAAGGCGCACGAGCAGAATCTATAAAGGCAGAGAAGGCAGAACGTGTTGAACGTCTCGCACTTTACAAATTTGGAAAAACTTCTGATTTATGCGAGCATATACACAAGTGGTGTGTGGGGGGGTCTAGGGTTCAAGCCCTGCTTGGGGATACCTGCGATAGTCTGCTGCCTGAACCTAGGCTGCATCTCCTCGGCCACCCAAAATCCCACCCCCAGCTGCAATACCCTTCATCGACGTACTTACCCTGATAAGCTCTGGTGAAATTACTCTCCTGTGTAAAGGGGTAAATAGTTCTAAGTACCTTCACTTTGTCTGTCTCTTCGGAGAAAAGTGTCAGATAAATGTTTGCACGACATTTTGTTGTTCTTTCCACTTAAAAGTTCTGCTTTATTTTACTGGTCCCAGGGGTGTCGGAATGGGGAGGGGGTTACAGTAATACTGTGATTTGTTCTTTGTTCACTGTAAACTCATCAGGAAAATATAAAAGTGTGAACACACAACCTGACAGGCACACACACACACACACACACGCGGTCACAGACAGAGCGCAGGCTCAGTGGCCGTCTCGGCACACTGTGCATCACTGCAGAGCTGTCAAGGCCGCGATGCTGCAGTGTGTGTGAGACCGTCACACTCAGGAAGCTGCCGCAGCATCCTAATGCTCTCCTGAATGCTGCTGTTCCCATGGAGAGGAGTGTGAAGGTGACCGTTGGCGGTCTGGAAACACAGCACACCTGTAGTGGCAGCTGTGGAAGGAGGAAGGAAAGGAGAAACAAACTGCAGTGTGTGTGTGTGTGTGTGTGTGTGTGTGTGTGTGTGTGTGTGCGCGTGTCACTGCTCAACTATATACTGTATACTGTGTTATATAACAGAAGTTATTTACTAAGTGATATGTGTCATTATATATAAAATAAGTATATTTAATATATATATTTCATTTCATATATAAAACAGACCATTATGGTTATTACTATAATAATACTACATTGTTATGCTGTAATATAACACCAATATTTTGCTATTATAATATACTCGATTAACGTTATTATTATCAGTGTTACACAACCTAACAGACGGTGACAAGAACGAGGTCACACACAGTCCTTACAAAAGTTCCGCCTTTCAACATAACGCGCGATGCTCAAGAGCTCGACGCACATTTCCGGGTACGAATAGCGTTTGTAACTCAGAGTTCTTGTGAAGGAAGCGGAGAGCCTGCGCTGGGAGGGGAACTCAGTGTTGGAGGGACGGACTGAGGAGCACAAGGCCGGAATTTGTTCGTTCGTTCGTTCGTTCGTTCGTTCGTTCGTTCGTCTGTTCGTTCGTTCGACGCCGCTCCTCCGAGTGAGGGCCACACGGAATTGGAGGGGCGGCGCGTCGATGGAGCCAAGGGGCGATGCAACAGCGGCGAGGAACGCGGGCTCTCCTTTAGTCCCGCTTGGCACTCGAATCGGTCCACCGTGTGTCGGCTTCTCCGGCGCTGTCAGGAACACGGGAAACGCGGAAACGCTTCTGGAAGCACGTGTCACACGGGAGCCACCGCAGAGCCCAGGAGGAGCGCTCCTGAGCAGCGCTCAGTATGATTGTGATGAATAGATACGGGTTACAAACTGCTCAGGTTCCGGAGATGTACGACATGACGACGTCTGGATCCAACACACACTCTGCTTCGAGCTGCTAGCTTCAGAAATCTTTGTATGGCAACAGCCCAAAGGAAAGCAGTGTGTGTGGCGTGTGCATTAAATGATGGTAATTCTGCTGAACAACCCAGAGCCGAGCACCTCTTAGCGCAAATTGCCCGCTTTCAACATATCTGTAGGAATGGGCCGGCAGAAACAATTATACACACACACACACACACACACACACACACACACACACACACACACACACACACACCATGTGAAACTGCTTGGCCCATTCGGGGTCACGGGGAGATGGAGCCGAACCCGGCAGCACAGGGCACAAGGCTGGAGGGGGAGGGGACGCACCCAGGACGGGATGCCAGTCTGTCGCAAGGCCCCCCGAGTGGGACTCGAACCCCAGACCCACCCGAAAGCAGGACTCGGGCCAACCCACTGCGCCACTATGCCACTGCGATTAGATATATATATATATATACATACTGTATATTTATATATGTATAGAGTAGATATAAATGTGTAGCTCCTGGCTCAAATATAAAAAAAGCAACATCAGGGCAACATCTTTACAGAACCAAGCCTGTACAGCTGTGTTAATAACCTTTTATTGACTGTGACTTAGTGGCAAAAGTGACTTTCAGGTTACAAAGAAAACTGGTTATGAACAGATTGCATCGCGGTTGCGTTTGTAAGCTGAGCCGCTGCACAGAATGTGGGCACTGTAAGTGTGTCCTATGTGTGTGTGTGCGTGTGTGTGTGTGTGTGCGTGTGTGTGTGTGTGCCCACGCGCAAAAAGGTAAACTTGTCGTAGTCGCTGTGCGTCACCGGGGCCCGTCTGCTTGTTATCCCAGGAGGAACGCTTTGTCTCGGTCTGATGGTGCAGGAGAAAAAAATAAAATAATAATAAAGAAGAGTCAAGAGGCCATCAGATAGCGAGGTGTTGGCAATCCCAGGTGCTGACAGCGACCGACATGAGCATCGTGACGAGTGATGGGTTCTGCGGCCCTTGCAGTCAGAACCCATCATGCGTTATGTATGAGCGTGTGTGTATGTGCGTACGTGCGTGCGTACGTTCAAGGAGAAACAAACACAGACGCGGTTCTGGCCAGGCTGCGGGCGCAATGTTACTGTGCGAAAGAGCAGTTCCACGTTTGGACCCATAACGACGGGTTCATTGTGCAAGTGAGATATAAACGGCAGATGTTTAACGCACATGGAAACACGCTGACACTCAGGTCAGTGCTACTGCTGTCAGTCCACTATTATTTATTCATTTACTTGGCAGGTTTCTGTTTTCATCTTTCTCCTCACTCTTACATTTACACACTCATCTACTTACTCTGATTGACCCATTTTTACAGGTGGTATCGGCTGCATTAATTTAGGGTCGGCAACTCGATCGAGGGTCCGATAGCAGGATGTGGGACTTGAACCCGGGTCCTTCGACCGAAAGGCGACGTGTGTAACTACCACGCTACCGGCTGGGCCGGGCAAGTGCGGAAAGGGCATTAATAATAAGAATATGAATGAAATAAAGAGTAAGCATGATGCTGAAAATCTGTTTACCGAAGATGATGCTGCTTTCTGCAGCCAAACCTCAGAGGTCTGAAAAAAATGCAAATCTGAAAGAGACGTACACTCTACAGAAGCATACCTTTTATTTTCCAAAGTTTAAATAAAACTTCTGCCTCATCTACATTTACTGATGCTTTGCTGACTGCTGAGAAACTTTTAGTGCATCGGAGTAAAGCACTTTGATCAAAGGTGGTACTGTTCAGTGAACCCAGCTGCTTCAAGTGGAAGTCAGGAGCTCTAACCACTGCACCACCTACCGGTCACGTTCACAATGCTTTTCGAGCCCATGAAACGGCTCTGGTTTGGCAGCAGCGTTTGCCTCTCCCCACGAGAGCGCCCCCTACTGCCCCCAGGGTGCCTGTGTTCGGCGGTCGCTCTGCTGGGTCGCTGTCATCGCAGGCCCTACAAACTATATATTTTTAATAAACTCTTTTTCCTCTGGAGTCCATTTTCGAGTTATGTTGTTCTGCCTGTTTATCAAGCGGAAAGCTGTCAGTCCCGGAGCGGAGCCTGTTATCGGAGAGAAATACACTCCCCGGCGGCTGGCGTTGCAGGTGGGGCTCTATCACACTTTGAGGACCGGTGAAGCACTTGCTCTGATAAGCAGTTTGGACACACGAGGCCCCTTTTCAGCGAAACACTTAGGGCTCTTTAAACGGTAACGGGTCCGGGTCTGAGTGCCGGAGAGCATCGGCTGATGAGCGAGGCCCCGGTCGGCCTGCGTTGCTCCAGAGTCCACTTGTAGACTCTCCATGTGAATTTCGCTCTCGATGAGAACCTGCACTCCGTGGGAACTCCATTCTCCGGTCCAAAATTGCGTTAGCGCACTCTCTCGATTGAAACACTGTGCTCTTCTACGGCGGCTTGGCTCTCAGCACAGCCTCCACCGTGACTATCATCGGGTGGTGGTCCCTGAAGTGCCTGCTTCTCCAGCCTTCTGGTTTCTCCACCGCTGGCCTACACTCATCTACCATCAATGTTCTCCAGATCAGTTCCTCCAATGAGACACTTGACCGTGGTATCTGTAAGTTACTGAGCATACCCTATGGTCTACGGTCTCACGTCACACCCCTTCTTGCTTCAGCTCCAAGCTGTTGACCACACCTGGTACCAAACTCCTTGTCGTCACGTGGTCAAGCTTATGACTCTGATATTTACTGATATTTACAAGAGGAAGAGTCAGGAGAGCGAAGGGAAGGAGTCATCAAAGGTTAATTACTGTTGAATGCAGAGACCGCTGTTTTCTTTATTTATTTCTTTATTTATTTATTTATTTATTTATTTATTGAGTCAGGCCAGAAGGTACAAAGGAAAACTCAGAAAAGAAAAAAAAATCCCGAGATGGATGCACAGTGACACCCACCCACAGCTGGAGCTTCTACAATAGGGTGCGATTCTGTTTGTTTCATTGTTTTATTGTTTTCTGTTTTATGAGCTGCCGTTATTCTGTGCACAGAACGTCTTGGAATGTTCTGACTGCGATTATGAAGATCCGCAGCCCAGGTGGTAGCAGTGATCAAATTAACTGTGACAGGAAATTAGTAGAAATGCAATAATGCAACAGTCCTGTACCCAGAGAAAGGCACTTTGATATTAAGGCTTCCTAATAAACTGCATCTCCAGACATACTTGTTCCATTAAATAAAATAAACACAATTAAATTCAATTTAGCAAAATGAAGTAAATAATTAACATTATGTGGTTCTGATGTTAGTGAAGATATCTTCCCTCTGCTGTTCAGTAACGGTGCCTGCGAGCCCAGCAGATGCTCAGGACATGCCGGTTCTTATACCGGCTGCTCTTTAAGCGCCACACTGCCGTAGAGGACCGTTTATCAAGCAGGAGCAAAAGTGTAGCTAAAAGGCACATAGCAGGAGATGTTGTCCACGGGGCACAGAGCCAAGCACACGGCTGGGTGTGCTGGAGGCGCCCTTTTCTTTCAAGATCAAGTATGACTTCTCTCGTGTTTTACCCTGAGGTTTGTGGTGTTTACTGGCCGTTGTGTTGTGACCATGTCCAAAAGCTACGGCACAAGGCTGCCCGTGGCAAGCTGCCACTCGGCGTATGACTTGTTTGATCGACGCAACGAAGCCGAACCCATAATGACCATCCTGAGACTCAGAGGGACTCTTCGAGAGCAGCTCGCAGTGACAATTGAAGCCAAACTCGCAACGATGAGCCAACATCCAGTATGAACTTGCGATGACCATCAAATCTCAACACCCAATGACTCGCAAAGATCCTTCAAACTGAACTCACGATAAACATCGAATCCGAACGCACGATGACGATCACACTCACGGTGACCGTCCGACTTGTAATTACAACGACCGCCCAAGTTGCACTCAGAACGACCATAAAAGCCGAACTCACAATTTCCATGTAATATAAACTCACTGAGCTCAGCTTGCATCAAAAATGAACACAGGCAATTTGTAGTTTCCTGGTACCTCTGGCACACGTCCACATCGTGTGTGAACCTGTTATCAAAAATTAATTTATTGTAATTAATTTCTTTTCACAGTGGAGCAATGGGCAGAGTGAGAGCTGTACTGCACACAGGACGTGTTGAGGGATCTTCTACAGGTAGTCGCGATGAGGCCTCTTCTGCTCGTAACAGTGTTCTGGGGTCTTTCCCATCACGAGGGCTCTTTCAATCCAATAATTCAGGCTGGTAGAGGGACTTTTTCTGCTCGGCCCTAGATGGTATCCATCGAACATCTCTTTGGCACCAGACGTGTTCACTGATGGAAATAATAATAATAATGATGATGATAATAAGATCATTGTACTGTTGCCAGAGTTACTGTAATTGCTACCTTTCTTATCATTCCTTTTCTGTTTTGAAGGCCTGCTTGGGGATTTATGACTTTGGCCATGTCTGCCATCCCAGCAGCATCGAGCTGCACGGATAAATGCCATGTAATAAATAAATTTTATAAATAAATAAACTCCTTGCCATCCATCTTAGTCACTGTTTCATCAGCGCTCCTGTGTTTCCCAGCAGCCTGTCTCCTCATCTGAATGCCGTGATAAAGTGCCGCACTGTTTGTTCTCCCGCGCTGCAAATATCATCTCAAAGCACAAAGAAAAAAAACACGGAGGGGGGACAGCGCTCTGGCAGGGTGGAGGAACAGCTGAGGCTCGGTGGGCGAAGGGTTGAGGAGGCGTTGAGTCGGGGTCGAGGAAAGGCTCGTGGATGGATTGGAGGGGGGCGGGACACGGCTGATGGAGGACTGGGGACGGGGTCAGGGACGCTTCGAGCAAGACGTGCGGAGGGACCGGGAAAGGCTTGGGCAGGGGTTCTTGGCAAAACATCTGGGTGAGGCTGAAGAACAACAGAGGAAGGGTTATGGCCCAGGTGAGGAAGGGTTTGGGGCGCTGATGAAGGCTGAGCTCAAGACTGAGCTCAAAACTGAGCTCAAGGCAGCACTGAGCCACACTTGAGGGTTACCTCTGGCACTCGTGCTCCTCTTCTGGGTTATTTTCCGCAAGCTTTACGTAACGTGCAGACAAACAGCGAGTAACATGGAAGTGCTCGGGATTATAATGAGTCGCAGAGTGAAAGAGACTCAAAGACGAACCCATGGGTTCTGTTTTTAACCAAGACCAAATGAACACCATATACTTTTACTTTTAAGTACTTTTCACTCTCCAGATGACAGTCCTGTCTGCACGATGTCAGAGGCTCACTGACACGATGGCTACATGGAGACATGTGAGACGAAGCGGCAAGTGAGCAGCGCTCCCGCTTGGCGCCGATGCGAACATCCCACCAGCTTCATGAGCGGCTCGTGTTGAGGAGTGAACGACGGCAGGCTTCGGCTCACAATCAAACACATCCTGTGAACTCGTGTAATTAAATAAGCTATTTATACCTGGAGCCTCGGAGCCTGAAAATGAATAGTCCTCAACATTAATTGAAAAAATCCTTCCCCGGGCGCCGGCAGAGATTTATTTCTTAAAAGAAAGTGGAGAAAAATCATAGGTTGTGTCAAAGCCTTCTTAGTTGTGTCAAGCATGCAGACTGAAAATAATCTTACCTCTCAGTCTTGAAATAAACACCAGGGATTTTTTTACTCCGGTTTAATATTCTCAGTTATGAGAAAAAGTTCTCTGCATTTTTTGTTACTCTGCGAAAGTTCAGCAGCGTAGAAAAGCAGCACATGATCGTACTAATTACTGAAGAGCGTGCAAACTAACCGCGCTCCAGAATCACGGCTCTGCATCCGAGCGTCTCTTTCCGCCGATGCGATGCGCACGTTGCGTTTCCGCTGAGATGTACGTCGCTTTGGAGAAAAGCGTCTGCTGCCTAAATTATGTGAACGTTCATGTCGTCATTAGAGCTCTTGCGAGACTCTGCAGCTGCCCATTATGCCCATTTCCCTTTGAGAAGCAATAATGGAATCGTAAGCGCCTGCATATGATCTAATGACTTCAGCATCGCAGCAGCAAACAAATGCAAAAGAATAATTACGCAGGGTCGTAGATTAAAGAGCGAGGCGGGGGGCCCTTCCCATCACCCCCTGCCGTTAAATGTATACGCGTGTTTGTGTCGATTCCCCTTTTCCACTCGGTGTTTGTGCCTCCGCTGCACTTTTTGGCGCACGAATAGAAAAAGGGAAAAGCAGAGCCTTCGAGTCCCTCAGCTGCCTGTTGTCTCAGGGCTGATGTACACCCACATGTACCAGGGTATAATTTACACAAGCTCTAAAAAAATCCGCTAACGTGACTGTAGAACGTAGACGCTTTTCAAATGTTAAGCACGAATTTGGATCGTACCGCTGCGTTTCTGCATCTCACAGCGGCTTCATTACAGTTTTGCTTTGGCCACTCTATGTTTTTAGTGCGATTTCTCTGCTGGCTCATCATGCTACACATGACACGTGATGTTGTCCTTTCATATCTGTTGCAGTGTCTTTGAAACAGGTGGAGTCAAATCGCTCCTTTAAAGCGCGGCTGTGCAGGCGGCACACGCTGACAGCTGGCCAGGCCGGGGGGTAAGAGGTCTTCGCCCTCCCCCACAGCAATTTCAGACATGTCATTTATATTAAACTGAATGTCCCCAAAGCCTTATGTCATCTGTGTAAGAGGCCACCGCACACTCTGCCGTGCACACCTTCCGCACACACACATAACCTCACCGAGGCTTGTTGTGCTTTTTCTAGTTAACTGTCCCGAATTTTCATCACAAACGTATGTGGTGTGTTAGAGAACGACTGTTTGTCAAATGTCATTTCTCTTGAATATATATATATATATATTTTTTCCTTCCAAGACCCTGTGTTCTGAGCCGTCAGTAACGAGACACGATGGGGAAAAGTGACAGTGAGGCTTTCAGCTGTTCAGCCTTAAAGGTCATTCAGCAACCTGGAGACGTAGAAGCGTAAAGAGACGAGAAACGCGGAAAAACTGGGGAACGAGGAGAAGAAAATCAGTCCCGCTGCAAAAGAGTGTGAGGCTGTAAGAGCAGGAAGCTTCCAGCTGAGAGAGACAAAGAGAAACGACAGCGTAGAGTGAAGAGGGAAACGAGTGTATTTGTGAACACACGCACACACGCACGCACACACGCACACACACACACACGCACACGCACACACACACACACACACACACCCCCTTCCCACCTGTCACCTTCTTCATTTCAGATATTTTGGCTTGACTGTCCTCACTGTGTTCCCTTGTCCTCACTGCCCTCACTGCGCTCACCGCGCTCACTGCGCTCACACTCCTCCTGTCGCAAACACAGATTTAGAGGAAGTGGGACGACAATGAAACGGTTAATAATTTCGGCTGCGTGCGCAAAGCTTTGCGTGAGCTGAGCGTCTTCAGCTGCGTGCGAACCCTCGACCGGGACGGCCGCCCCGCATTTACCGCCACGGATGGACTCGATGGGCCTTCAGAGGCGCTCGGTGTCCGCAGCGAATCTGGGGACGAGGCAGTTTTTATTGTGATTAAATGGAGCAGCACCTGAGTGCCGTGTGCAGGTACGCGCTGTACTATAGTACAAGCCGAGCTGTGGCCGGGGCCTCCGAGAGAAGTGCTGACGCCTCACAGCTTCAGGGGTTGTGGGTTCTTCTCAAGGGTAACAGGACAAGAATAAATGACACAGAACGGAAGGTAAGCATTTTTAATAACAGTAAAAGGGTTTGCATACAAAGTATAATTTGAAGAAATAGAAGCGAAAAGTCTCTCGGTGTGACGCCCAGGTTCAGGAGGAGCGGTGCGGATTGTGCCTCCCCGCATATCCTGCGGGGGGCGCTGCCGGAGTATGGGGTGCCGGCGTCCCTCGCGCTGCCACTCGTTCCCCGTATCTTCAAAGTGGCTGCGGGACTCTGCCAAGGGTGTGTCCCCTCCCTCCGACATTTGCATATCATTTGCATATTTATGTGACACTTTTCGCCAAAGCTCCTGACACCGATTCCCCCATTTATACAGCAGGGTAATTTTTACCGCAGCCATTTAGGGTAAATGCCTTGATCAAGGACATTACAGCAGGACGTGGGATTCGAACCTGGATTTGGAGTCAGGAGGTGGACCATGATGACGAAGGAGAAGCCGAGTCCTCAGACACAACTGCGGTCTTAACATTCGCTCCGCGTCTCCGTCCCCCCGCTCCCGCCACCGCAGCCGCAAGAGGTCAGGAGGTCTCCTCCTTCCAAGTTTATGTATTTTTTGTTTTCTAAATCTTCATGTTTTGGAAAACAAACATTTGCAGAAGCACCCTGCGTGGGACGACAGCCTGGTTCGCTGCATGAGCACTAATTCAGCAGGCGCAAGGCGCGAGGGGCCTGTTTGTGGGGTCGCGGCACTCTCCGCAGGTCACACATCTGCCGACCCGCACGCCTGCATTAATTGGAGTGTGAGGCAAGATTTCTATTATTATCCAAAGGTCAACATGACGCTAAGGCAGGAGTGAGGCGGTTTCCATGGAGACCGGCCAGGGTTCCTCTCTCGCACTTAAAGCTGTTTGCTGTTTGTGTTTCTCCTCTTTATTTCAGCCCATTTCCCAACATGCTCTGCTCACTGCTGCTATTAGTTATAGCAAAGCGCATTAATAAAATGAGTAATTATTAATGCAGTGGGATTGAAAAAAAGGCGTTTGGGTAACTGGTGGAGGTGGCGGCAGAAGAGATGGGAAGGCGGAGGCTCGAAAGCGTCGTGGTTCTAGTGAAGACGACGGGAAGGAGGTGCTGCTGAGGCCTTGGAACCGACTCTGTTTGTCGCCGTGCTGCGCGCAACGCGGGTGGGAAAGAGCGCTCATGAGCTCACCTGCCCTTCGTTCGTAAGCGTTTGTTCTCTCCATGTCTTGCGCTGTTTACGTACGTGTTACAAATATACATAGAGAGCACAGGCTGTTTCCTCGACATGTTTCCCGTCACCCGTCTTCACGGTTCAGCTGCGCATCGACTCCGCTGGTTGCGTCGCTCGTGTGATGCCCATGGAGGCCCTTTGCAGGGCCTCCCCTTGCTGGCTATTTCATATTTTATTCGTTTAGCTCATGCTCTTCTCCGAAGCACCTTGCAGCGTTGAGCTACGTACACTGATTTACCCTTTTATACAGTTTTGACAACCGCTTCAGGGGAGGCGTCCTGGAGTTATTGACCCTTCTAGATCCATTTTGCAGACCTCCAGCTCTTGGAGACCAGACGCTTCTAACCTCTCTGATGTGCCCAGCCTGGTCCGTGGGGCGTACTGGAGAGCGGAGGGGACCTGCGGGAGGGCTTTACTACGCTCCAGCTCATCAGGAGGCATGAAAACATCTGTGGCCCTCAGCAGGTGGCGCAGTGCTCGCAACTGTCACTTGTAATCAAAGGGCCCGGGTTTCACAGTAAATTTACCCTGCTGTACAAAAGGGCAGATCACCGTAAGGCTCTGGTGAGATTTCTGAGAAGAGACCCAAAGCCAGCAGGGTTTTCAGAACCAGTTTCCCGCAGTGAAAATCCTCACAATAAAGGAACATCATCAGTGGGTGGTCAGTGGGTGGTCAGTGGGTGGTCTTCAACTGCCCCCATCCGCTAAGCGGAGTTTTTTTGACTGCAAACGTTTGACAACGAGGTTGTGCGCGGCTGGTGGGGTGGGGGTGCAGAGGAGCTCCTCTAGGGGGAAAATACTCTACTGGGGGTAAATATTTTGTCGAGGAACACATTGTGCTGTGAATGGGGGGCAATTGTGAGCCCACCTACCCTGCGCTGTGTTCCATGTGACACACGCATCTCCGAGCGGCGCTGCGACGACAACACTCGTCCTTCTCAAACCCTTCTCGGGGTTCAAAAGCCCTGCTGCAGGAGCCGACAGTATGAACCCTTTGGACCTGAACACACACACGCGCACACTGTCTGAACCACTCGTCCCATACGGGGTCACAGCGAACCGGAGCCTAACCCGGCAACACAGGGTGAAGGGCCGGAGGGGGAGGGGACACACCCAGGACGGGATACCAGTCCGTCGCAAGGCACCCCGAGCGGGACTCGAACCCCAGACCCACCAGAGAGCAGGACCCGGTCCAACCCACTGCGCCACCGCACCCCCCACCTGAACATTTCATTTACATTTATTTATTTTCTTCAAAGCGACTTCCAGTGAACTCTATGTAGTGTCATCAGCCCACACACCTTATTTACTGCGGTGACTTACACTGCTAGATACGCTACTTACAATGGGTCACTCATCTATACATGAGTAGAACACACTCCTCCATTTCAGTGTAACACTTTCCGTTATGGTGCTCCTGTATTATTCTGGTACATGTTTTGTGCTGCTTGTGCTTTACACACACACACACACACACACACACACACACACACAAAACACACACACCCACAGTACAGGTGAATAAAGGTCCTTTGTTGCTGTAACATATTCTCACAAAGACCATGATGTGAAAGCTCCTCACTTGCGGCTGAGGCTCCAGCTCGCGATGCTCTTCCTGGGTCTTTTTTCCAATTACCGTGTTTTGCCTTCCTCCCTTTATTCCATTTCAGCCGGAGCGACGGCCTATTTGTCACACACACAGTAGATAAGGGCTGTCTGGTAATGGAGTTTACAGTGCGGAGAGGACCCTTGAAAACGATGAGAAATATAATTGGCCTCTCGCTCTCCTTCCCCACCCGACGTTCCCGGCGAGGCTGCGAAGGAGGCGCCCGGAGCGGATGAGCGACGCTCCTCGAAGCTCCATCTCCTCCAGCGGGAGGAGGAGCCGTTTGGCAGCGGCACGGCTCCGGACGTTTCTCACGGCTCGTGGCGGAGGAGACGGTGGAGGAAACGGGCTTTGCGGCGATGGCACCTTCCCGCTGGCCACGATGCTTTTTGGACGGTCTCCACACCGTCGCAGACACACGGACAAGTGAGAACTTTATTGTTGCTGAAGGAGAAGCGCAGGAGAAGAGCGGCACAGGCACCGCGCAGCAACGCTGAGGCCTGAGCGATCCGAGCTCTACGGAGGAACGGTAGAACCTCGGCCACATGTGCTGCGGTCGGAGCTCCAAGCCGCTTCCCGTCACCTACGAGGTGCTCACACGACCTGCTAGTTCATCTATTCATCTTTTGTGGCTCTTTTCCGCCACTTTCCCCTTTTCTAAAGTGCCCGTTTGCAGTGACGCCACCTGTTGTTACCATGTTGGTGGACGGATGGCAGTAAAGAGCGCCGCCTTAATTCAACTCCCTTCCAAAAGTCCACATTGAATAGAAGTGTGACAGTACATTTCCCAGCCGTTTTCGGTGAGTTTTAATTGTAATGCAGCATGGAGCAAATAAAAATAAAATAAAAAGTCTTACAAAGTATTTTTTATTTATTATCTCTACCGCCGAGATTTTTACAGAAGCAGCCGATAAATCAATAAATGGAGAAACACCTGTTTTATTAACCTTTTACCGATTGTGAGTTACTGCGGTAAAAATGAGTTAGGAACACGCATGTGGGCCCAGCTGTTCATAAACTGAGCAGCCAATGTAATTTGAGAGCTCCTTCGACGTTACTTTTTATCTGCTTTTCTCAGCTCTAATTACGCGTCAACAGCCCAACTGCACCTTTATTTCATTTTCATTTCTTCCTTTCAATACAGACAGCGAAGAAAAATAAAGGTTCCCCCCTACTGAGATCACCAAAGTCTGAGTACAATAACATGCGAATTAAAGAAAACCACAGAGGGGGCTGGGGGGGTCATGAGCTGTACGAACAGCCGCCTTCCTGTAACTACTTGTTCCAGGAGCTCCGGGGGCTGCAGTGTTTCCGGTGCCATTAGTGGGGGGCGTCTGTGATTCCCCATTATCTCATAAGCTCGCAGATGCCCAAAACCCCCCCTCGGCGAAGCGCAATGGGCCTTGAGGGATCCCTGTTAATGTTGCTCCGTCCCGTTGCGATGACACAAGTGCAATTCCGCCGGGTCAAACCGTAGGGTGCAAGTGATGTGCCATGAGCACACGGTGGATGGGATCTGTCCACATCTGTCACATCGAGCTATTTTATGGCCGTATGAACGTTCGTTCGTTCGTTCGTTCGTTCGTTCATTCAGCATCTGTGTTGGCATCACAGCGGGACGACTAAACAGAGAAACGAACTGAGAAGCGTCGAGGAAAACGATCCAGAGTGAAACACATTTCATCTCTTTCACTATCTTAACTTTCTGCAAATTTGCGCAAACGAGAAACCTGGGAGCCACGGAGCTGTTGTGCTCTGGACTTTGAAAAAGGAGAGAAAGGGGCGAAAGGATGAAATCCAAACGCGGCGCTGAATCTCCTTTCAGTTCCGCTCCTTCCTTTAGTGTTTGACATCACAGTTTCCTAGTCTTTGCTGCCTGGAGTGTGTTTCTCACACACTTTTTTCTGCTGGGGCTCTTTGCTGGCAGCAGTGGAGACCAATAGGTCCACAAAGACACGTCTACTGCCATTACATTCATGTCTTAAAAATGCGTTTCTACTTTCCCGTCGCTTCCCTGTATGTGTCCCACATGACGGACGTGGGAGCTGATCGCAGCCCCCGTTTCGTTTGTGTCTCTCGGGGACTGACAACGTGACGTGACCAAGGACGAGCTAAGAGGTGTCCGCAGGGCCGGGACGCTTCCGGGTGACTTGGGCTCGTAGAAACTCGAGTCCTGGATTCGGACACCCGACGTCCAGCCAAAGGAGCCCGGGGTCGAGCACATAAAGCGGCCCGAGTCCGGTTTCCCCCTCCCCACCTGGCAGCCCCAGAGGTCTTACCCGACCTGGTCCTACTTGCGAAATGGAAGAGATGTACCGCATATTCACTGTGTTCCTCAAATTCTTTGTATTACATTACAGTAACTGAGTGAAATGCTGTAAAACCTGCTGTCCCTGCAAACACCCCTCAAAGTGTCTAAATGTTCAAAGTAAAATGCTGTGTGATTAAGTAACGTTAGAAATATGATTCAGTTATAACAGTAATTCTAGCTGTGCAGTAAAAAATGTACTTTTTATGTACCGCTATACATTCAAAAACGATCCATTTGAAGAACAAAGTGGTCCATCGGTCTCCCTGCTTCTGTTTTTCTACTGTAATTTACATGGGAGCTGGACAAGTTTCATAAGTACATTAATTGACCTTCAGGAAAGCAAAATGGGTTTTATGCAAATGAGAAATTAGTCATTGCCACGACATACAGATGTGTTCAATTAAGTAGGTGAAAAAAAAAAGTTTTGGGTCATTAAGATCCATCTGAGCGGACGACATGGACACGCGTTCGCACAACACGCACGGGGCTGCGTGCTGCTCGGTCGTCACGGATAAAACCGTCTTCTTCTTCCTCTTAGAATGTCCGTTGGGACGGTCGGGGAGACGGTCTGCAGGTTTCATTTAATCACACGGAACCCATTAGGTCATTAAGGCGCAGCCACTTCCTGTCCCTGGGGGGTCTGCGGCTCGATTTTCTTCAACACTAATGAGCTTTTATAGGTTTGACCACGAACACGCTGCGGACTTCCCACCCACTGATCCGCTTTTATTTTGTGAAAGCACGCGACGGAGCCATGAATATATGCAAATATGGACATTTCTCTACTTTCCGTTCACATAATGTGTTTTACCTGCTTGGGTTTGTACACTGAGATACATTCAGTTGTGAGGAAAAGTTTGTGAAGCCTTTCTGCACAAATGACTTCACAAATGGGATCTGATCTTCACCCATGTAACAGTAATAAATGAAGGCAGTTTAATTGAACAGACAGCATTTGACATTTCCGTACCTTTATCGAACAAATCCCTTACACGATCAAGCTCATTGCAGGGAGAAGGATGCGAACCATTGCATTTAGTAACTTGTTGGATCTCCTTTGTTAGCACTAACCTCAGAGAGACACTCTCTGTACCTGGAGATCAGACCTGCTCAGCGGTTAAGTTAGGAGGTGCATTTGGCCCCTTTCTCTGTACAAAACTGATTCAGTTACTGGTTCATGCTTCTGGGATGTCTTGTTTGAACCACCTCCTTCAGATCACACCACAGCACTTCAATGGGCCTGAGGTTAGGACTCTTTGCAGGACTTTGCTATTCGAAAACACACAGTTTCTTCTGTTTGGGTCACTGCTGAATTGCTCTGTGATTTGGATCATTGTCAGGTTCTATGACCCAACTTCTTTACAGTTTTAGATCGCAGACAGATGCCCTGACATTCTGCTCTACAATTTCCTGATTGAATTTTCTTGGAATTCACTGGTCCCTCAGTCACGGAAAGCCTTCCAGGCTCTGAGGTGGAAAAGCATCCCCGCAGCATTATTCTCCCACCACCATACGTAACGGCTGGGATGAGGTTTTGCGACTGGTATGCAGTGTTTTGTTTTCTCCAAACTTAGCTACACAGCGCTGGACACTGTGTGGATGGCATTGTGTACGTTTCATAAGATATTTGCTTTTTGGGATTTGGTTTGCTGTAATGTTGTTTTTCATTGTTGTGTTGAAAAACAAACCAGATAAACACTTGCTGTCCCTAATGAGAATAATTTGTGCTACAGTTCCGTCGGACTTTGAGATGTTCATAACCATTCAGGTCTTTCATGCTGTTTTCCAACAATATCACTTAACTGCCCTGTAGATACATGTAAAAATAATTTCTTTGAATACTAATAATTCCTGCACAACTGGTGACCTCATTTATAGTTTACCTCCTGCATTTAAGAGGACTAATTTAAATTAGCCCATTGCACTGTGATTTATTTACATACCTCATCTAAGTAAATGAAAGTAAGTACGCTTTGAGTCAGAAATAGTTTATGCCCGCAATCAAGCAAACATCTGTGCCATTTTTAATTTGTTCTTTGGCTCGCTCCGATGTGCCTCTCAGGCTGCAAGGAAATATCCTCCAAGTTTGCTGGATGATCCAATTAAAACTAATAAGTGTGCCCAGTCATACAGGACTTTCACAGCATCCTGCTCCTTTACCGTGTTTACATTATTCATGGCGTGTTCATTATGTCTCTGTGCTCCTTTTGAGAGGAAGCTACCATAATCCTGCGACAGCAGTGGACATGTCCTCTCTGATGAGCGCCATCATCTGACATGCCACAAATGTGTGGTTCCTCAGCACTCTGCCATTTTGGAGACCTTCCAGGTGCGGCAGTGGAGTTGTACGCCTGTTCCTGTAAGAGCTGAACATGGAGGTGGTCCAGGGGAAAGGTTCTTCAGAAGATTACTCTGAGGATTCACAGCAGCGGTGAGGATGGAGCTATTGCCCGACACTTTGGAGCTGTAGGCCTCAATCCTAAATCCAGGTGTTTCTTCAAAGAGATAGATAGATAGATAGATAGATAGATAGATAGATAGATAGATAGTGTTTCTGGACTATCATCTGACCCTTCTTTAATCCCACTTCCTGCTCTAGTGCCCTTGAATAGTCATTTGTGATTTAAATGCAGATTAATTATAATCACAGCGGTCATTTTACATCATTGTTTTACACCAAAACCAAGGGCCTGTACACAATTCCAACACTGTGGCTTACCACCGTCTGCTTTATCAGACTGAATAGAAGAGGGGGGATATACACACACACACACAGAGGCCCTAGTTCCACTTAACGAATGAGATCGTTGGACAGCGATGTCACACCTCTTTATGATGCCAGGATGTGTTTCTGTTTCCGTGGTGCAAATGAGACCAGGGATGAATTGTCAGAGAAGAGCAGGAGGTCAGCGGTAAATGAGAGAGGAGGACTTGGCGCTCACTGCAGGTCCTGCGACGACACCGCCATCCTCCAGCGTTCCTCATTACAGCCCCTGCGCTGCGGCGAATGCTCCACGGAGACCGGATGCTGATGTGCCATTCGGTGGTCATTCACAAAGTGAGCTTGTGCACACGCTGAAGCAGGAAGCGTAGCTGTGTCTTTGCTTTACACTCAAAAAGTGCACGGTTGTTGCATGTGCGTGTGCCCCCGCCCTCCACCAGGGTAACAGGAAGTGCGGAGGTACAGTGCGTTTACCACGTGGCTCCCTGAACCGTAGCGCGTGAAGGACGCGGCGACTGGCTGGACTCGCGACGCCAGCAAAGTTCCCCTGCCAAACGTTAATGCGCAGCTCCGGCGCTCGTCCTTGGTGGCTCCTTGAAGAGCGCTCTCTGCCTTCCTGGCTCCTCTCCCTCGTTCCCGCTCCATTTCGGAAGAATAATTACCCTGATCGTGCTGTTCAATAAATACCGTATGCCGACGCCTGTCTCTCACCCCCTCGTTGTTTCCAAATCCCAGATCTCAGCGAAGAGACCTGATGGCTGCACTTCGGGGGGGGGGGGCCTCTTGCGGCCTCTTCCCAAACGGCGCTCTTTGCGCAGATGTGAACTGGTGCCTCTTGCTGGGGATTGTGTGTTTACACACTGCCTTCCTCGTATCCTACTTTTTACTGAAAGGCCACAGACAAGTAAATAAATACACACACCGCACACATTTCTGCCGCACAAAGGGGATCAGGGCTGCCACAAATACCACAGAAATACCACATTATTTTCCTGGGACCAGAAACCTGTTCGTAACTCAAACTGTTTGCAACTCAGAAGTCACTTTTACTGCAAAGCCATAATCAATAAAAGGATAATAACGCAAATCTCCCTCAATTTATTCGCTCGTTAGGTTGTGTAAAAATCTCAGAAATACTTATAATGAATTAAAAAAAATCTTTCGAAGACTTTTTATTTTAACATTTTTTTATTAACTTTGAGCTATGTCAAAATGAAAACTAATTTAAAATAATTTAAAACTTCTGTTCAGTTCTTTTGTTGGCTGTTTCATTCCATTAACATGTGCAACGTGCGGAAATTTGAGAAAAATAGATAAGCGAGAAAATTCAATTAAGAACATATAATAAACGAGAAAATGTTCTAAAACTCGAGACTAGAACAAGGAGTCGGTGTGTTTGTACATTCATACAGTGCTGCTTGAAAGTGTGTGAACACCACAGGGATGGTCATTATTGTTGCATGAAATCTTAAAGATAAACATATGGATTTTGTGATTCTACTCCCACAGCGTCCGATGAGAAAGACTGCTGCTCTTTAACTACCCATTTCGTGGTAAAAGTAAGGGACGCAAGGCCTTCGCACACGGTACCTTCCAGCAGCTCTGTGTGTGTCTGCTTTCAACTCACTGCTTAAATACCATACTGTACCATACCATACCATACCATACCATACCATGATTGACTCACTCGTACTCTGTGAGTTCTCTGCTCCAGTATCAATCAGCAACTTGAGGTTAATGCCTCGGCCGCAGGCACAACAGCAGCTGCAGGGAGAGGGATTTGAACCCACGACCTTGAGCAGGGTCAGTGTGTTTAGACACTACGCCCCCCCGCTGCCCCGTGTTAAAACGGTGAGACCAGACAGTGACAGACGAAGAGACGAACGTCCCGAAAAGTGTCCGTGTGGCGGCGCTGCGGCGACCTGTGAAAGACGAAAAGGGCAGAGATGTAGGAAGATTAACAGGAAATTATTATTCTTCACTTTGTCCTCTCGCTCGGGGGTTAATTGGGGTTCCGGGACGCCGTAATGTCGAGGTGCTCTGTGGAAACGCCAACGTTCTGATGTATTTCAACTACGAGTGATCCTGACAAGCGCTGAGAGCAGGAGGCCGTGAATCGCCAGCTCAGCTGGAACTCGAACCGAGGACGAGGTTGACGACGACGATGACGATGATGGCGGAGGTGGCGGCGCTGGTGACCAGGTATTTCTCAATCCTTCGGTGCACCAGCGTGGCGGCGGGGGGGGTGGTTCGTGGTCGGATCCTCTACCTCTTCGGAGTCAGAAATGAGGCTGTAGCACAAACACACAATTTCTGGTACAGTGTGTGCACTGCTGTGTGTTACGGGCTCCAGCACGGGAGTGTGTGCCATTGACACACACCGACCACACTGCGCTGTTTCCACACACTGCACCTTCCGAAGATGTTCCCTCTCCAAGGCAGCAAGGGGTGCAACAGTTAGGGATGCTGCCTTGGGGTCAAAGGCCCCAGGCTCAGATCTCACTTCCTGCTCTAGTTGCGTAGATCAAAGTCTTTACCCTGAAGTGAGACAGTAAAAATGACCCTGAAAGGTCCGTTTGGATGAAAGTTTCAGTTAAATAACCAACAAAATTATAATAAATTCATTTTGGAGGCACCGTGAGCTGTTCGTTGAGGTCAAAGGTCATGTGGAGCCAGTGCTGACAAAGGGACGCGAACCCCCCCACCCCCCGCTATGGCCCATGGATGATGATGGAGAGGGGTCTTCAGGATACGACACACATAAATACATAATATTTAATTTACACTGGACACTTTCCATTTGGCCATGAGAGATAATGCAGTGGGGGGGAGAGGGGGCGGGGGGGTCGCGCATTATTTGTTTCATTCATTTCACTGCGCATTTGAGTTTTTCATTCTGGGGGCGGGGAGGGGGGGGGGGGATACGCTGCGCTTGTTTTGCCAGCATTATGAATTCATTCATTACAAGGTCCAGCAGGAAATGGGCATTGTGCTGCGCTCGGGCTGCGGGCCAATGGACTCGAGCGGAACACAAAGGGGGGCAGCCCACCCACCCCACCTCACCGCCACCCCCACGCCGGCAGAACGGCAGCGTGCCGACGGCAGTGATTTACAGCCAGCTCCTTCGTGCCCCCCTCTTCCCCCGCCCCCATCCCTCTCGCCGTCTCTCGGTCCCGTCGCTTGCGCAGCCAAAGCAGGCGGGAGGTAAAAATAGCCGTAACCTTTTCATCACCTGTCCTCAGGTGTGACGGCCCACCGGTGCAGGTGCAGGAGGTGAAAAGAGGAGCACACGTGGGGGAAAGGAAAGGGAAAAGACCAGGTGGTGGACACGGCACGGGAGCTGAACTTCTGACCAGAAGGTTGTCAGTTCGAATCCCACAGAAGTGGGAAAGCTGGATTGTTTAAGTATCACTCTGTGTGTGTGTGTGTGTGGTGTGTGTGTGTGTGTGTGTGCAGGTCCTCCAGAAATTCCACTGGATGGAAAAACAGTTGAGATCAGTAAGACATGACTGCCCCATGTTCAAGTGTCACACACAGCTGAAATACAGTAACACTGTACTATGGTAACACAGTACAGTCTGTATGACCCAGTGTGATGGGATGTTCTCTTTGCGCAGTGAACAACTCCAGTGTCTTTAGAAGAATTGGGGAAGAGTTGATCCAACAGAACAGCAGGGGGTGCAGTGGTTAGAGTTGCTGCCATGCACTGGAACAGAATCCCCCCTCCTGCTGTAGCACAACTGATCAAGGTATTTACCCTGAATTATTGCAGTAAAAAGGACCCTGCTGTACAAATGGGTAATCAGTGTAAGCTGCTTAGCACTGTAACCAACTGAGGAGAAAAGTGTCAGACAAGAGATAAAATGTGTCTCAGCTATGTCTTTTGTGAAAAGGCTGTTTCTCACACCCACTGCACTATTGCACCACTGCACCACCATTCCACTGCACCACACTGTGTGACCCTTCACACTGGAGCACCAGCGGCCTCGGCAGCGGGATGAGAGAACCGTGCGAATGCCTGACTGACCTTGTCTGCTTTCTAGGAATAGCTGGACGTTTCTTCTCAGGTGATGCTGGTGGGGGTGGGGGTGGGGGTGGGGGGGTACTGTCTCTTGGCTCTTGTTTATGTGGCTCGTGGGCCGTGGGGAGCTGCTAAAGTCGTCATTAATTACGAGCGACGTTGTGTAAGGAGCGTGCGGGGCGGAGCGACACGCATTAACCCTTGAAGTGCCGCTAGAGGGAGCAGAGGCGTCACGGGACGCGTCTACGTTCCTCGGGGATCCTTCCAGAAGCTCGGTCCCGCTTCGTCTCCCAGGCACGTAGAGTCGCACCCGACACCCGCCGTCCTTGCGGCTCCCTCCCTGACGGCTGTCGCCTCTCCCTGTCGGCACATTACCCGCCTTCGTCCGCTGACAGCCTCAGCTCGCCTTTCCGCCTCTTTAGGAAAGGACTCGCTCACATTTTCCAGGCTCCTTCTTGGCAGTCCAATTATTTTTACCGTGTTTCCTTCGTGACGTGTACAATACCACACTTTGAACCCTTTAAACGGTAGCTGAGCAAAGAAGGCCAATATCTCACTGTGTGGCGAACTGTGTGATGTGGGGAGCTCAGCTGCTCTCGGCCCGCGTGTGAGGAACCCGAGAGAGACCCCGACACTCTTCGGAGCAACACGCTCGACATGGGACCAGTTCGCGGAACCCAACAGCAGCATCTTGTGTGTTTGATTTGAGCGCGTTTTACTGACTCCTACTGGCTGCGCGTGGAAATACACACATGAAATGCAAATGTGTGACTCTTTGAACACTTGCAGTCTCGTAAGGCGTCGGGATATGAGCGGAATGTGAAATGGAAGGTGCTTCTTTATTTTGAGCGACGCTTGGGAGAAAGAGCGGTTTGAGGAGACGTGCTTGATGTGCTCTGGAAGTGGGCCCCTCAAGCGCAGCCACAGCCCATCTGGAGGGAGTCGCCGACCGATCTGCCGCGTCCTTTTCACACGCCAAGGACGATTCCTCCTTCGCCGTGACACAACCAGGCTGGAGTGAAGGAAGGAGCTCATTAACTGTACGTTTAATGGTGGGCGGGGGGCCGGGGGTGGGGGGATTGTCGTTTCACCTCTGTCGTTTCCCTGCCCTGCGAACAGAACCCCCCCCCGACTGCACAGTGTTTCCATTTGAGCATGTTACATTTACACTGATTTACTTCATTTATTTACCTCATGCTCATCAGTCGGTGATGATGTCAAAGATCTCTAGTTCACTTCTTCCTGTCACATGTCACTATAACAGTGACTGGGGTGGAGCTTTCATTTCAGGTCAGCTTTGGTTTCAGGGGAGGAGAGGAGAGGAGGGGAGAGGAGGGGAGAGGAGAGGAGGGGAGGGGAGAGGAGAGGAGAGGAGAGGAGAGGAGGGGAGAGGAGAGGAGAGGAGAGGAGAGGAGAGGAGGGAGAGGAGAGGAGGGGAGGGGAGAGGAGAGGAGAGGAGAGGAGAGGAGAGGAGGGGAGGGGAGAGGAGAGGAGGGGAGGGGAGAGGAGAGGAGAGGAGAGGAGAGGAGAGGAGGGGAGAGGAGAGGAGAGGAGAGGAGGGGAGAGGAGAGGAGGGGAGGGGAGAGGAGAGGAGAGGAGAGGAGAGGAGGGGAGAGGAGGGGAGGGGAGAGGAGAGGAGGGGAGGGGAGAGGAGAGGAGAGGAGAGGAGAGGAGAGGAGGGGAGAGGAGAGGAGAGGAGAGGAGGGGAGGGGAGAGGAGGGGAGAGGAGAGGAGAGGAGGGGAGGGGAGAGGAGGGGAGGGGAGAGGAGAGGAGAGGAGAGGAGGGGAGGGGAGAGGAGAGGAGAGGAGAGGAGGGGAGGGGAGAGGAGGGGAGAGGAGAGGAGAGGAGGGGAGGGGAGAGGAGAGGAGAGGAGAGGAGGGGAGAGGAGAGGAGAGGAGAGGAGAGGAGAGGAGAGGAGAGAAGAGGAGGGGAGAGGAGAGGAGGGGAGGGACGGACAGGCGGCACCAGGGAATGCAGGTTGTTAAGGAAACGAGCAAAGGGCCCAGCAAAAGGTGACGGACGCACCTCGGAGAAAGAGCTCCGAGGTATGAAATGCAAGGTGACAGTGAGCGGGCGGTGACAGCGAGGGGCCGAGTGGAGAAGAAAGCTGGAACCATGACAGCAGCGGTGGGGGAGAAAAGAAGGAAACAGAAATAGATGTGGAAATGGAAATAAAAGCAGCGAGGGGCGGAAGGTGTAGCCGTCTCCTCCAGTTAAATCCTCCTTCTCTGCACAGGAGCCGACCTGTCGGAGGAGACGGTGGGCAAACAGCGAGATCAACATCAGCTTTACGGGAAGCAAACTTCCCGTCCCGAAGGCCACCTGGAATTCAGAAAGGGATTAATGGAGAGGAATGCGCATTAGAATAAATCCACCTCTGTGCCGCGTGCATTAGTCTCGCAGTCGGCTTTCCCCCCGGGGCGCTTTCCATGGACGTGTTAATATCCCCCGTTTAGGAAAACCAACAGCACGGGGCCTGCGAAGGATAGCGGCCATTAACAGCGGAGACGTCCAGCGGTGACGCGGCATCGAGGGCCAGGATGCGCACATGTGGGACTCACAAGGATTAATGCAGCTTCTTACATATTTCCTTCCATAGGCTGGATCCTGAGCCGAGGAGCACAAGTCGGAGCACCGCTGCGTTCGTAACTCATTTCGTTCGTAACTTCACAGTCACTTCACCATCACAACCAATAAAAGGTGATTAAAATAAAGATGCCGTGCCATTTATGTGCAAGCTGTAAAAGTCTTGGATATTGCTCAAATACAAAAATGATGAGTGAAACTGATGACTTATTTTTTTGAACTTCCAGCCACAATTAACTCAAAACTAATATAAAATGATAAAAACAATATTTCAGGTTGATTAAGTACTATTCACTATTCAGGAGCTGTGAACACTGTGGAAGTGAGTTCAACTAAAGTGGTCACACCCCCCCTCTGGTGCCCAAGTGCTCTTTACTGCCACCTACTGTCTCGCATGGCAAACACAGGTGACGCAGAGCGCCGCACGCTGAAACTTATTGAACAGGTAAAAGGAGGACGTCAAACATTTGTATCTGAAAACTCACAACTCGACTCGGTGTCTGAATTCCTTGGCGCAAAGCCTGAATTCCTGGTTTCTTTCATATCAAGCAGGATACGGACAGAGAAGCGGTGCAGCTGATAATGAAAAGTGAATGAAAAATCGCTCATCATTAAAACAAAGGTGACGTGAAACACACGACGGACCCCACGGCTCTTCGGGGCCACGTGTGGGCGCTGCTGTTACACCCCACTCGTCATTCCGAGCACACGGACCTCCGCTAATGTGCAGAAACTGTGTTTAATGGGCTCCATAAGCTCTCTTTAATGTGAGCCTGGGAGCCGAAACTCGCTTATTACTTCCCGGCCTCGTTCGTCACACCTGGCGCCGTGGCGCCGAGCACCTGTGCAGCTGCGTGCCGCGTCTGGACGAGGAGTTGCCGAGGGCGCCCTGCTGGACCGCGCGACGCTCGCGGTCGCTCTCCTCCGGGTGTCCAAGTCGGCCGCTGTGAAGGAGCCCTGGTGCGGCGGGAGGACGACGAGTCGGAGGGAACGGCGAAGCCGGGGGCCAAGGGTGTTCAGTGAAGGCGATGCACCCCGCACCCCCCCCCAGGGACGGAGCAGCTCCCATTGTCCTGCTGACTGACCCACTGCACCCCTGCAGCGTCCTGCCTCCCGAGGATACTGTGGTACCGCATCGCACTGCACCGCACTGCACCACGCACAGGAGCCCCATCCACTAACACTAACGGCTTGTTGCACAGCAACCAATAAAAGGAAGAGCTGTAATTATAACAATCATGTGACACTAAATTTAGTCGTGTTTTGCATTTTTAAGGGCAAAAAATAATACAGAAAGACCTCAAACTGTCACTGTGGCTGAGCAAACAAAGCAGAACCACAGTAACAGGTAGCGGCAACGGCACATAAATTAAAGAGCGGAGACAGAATCTGGGCTCGCAGCCCCCCCACTCCCCCCTCGCTCTTTACCCCTGCTAGTCCGGCTCGCTGTCTCTCCTCGTGGTTCCATAATGAAAAGAGACAGAGAAACAGCGCCGATCATCTCGTTATTCCCCAAATGGCTCCGTGAACTAAGTGCCTTTGGTGAACCAAGCAGGCTGTCTGTGATCCCTGCGTTCCTCCTGCCTTCCCCATGCGTTGTTGTCTCATCTTTCTGTTAAGTTTTTTATCTAAAAATTAGTTGATTTTGCTAATGTGTAATATGGTGATATTGAGTGCTGTACTATGGTAAGGATTGCGTTTAAGTGTTTGATACCTTTTGCTTCTCAAAAACTCTGGAGTTTTGCAAAATTCCCATTCAGTGAATGTCATAATGATAATAGGTTTCTGTCTGCTGTCTCTTTGTCTCTTCATCCCGTGTGAAGAATTTCCACAGTCACATCGTTTGACGTTGAATCCGCCACTCAGGCTCCACCCACATGGGTACCAGTTACCCCATTTTTTTGCGCGGCCCTGCAGAGATAAGCAGACAGGCTGCCTCATCTACACAGGAAGGGAGTGGAAGCAATTTCATCACAGATCCACCCTTCAGCCATCAGCTGTTTAATAGTTGAACTCATCCCACTTCTGACACCAATGAGGAAAGAAGTGATTTGGCACAACAAATGAGCTCAGAGATGTTTCACTGATAACAATGCAATTCAATGCAGTGTGCAGGCATACAAAAGGATGCTGTTCACGTGAAGAGCTCATCCCAAAGCTCATTACTTTGCCAAGGCTGTTTGTAGCGCCCAAGGGGGGCAGATGCAGAAGGTAAATATGCCCTTTTTTTACAGCAACATACTGTATGAACTCGTGGCTCCATCTGTGTCACCTGGTAGCTGGAATCCAGCCGTTGTTTCTCATTTGTTGACCCACTTTCCTTCATACTGTTCTACCCTTTTCCCCAGCACTTCTTGGCAGTTTGCAGCTAGGAAAGTTTCCACTGGTGACCGCGTTTAGTGGACCCTGACAGCGTTTCATTATCTGGGAGGTCCAAAGGAATCCTACTGAGGCAAAGCCTATTTTCCTGGCTGCCAGCATTGTTATTGTTGAGTCCTGCACTAACTGTAGCCGTGCCACGGGAACGCATTAACCCCGTTGAAACTTTGCGGCCGAGGACAGCAGAGCAAGCTCTGGCCCTGCCGTTCCCGCCGCTGCTCCATGACGGAGCGGTTGTAAGCGGTCGGAGGAGCCCCATCAGGATGCAGAGCGGCGGAGCGGTGTGTAGCAGCGTGTGGAGGCGCCAAAGGGAATCTACAGTCTTTCCTGAGGCTCACGGCCACTTCCTGCACGTCGGAGCAGATGGAGGCACTAATACTGCATTCCAAAACATGTCTGCATTTCATTCATTCATTCATTCATTCATTCATTCATTCACTCATTCCAGCACCTACAGTTTATATTCATTTATATTGAATTATCTGAGCTGTTGAACCTGAAGACTGCACAAAAGAATCAAATTTTCACTCCTGTAATATGTTTTGCTTCATACACACCAGGGAAGCAAAGAAAAGTGACCTTTACTGTCAACAACACAAGCGAAAATATTCCACGTGAAATAAGTGAAATACTCCAACATGTAACACGAGCTGGAGAAATGGCTTAAATAGTGCTACTCATTGTCATAATGCATTATATTATTTATTCATGTAGCCGATGCTTTGCTCCAAGACAACTTACACTAAGTTTGTCCAAGAAGCTGTATGCTCTGATTTACCCCTGTATATATCTGGGTAAATTTATCTCTATGAACTAAAGATAAGTGCCAAAAATAAATGTACAGTTACATGTATTCATTTGGCAGAAACTTTTCTCCAAAGTGACAAACATCTCACAGAAAAGACAACGTGTTCATTACATTAGGAGAAAGAGACACTTAGATGCAGACGTGTGCTTCTTAAGTAGTTAGTGTCTTTCCACCATATGAATCCATGTCCATCATACAAGTGGCTATGTAAGGTTCATCCAAATAACTGATGATTCCTAATCATATTCCTGTTTTTTTAATGTAATGTTTACATTACAGGAGTAGGTGTGTGAAAGTTCATCAGTTATTCAACATTTATGATCTCAATGTAGAGTAAATGTAGAGCAGGCGGTGGGAATCCAGAATCCTTCTGTTCTCAGGCCACAGTTTGAATCATTGGTAGGAATACCTCCTGCCTTGGAGTGGATGGCAGCAACTAAAAGCTTTTGCAAATGACCCATAACAGTGATTAGCTCTTGTCCAAGTAAAGCTGAAAAATGGAATTTGTTCCGTCCTCAGATGGCGGTATTTACTCTGATTATTGTTGGTTATTTTTTCATTTTTGACTGTCTTCGCTGACATGACATTTGTAGCACCTAGAGTGCGCACATAACCCACATATACTCTATGAATAACCTTTATCAGTGGAGAAGCAGTTGGTGTAATGTTTAGAGAAATGACAGGACTCGGGTTTGAATCCCACCTCTTGCGCTGGTACCTTAGATCAGGGAACTTAGCCTGAACTGAGACAGTAAGTATTACCTTGCTGTAAAAATGGACAAATCACTGTAAGTAGCTTGAGCAGAAATCTAGCAACGTAAGAAATAATAAAACTACCGGCCACAAGAGCCCTGCCAGCCTGTGTCATTAGGGTTACTGGGACACCCAAGTTGGAGTCCTACTGTAGCATACCCCCCACAGAGCTGCTGTATTGGTGTCAGAAGTGGGATACAAAAAACCATAAATAATACTTATACATCTACCATGTTCCAGAAAGATCCTCTAGTCAGGGAGATGATGGAGTCCTGAAGAGTGTTTGCTGTTGAAATCCTACTCACTGCGCTGAGGATTATGCTTATGCAGCACACTTCAGGTCACCTTCTGAATCACAAACCTGAGTGTAGCTCAGAGAACAAACCCAACCTTGTCCATCGCTTTGGAGGAAGCTGCACAGATCCAAGACTTTGGAGGCTCACATTATTACAGGCACAACTGGCACTTGCAACGAGTCCTCTTGGTAACATTCCAAATGATAACCGCTGCGCCACCTGGTGCCCAGACAGTGCAATGGGCAGAGCAGGTGATGGGGGAGCAAGGGCTGAAGTGGAATGTATGAGATGGGTGCGGCTGTGCTGCTCCCGACGCCTCTTCGGTGCCTAATGGACGGCGGCGGCTGCAGCCAATTACTCAATTAGGTATCCTGACAGCGCGTTCCCTCTTGGCTCAAGTTGGGCTTCGGCTGATGTTCACCCTCATTACACACAGGTGTAGGGGGAGGGAACTGGGGGACATAGTCAAGGTCAGTCCCCCAAATCGGGCCCTCGCTGTGCAGCCCGGTACGTACGCACAAATGGAAGCGCTCTGTTTATTTGTTCCTGTTTCATTGCAGTTCTTGTTCGTTAACTCCCGTCGCCTAATTAAAAACCCGGTCATCTGTTTTGCCTCTAATTCCGTCGCCTTTCCTGCCCGGCTGCATTTGAACAATGAACGGTGACCCGGACACACACGCTAGGCTTCAAATGACTGTTCCCCATAGCAGGAGGCAACCAGTGTGTTGCTCTCAAACCCACAGCATTCGTCATCGTTATGTATATCTCATTAGTGTTTATTTTTCCTGGGATGCAGTGAAATGGTTTGGCTGAAGAGGGAGCAGAGCTCAGAGTGCCACGGGGTGAACGAGCCAGAAGAACCCACCTCTGAAATCGTGGTGGGCAGCAATTGGGGGACACATCTCTCGTAAATACGCCCCATGATACAGGTAAGCCGCCGAGCCATTTTTCCCCAAAACTACAAGGAGAAACTGACAGCGTGAACAGCACTGCACGGGGTACCAGTCGTCTTGCTACTTGGACACGCTCATCCTTAGCACATGGGCCAGAAGTTTCTACTTCAGATCAGTTTCTTTCTGCTACACATTTTTCATCTTTTCTAAATGTCATGGATGCAAGAGACATGTAGCTTGTCAGGTGGTTAAGGGCTGAGCTCATCTTAGTGAAGGAACACCTCACTGATGAGACGTTCCTGAGTTTCGAACCTGTGACCTTCAGGTTAAAAGACAGCAGCTCTAAGCAGTACCGTACCAACCGTCCTTTCTGTTCTCAGTGCAAGAGCCTCCCCACCTCAAGGACGCCAATAATGATCCCTTGTCTTTCACACTTGGGAACAAAGCAAGAATTTTAACATCTTTTTCTTATCGGTTTTGAGAGAAAAGACCTGCAGTGTTCAGCTGTTTGTCTGTTCACGTTTCATTTAATTAGACAAAAAAGCGAATTCAATGTCAATATTTCTACGAGCAATGTACGTGTTTAAAAGATATTCCAGTGTTTTATTTTTTCTACCCTATTTAGCTCTGGGGGTGATGCAGCGGGTTTGGCCGGGTCCCTCTCTCTGGCGGGTCTGGGGTTCGAGTTCTGCTTGGGGTGTCTTGCGATGGACTGGCGTCTCGTCCTGGGTGTGTCCCCTCCCCCTCCAACCTCATGCCGTATGTTGCCGGGTTGGGCAACCCAGACCAGAGCGCGAAACCCAAACAGGCGGCGTCGGGGTTGGGCAGGAGCTCGTCCAACTCGTCCTGTCTTACACCCATATTTCAATAACTATTAATATTCTACACCACCAACCCCGCAGCATTCTGTAGAACAATTTTTATTTACTTTATTATTCTTCCATGTATCTGGCTCCTTTCTCCAAGGTCACTTCTAAAATTGGCTTTTGTGCACTAACCTGTTTACTCTGATTTACCTATTTATACAGCAGGGTCACTGTTGCTGTATCAGTTCAGGGGAAATACCTTCATCAGGAGGTTACATTCAAATCCAGAACTTTCCATTTCCAAGGTAATGGCACTAACCACTAAGCCACCTGCTGCCCCAGTTTTTCTCCTCCTCTCGTAGAGGACAGAGAAAACACTTGTCTGTCCAATGACTTGGCCCTGGGGGGTTTACTCTTTAACCTGGGGGGGGTCACTGTTGGACTGTCTCCTTGGCCAAAGCTGTGACTGCAGCCAAAAGGTTGTGGAGCTTCCTGACAGACAAGCGCTGGCTGTATGACAAAACTGGGAGCCTTCAGACAAATCCTGAGAAATTAATGTGCCCCCCCCACCCAACCCGCTTCCCCTCAGCTCGGTTCATTTGTTCCCTAACCTTTAGAACGTGATAACAATAGCAAACCCTTTATTGTAAACAAACGGTTGCTGTAGAGACGTGGCCATGTCGAACGGGGGTAGGTAGGAGGCAGTGTCCCTGGAGAGCCCTCTAACAAGTCGAACAAATGCTGGGGACAATTAGGTGTGGCGTCACGCAGCGTCCCTGTGCCCACTCCAGGAGGTCCGGGGGGCCGGCAAGATAAGAGATATAAATGGGGTCTAGTGTACCACAGTGCTGATAGCGAATAGCGGTGCCGTTATCTCGAGGAGCCAGAGCCAGCGACCTCCTTCGCTGAGCACCGTGCCCTGGAACCTTCATCTCCGGGGGAGACACACACATACACACCGGTACAGACACACATACAGCGGTGTCACGCACACACGCACGCCATCGCAGACTCCAAGGGTCAAGCTTGCAGCAGCAGGTAGCGCAGTGTTTGTGATCGCTAACTTGTAATCTAAAGCTCCTGGGTTCAAATCCCACCTCCTACCATAGCAAGAAGTATCAAGCCACTTAACCGGAAACAGTGAGCGAATGTCCGCCAGCATCCCAACTGCGAGTTGCGCTTTGACCTCTCGGGTCACAATGCTATCGTGAAATAAGAGGGACAGAGTGAAGAACCAGAGAAATGGATTTGGACCAAACTCCCCGCCAAGCCCTGGGTCCCAGGTTTCAGTGTGACTTACTGCTGTGAGGCTGGGGCAGGTGAGGAGGTCGGAAGATCCCATCGCTGCACTTGTGACGGTGCAGAAACCCCTCCCTCTGGTACCTGCTTCCCTGATTCCATGGGACTGGCACCAGGACCAGGTGACACGAGGTCAGGGGTGAGACCCTACAAGTTCAAACCTGGCTGTGAGGAGGTGTCCAAAGCTGATGAGCAACATCCTGAAGAGTAGAAAGATTAAATGAGAGGAAGTCATGTGCTATTGTGTCCAGCTGGAAAACTCTGATGAAAAACAGAAAAAGGAGAAAGACTCAAATCAAAGTATCATGACCTCTAACCCTTAACCCGTACCGCCACTGTAACATTCCTGTGTGAACGACAGACTGGAACGCGGCCTGAGTCGGGACAGTCTGCAGTCCATGGAGTTGATGTTGGGACTGAAGGACGAGGGACAGAAGGACCACTGCTGTGCACAGAATCGTGAGACAAGGACCTCGTGACAACAGCAGTGTCACAAAATGGTGTTTTACCTCCCAATGTCCCACTGCGCTCTTACCTGTTGTAGGAGGGAGGTGTACAAGTACCGTGATACTGCAGTCCTGGCCTGGATTAACGCTCAACGGACCTGAGGGAAGTGGACTTGAACATTCACTCATGTACACGTTTCACGGGACACTTTGAAGACACTAACCCAAGAATCACGAGAGGAGAATTTAAGTCCAAAACAATATTTCAATCATATTTAAGTCCTTCTACATTGAGACCAACTCAGACAAATACAGCAGTTTTCCACTTGAGCTCAGGCTGAAAATGCCAGTCTGTTGTTGACGTTTTTCTCCTCTTGTCATACGTGTGATGGTTTATTCGCGCCAACAGTCCTGGATACATGATTTCCACGGCGCTTGGGCCACTTCTGTCCTCCCGAGCTAATAAATCGAGTCCCGCCCGCCATGGAGTGCCTGTTGACTTCAGCTCTTCTCCATGTCCGAGGGCCCTTGAGCTGATGGAACACATCTACTGTACCCTGGATGAAAAGCTCCTGGAGAAATGGACAGAATCAGATGTAATGGAGCACAGAGAGGACATTTGAGCGACTTTCTCCGTCCATCTGACCCAGTCCCTTACAAAGTGTCTTCTGCTCCAATGTGCTCAAGTCTAAACAAACTAGGGTTTGGAGATCTTTGTGACAAGTAATATGGGCCTGACCGCAAATACCCTGGAGTGTGATTCCCTCTCTTTGTTTGCTAACAAGACGACGCCTCTCCATGTGATTTATGGAATCTCCCATCTCCTCGTCTCCACTGGCTTCCTGTTCCTGCCCGTACAGTAAGTTCAACGCCCTGGTTACGCCCTTTGAGATGTAAACGACCTGCTCCTCAATTCCTACAGCACCTGATCATCTCCTACATCTCAACAAGAGAGCTGAGCTCCTCCACCTCTGGACACTTGCTGGTCCCACTTACAAGGGTACAAAATCAAATGTTCACGTGTTCCCAGTTTAGACCCGAATGTGGCGAATGAGCTCCATGTGTCCCAGTATAGCACATAGTGACACAGTGACACAGTAACACAGTGACACAGTACAGTACAGTAGAGTATCTGACCGCGGCGTAGTGTGGTACTGCAGGATGCGTGCTCATACTAAGACAGGCAATAGGTTCGAGTCCCTGGCCCTGGCAGCTGTTTTCTACATGAAGGTCACAACCCTGAGCTGCTTTAATGAGACGAACGTCCCGCTGAGTGGACAACGGTGGAGAAAAGCCGCACTTTGTGGGACTGCGCAGAAAAAATGTGGGTCATCGCTCCGGCGGCTTGGTCCCCTCCCAAGGCGTGTTGGACATGATCAATTTGGAATTATTTCTGCACAACAGACAAATCTGAAGTGAGATGGAGCTTGGAGCTTGGAGCTTGGAGCTGGATGCGCAGTAAATTATGTTACAAGTAAGTACTTCATAATCTCTCCGTTTTTATCTTCTTTTTAATTGGAAACAGTGGCCGATCCCATAATCCCCCTTTTAATTTTACACACACACACACACACACACACACACACACAACGTCGAGATGTTCTTGCCATCTTGAGCTCAACTTTTGTTCTTTTCTCCAAAGTGGCCATGATGAGAGCCGTGAAACACAAGTTTCATACATTAATAAAACTCCTAACCGTTGACTTGCAGGACTGGAGCTCAGTCACTGTCAGTGTGTGTGTGTGTGTGTGTGTGTGTGTGTGTGTGTGTGTGTGTGTGTGTGTGTCCTGGTCGCACCACACTTCTCTTCCTTGACCCCTTCTTTACACTCTGAAATATTTTCATACTGTTTTCTAATGAGTCTCCAATCACTCATCCTTCCACACACTCCTGCCTGTGCTGTTGCGTGAAGCCCGTTTGCAGGCCTCCTGCTCACAGTGTGTGTAACGTGTGTTTCTTGTCATGTTCGCGCTTCATTCTCTGTCTGCAGTGAGTGGGAAACACACTGAATACACTTCTCTGCAGGATGCTCTTACATGGACATTAATCGTTCATTAGTCGCCATTAGCAACACCGCTTTCCTGCACCTCGCCTCCTCCCCCGACTCAGAGACGTGTGTGCAGTTATTACCATGATTATTAAATATGTTCGCCGACACTTAGAAGCTTATAATTTTACCCATTTTACTGAGCTATAATATCAGAAATAGAACAGTTATTTGGGTCCATTAAAAATAATTAAAACAAGAGAAGAATCACAACTGCGCAGAGCAATGTCTTTGAGCAAAGTAATAATAATAATAATAATAATAATAATAATAATAAAAATAATAACAACTGTGGTGTGCGGAGAAGCTCGGTTAAACAGGAGGCACCGCGGGCGCGTCGCTCTCCTCTCATCATTGCAGCCTGCTGGCACGTCCCTGCTATCCAGCTGTGAGCAAAATGATGATTATTTCGGCTGTCTGCGGACGGAGCGATTCTGACGGGCACCACAATGCGTGAGGCCTGTCAGTGTGCGCATGTCTGCCGGCATCTCCGAGGTGGGGTCGGCACGGCGACCGGAGCGCGAAACCCAAACAGGCGGCGTCGGGGTCGGGCAGGAGCTCGTCAGCGGGACACAGACACTGGATCATCACACTCATCTACACCCAGGGCGCAATTACCTGCAGTTTGCAGTGTGGCCAGCAGATGGTGTAGCAGTTAGAGCTGCTGGATGGATGCGGTAAAAATGACCCTGCCTGCATAACTGGGTAAATCAGTGTAAGTCACTTTAGTGAAAATGGTTCCATAACTATTGTTTATAATCTCATAGTTACTTTCTGCTCAGGGTGGTGCAGCGGGTTTGGCCGGGTCTCACTGTGTGGTGGGTCTGGGGTTCGAGTCCTGCTTAAGGTACCTTGTGGTGGACTGACGTCCCCTCCGGGGCGTCCCCCCTCCCTTCGGACTGTGTGTGTACGCGTGTGTGTGTGTGTCTTCTGTTCAATGTGGAATATTTGCACTCATCCTCAGCTGCATCATCTCACCCTTCGCTGCTGCTCTTGCTACATGTGAAACGTCGCATCCTGAAAAGTGGGGCCGAATGGGAGATGCACAAGAAGACCTTCCCCATCAACATGGTCCCAAGGTGAAGCTGCTGCCCAGGTGGGACAGAGAGACACATCCATCTGTTTTGTGTGGACAATTGGTTTCGTCGAGACACAAAGCACATTTTCCTCTCAAGGCCTCCCACCGAAATGCTGCAAGCCTCTTCAGGCGATTCAGCTGGGCTCTGCAGGGATGAATCGAGGGCGAGCGGTGCTGCGGATCGATCCTTGAGCGCTTCCTGACAAAGAAGAGCGGGCGGTGGCGAGCGGAATAGCGCTTCTGGAGGGAGGTGTTCTGTCAGTGGGAGACGCCTGCCGTGGGCCCTGTGCTCACGGCCGAGGGCCTCCGTCTCCTCCAGACCCTGTTTGTGCTGCACTCGCATTCAGACCGAACTTGCGAGCGTCACCGACGCCCCATCGTGCCCCGTGCCCCGGCGCGGGACGTCCAGTAGCGCGTTCCGAATCACCGCCTTTCTGTCATTCTGCCGTGGGAAGCGTAACGGGAGACGATGAGCACCGCTGGATGGAGAGCCCACTGTGCTGAGGGACATCGTGGAGCAGCACAAGGCCAAGTGGTCAAGGCACGCAGTGCACGGGCTCCTCGAGTTACCGACCTTTTCATTGGCTGGGTCTTTGCGGTAAAAGTGAGGTCACCATCTCTCATTTCTCAAAAGCATCTTGCACTGTTACGCTAATGACGGATGTGCCCTTTACACAGCCGGATCATTTTACCGGAGCAGTTTAGGGTGAGCACCTTGATCAAGAGTCGTACGGCCGGAGACGGGATTCAAACCTCTGATCTTTAGGTTCAAAGGCAGCAGCTGTCGCCTTACAATGAAACAGTTGGGCTCATTAGCGGAGGGTCCAGCGCTGGCCGTGTCACTGACCGCCTCACTCTGCGCTCCACGTTAATTGCACCTGATCACAGGTGTCCTCGTCACGTCGAAGACGGGAACGGCACACGACGGCTTCCGTGCATCTCTGGGCAAAGGGGCAGAGCGAGAGAGCCGCCCGCTACGGCGATCGCGCTGACGGCTGCGCGTTCCGACCGCTCCGCTCACTTCGGAGGGTTTCGGAGCCGCCTTATCACCGAGTGGGAAATTGGGAAGAGGAGGCACCGCGCCGCTCAGCCCTCTAATGCACCGCGCCCCTCTTATCGCCGGCGCTCTCTCTCTGCTCTCTAAACGGCTCTTTGCATAAGTTAACTGCACATCGCAGTCGATGAACAGCCCAGGAGCATTTTGTCTGAAGTAGGAACACCGGCGATGGAGGATTCGCACCAATTACCATCCCTGGGCAACACAGAACCACTTTGTGTAAATGCATAAAAAATAGCGCATGAGAGCGTTCAAGGTCCTTGGCCTGGAGGGAGAAGATCTTAGAGTTTCGCCCAAACATGTTTCCAGAGCGAGACGCTGGTTCAAGCTCTAAGTTAGTTGTGTGTGTAAGACGCTGTTGGCGAGCGAGTCCACCGACAGACTGGAGTGGGGGGTGGAGACCCCACAGAGACAAACACCGCGGTCCTACAAACGTCCAGGTAGGCGGCGGCGGTTTCCCTGGAGGCCGACCTGCTCCTCCAAAGTTAAAATGTGCGCTTGTAGGTCGGCCACGTCTCGGAAACACGCACGCACACGCGCACATCTGAGGCTGGCAGTGTGTTTGTCCTCCCTGTCTCCAGACATCCGTTTTCATCGGTCCCATGTCAGGATACAGAGAGAGCTGAGAAAAAGTGGAGTTTCTGTTTGAGCTGAACAAATTAAACATAATAAGCCGGGACTAAGTAAGCAAGTAAATAAACAGGTGAGCAGATTTTACCCCGAATGAAATAAGATGCAGTTTCTAATCGTCGTCTTTTGTGTCTTTTTTTCCCTTGGGAAGAAACCGCCCTTAAGTGCAAGTGGTGAGTGAGTGAGTGTAACACGCTGATGGTGCTGATGATGTTGTTTATTACTTAGTGAAAATATCGTTAAATGTGTTCATTTTTACAGCGGCTCCATCAGGGAAAAATATCTTATTAAAAAATCGTCCGGTCCAAACAACTAAACCTCAAATGACAGAACAAATTACACTCAGAGTGGAAACGACTGGATGTGCAGCAGCATCACTGATGTTTTTATGCATGGAATATAAAATTTATAAATTAAGCCATTTTAATATTGAGTACTTTTGGCTCGCAAACCAGTATTTTAATTATATTTTACTTTCTATCTTCATATTTTCCTTCTGATCCGTATGTCCCAACCTCTCAACCTTCATCCCTTCAACTATTTATTAATATTTTCCCCAGAACTTTAATTATCTAGCAAAAGCAAAATTGGCCCTAGGCGGCCGTGGCCCAAGACAAAACTCTTTCATCTAACGAGAACTGGCTTCAAAAATCCAATAAAGCATGATTAATCTGAATAATATTCAAAAGCATCCTGTGTCCACCTCAGCCCTGCTAGGAGACTCATCCTGCGCTCAGTGCAGATATGTAACTTGACAAGATCATTTCCCTCAGAGATCAGTTTTGTTCTGCTGAATCCTCACTTTGTGATCTTCATGTGTGTCTTTCATTCACACCCTTGAAATATTCATGAATACATGAGTGCGTGTGTGTGTGTGTGTGTGTGTGTGTGTGTGTGTGTGTGTGTGTGTGTGTGTGAATAAACACACCAATGAGGCAGCTGCTTGCAAGACTAGCGCACTTTCGATGTGGAGACCACCAAGCGAGGGCTACAGAGGCCAGAGGCGCTGCAGACTCCCCGAGGGAAAGAGCTGTTGAAGCCACTCCCAGAGCGTGATGTAAAATACCCATCATACTGCATCTGATCAGTTACGGTAACTTGTGCGCTGCTACAGGACGCACTCCAAAGAGTCCAAAAGTGTCTCTGTGCCATGTGCCACGAAATGAGAGACTTCACCACATATATCACTGATCCCACCAAGTTGTTGTTATTTACTAACTTACTAATGCTGAGTTACACATTTATACAGCTGGGATCTTTTTTACCAAATCAAATCAGAGTAAATAACTTTCCCACAGGTGCTACAGCAGCACTCAGCTATTGAAGTGCAAGGAAAGAGCTGTAGCCACTCTGACACCTGCTGGCCAGTCAGTGTACCTGCAGAGGCCTTTTGTGTCATGAGCAGGTTACCAAATCTCTGCCGATAGTCTGAAATCCATTATCTTTTTTTTTTTTTTTTTTTTTACTGAAAATATGATGTTCTGTGGTGATGCACACAAAACATGGAGCCGCATAAAAACTGCATGAATGTGCAGCAAGTTCTCCTGGCAGCAGAGAGACTTTGAACAATAGTTTGTAGCGAGCAACGAGAGCTTTAACCACTTTACTGTCTGGCGCTTCGGCAGCAGAGCGTGGACCCCTGCGAGAACTGCCACCTCCCTGAGAAACAGTGTCATACATTAAACATGAGTAAAGTAAAGTGCTCGGGGTTCAGAATCTCTGCCTTTCAAAGTGCACTGTGCCAGAATGTGACCTTTCTAGGGGCTCAAGGTTTCTTCATTTATTTTTTTAATGAAACGAAGGCCGTACAGCATCACCGCGGGGAGGAATTGTTTGGGCCACCTCCCAGCGTTTCACTTCACTTCCACTCCGGGGTCTCGCTTTTGTTCCTGTTTGTAAGAGACTCGCCGAAGTGTCGGACCGCCTCGCGTTTCTGCTGTCATCATTAATTCAACAGTCTTCCTTGAAACGGCTCCCTTCCAGCACTGCGAAATGTAGAGCTCCTTGCCAGGAAAACCTCAAGTGACATGGAAAAGTGCTGTGGTCCCTTACACGGCAGCTTGGATGCTCTCCATCTCCTCGTCCAACCTGCGGCACCAAGAGAAGCTGGAGAGCCACTTCAGCTTCGGCACCGTATCCGCTGGCAAACGTGATCATTTTCGCATCCTCTGCAAACAACAGCTTCGGAACCTCTCTGTCACAGCTCTTCGTTCTTTCTTCACACTCTCTCAGACTAAAGGAATTTACTGGAAGATGGTACGCGTACGATTTTGAATCCCACTTCTGCCACCAATGAAGCAGGTCTGCAGGGACACCTTACAGTGTGATTTGAACCCTGATGCCCTCTCTCCGTGTGGCCCACCCTTTGTCTGCTGCACTAACTTACTCTTTCGATCGGTGCATTTGGCCAAAGTGACCTATAATATGAGGTTTGTGCACATTTATACAGCTGGGTAATTTTTTCGGCGTCATTTCGGGGAAAGTAGCTACTGTTCTCAAGGGGATGGCAGCAGAAGTGGGAATCTGAACCCAGACCCTTTAATTGCAAAGTAATGGCCCTAACCGGTACGCCACCTGCTGCACCAAGGGCACTTTTCTAATTCTCACTTTTTGCACTTCGGTGGGATGAAGCACTGGGGGACAGAGACTCGGACCTGACCTGTGTCCATCTCCCGTCCTACTGAACATCCCAGAGATCAACACACCCATTCCGAGACTGACACCCATGTTCTGTGGTACTGCTCTCCGATGTGTGTCAGCGAGCCAGAAACAGCTCTTCGCTGACAGAGCAGTGGCTCAGCGGCGTATTGACAAGCAGCCGGTGTCTCCCATCGATCCGTCCCAACAAATACAAGAATGAAATCTGGCAGAGGTTGTTTACTGAAGTGCAAATAATATTCCTTCCCTATACACACACACACACACTCACACACACGTGCGCTTGCAGAGACACGCTCGGAAACGCTAGAGTGAAATAAAAGCTCAGATCCTGAATTGATTTCGGCTCCTCAAAGAATTTGCGCTTCAAATCTCAACCGTTTTCCTTCTCAGCTGTGCATGATGCTGACATTTGCAAATGTCAGTGTAAAACACCGGCTGCAATTATTAAAGAAGAACAAACGGAAAAAAAATAAATAAATACTGCAGCAACCAATCAATGATTTTGCCTCCGTTTGCCACACGTTGAGAAGAGCAAGTCTGTACACAAGATTTCTTTCTCTTTTCCAAACAGGACATCAGTCAAACGCCATGTGAGCGTGAATCACTGCTCTTCACTGCGCCGTTGGTGTCGAACGGAGGACTCGACAGACGAGGCGCTCTGATCACTTCTCTACTTCATTGCGCGGTTTCACAGGGCGGAACTGAAAGGCAAAGTCTGCGCAGGTCTGCGGGCGTTCAGCACATATTGGCACCTCATTATGGCCCCCGGCTGCATCCCTTCAGTCGCCCTCACATTCAATTAATGGCAGCCAGTGGGGCAAATAAAAAGATGTATATCGTGCTCCTGCGGCCTGGAGAGCAGCGCCGCGGATTATCCCTCCCTCCCGCCCGGCGGCTTGGCAGCGAGACGATGTGTTTCCTTGCTCGCCGGTGCCGGGCTCTAATTGTGTCCCGCAGAGGTGCTCTGATACCGAAGAGGGGCCCAAACACAGGTGTGTGTGTGAGCGGCCCAAAGCCGGCGGTGCGCTGCCAGTCTGCTCCCACTTGATACCGATATCATTCCCACTCTCACCGTTGGCGTCTCGCACGCGCTGTGATTCACTGCGAATTTGACTCCTGCTGTCAGCCAAAATAAGTCCAACATACTTTGTTTCTCCGCTCATGTCAGCGTTCGGCAGAATCGCTTCTGGTCAGAACGGGCGTTTCTCCGGGAGATTAGGAAGACGAGAAAATGGTTACGCTCGCTAAACCGAACTCCGATAAGACAGAGAATAAAATATCCCCGTTGTCACTCATGTTTTCTATGAGCTCAGCACGAGAAGGGAACGCTCCGGAATCGATCTGAGGGAAGGTTGCCCCGTGGAGCCATGAAGGCCGCTTTAAATCATTCCCTGAGACTTTTATGCTCGTTCCGGTTGAGCAGAGGGGCGAAGGCGCTCCAAGGTTACCCTGGCGCACGGAAGGATGACCTCAACAAAACATTAAAATCGGACGGCCCGATATTGCATTAGTTATTCTTTTATTTATCTCACACTTTTCTGCAAGGTGATTTAACGTGGACTCTCCCTACAGTGAGCTTCTTGCATTGATTTACCCATTGGTAGAGCAGGGTAATTTTTACTGCAGCAGAGTAAGTACCTTGATCAAGGATTTGACCCGGGGTCCTTCAAGTGCAAGTCAGCACCTCTGTCCAGTACACCAAACGCTCCCCTATATTCCGTAAATGTTTTTATTGAAAGGAAATTCTTGTTATGAAACAGCACATTTAGAAGTAATAATAATTCATAAGCAGCGGAGGTCCTCGCCGAAGCGATCGGCTCTCAGGTCATGAGCTCATGATCTCGGGTGACATCTCACTGCTGCAGACTGCTAAAGGTTTTTGGATCTCGATACAAACGAATCCTTCACTCAGGGCACTGTGGTGCTCGGGGTCTTTTTACTTTTTACATTTACGTGTATTTATTTATGAGACGCTTTTTTCCAAAGCGACGCACATCTCGGAGAACCTTTCAAAGAGCATCACATCAACAGAAGGAGACATTTGGATTCAGACACGTGACTGTTGTGTGCAGTCAGTTTGCACATGTTTATGGAGCATGTAGGAGATCAGAACAGGAGTGAGTCTCAAAAGATGTGTTTTAAGACCCTTCCTGAATGTAGAGAGGGATTCAGCAGTTCTGAGTGAGAGAGCGAGGTCATTCCTCCACAGTGGAACCAGAACCGGATACTGTTGTGCTTTTGATTTTGGATACCAGCATGGGCTGGACCAGAAGTCGCACAGTGTTTGTGGTGAGATAAGGGCGGAGCCTGTGGATCTTACACAGGCTGTGTCTGCAGGACCAGGTTGTGGGTTCAGTATGCTGGGTGAGAGAAAGACACTCTTGAGTCCATCGTTACTGCCAGACTCTCGGTCGATGAAGTAGGTGAAATGAAAGCAGTTAATGAAAGCTCACGTTGCCGTGACCCGGATTCAGACCGAGGCCACAACACAGAGGCCTGACCGGCGTGCGATGACAGTGGGCGAACGGCGTTCTCTTCGGCTTTTCATCAGCACACGGTCTGTTTCCTTCACTGGATCTCATCGTATCACCTACAGCCTGACCCCGGGACTCCCAACCTCGCTGGCACAGGAGCAAGTTTCACGTGATGGATCGCCGCTGCCATGACAACGGTGTCTACGCGCCGCTGCCAGCTGCCCCCAGAGGCCAGCGGTGTAATTACACTCTCAACAAGAGCCATTAAGCAGCAAGCGGTGACTTTTATTAGGCCACGGGGCAGAATAAACAGCCATAATTGGAAAACCGCAACGTTTTCCTCCTACCTTTCAGCCAGACATGGTAGGAAATGGCCACCATCAAGGAAGGAGGAATTAGCTCGAAATGAGCCGCGAGAGGCGATTACTGCAGCGGAGAGCGCCGGCCACCTGACGGACCGCTCGCCCCGGGGGCCGAGAGCCAGCGATGAGGTCCTCCGATGTGTTTTTTACCAAGGCAAACGGTGTCCATGGACACTTCTGGTCAGACAAGCTATGTAAGATGTGCAGGTCATCATTAATTCAAGTGTTTCATTTTCTTTAATTGACTTAGATACTATAGAGTGTGCTGTAGAGTCGCATCTTTATTGATTTGTCGCCATTTCAACTGCTATTTCTGCCATTATGCTGGCATGAGGAATGCACTTGGCGAGTGAAGTGCCTTCTTACTTTATTTTACACTTTTCTCCATGTACTCAGCAAGCACCTATTTACAAACTCTCTCTATATGCTGCATGTCAGTACGACGACTCTCACGAACGAAAATCGGAAAAACAAAATTTATCCAAGTGTGCGACTGAAGCGGAAGTGCAGTAATGTACTGTGTTTGGCGCTAGTTTACCATCAGCTGTTTTCTCTTGGTTTCCCGTCTCACGTTCACGTTCTTTTCAGACGTTTGTTCGCTGTAGTAAATTACCTGCTTATTTTCATTTGTTCTCTGCGCTTATTTTTTATTTAAATTTAATTATTGAATGTTTGCTGCCGTCGACTTTATGTATGGAAAACACAGTAAGTTTCTGAACTTCACTGCCTAGAAACATACGGATTAATGAGCTCACCATCAAGTATTTCATAACCGTGAAGCGGTTCACTTGCCTGAATCCAGAACTTTCCATCTGTTGCTTTAATGCACCACTGTGTTGTTTTCTGAGATCTAAGTCATGCTGAAATCACAGCTTAATCGCTGTTACGTACAAGTAGGTCTTTTGCAGTGTTTTAGTGGTATGTGGTAACTTGTGCCTCTCCTCATGAGTACCATCAAGTGATGAACGCTTTGTGATGCTTCCATTTATAAAGGGTTTCATTGCAAATAAAAATCCATTGCGCTTAGAAAAAGTGAATTCGTGTCCTTATATTAGACGTGGAAGATGGAAGAAATACGACTGAACGCTGGGAATCGAATGTACAGTATATCTTCGCCATGGAAGAATGCAATAAGGCGGCTGGGGGCTCCCAGGCTGCACAAACCAAAGGAAACCTTGGCAGTTTTCTTGTATAAGAGCATCATTTGCGGTCACGGGCGCCGCTCCGGAACGCCTCTCCGTGGGAATTCGCACCGCGTCTGCGTGAGCCGCACGGCTGCTCTCGTCTCACCTACATCCTCAGACGATGGAGGGCGGCGCCGTGCGGCTGCCGACTTCGATAGCGCCCCGCTCTGGCCTTTCGTCGCGCGCGAGAAACAATTCGTGCAGCGGAGCCTTTAAAGAGCTCGGCTCCGACGCGGGGAGCGGCGGAACCCGGGGCCGGGCCCGCCGGCGCCCCGTCCGCACCCGGGCGCGTGATGCTGAGCTTGGAGCGGGGGCGGCGCTGCGCCCCCTAGCTTCTGTCCCGAAGACACCGAGAAGAATCGATGCCCCCTGAAGAGACGGCGCTGAATTTACGGCTGAGACACACAGCTCCGCCTCAGTAACCCACTTCTGCTCGCTCCTCTGCTGCCGCTGCAGCCCACGACACACTGATCTACGCAAACACACATCCCACATAACAGACTCTTTATATTCATGAGGCACCGTGTGGAGAATATTAAGGCTTTCGCGCCCGTAGCCCAAGGTGCATTTGGTGATTGCATCCATACTGTACCGCCGCTCGATGGGAAGCAATTAATGCGCCGATGCCGGGGAAGATGGAGCGCTGCGAGACTTTCGGGCTGTTTGCATTCAGCCGAGGAGCCTTTAAACGAACAAACGCAGCATTTCTTAGTGCCGAGACACGGGACGTGACCTCACGCGTGACTCTTCCCGAGTTCTGCGTCGACGGACTGCTGGAGTCCATCAGTCAGCACATCCACACTTTCCTGTCTAATTTCGGAATCATGAGCGATGTGAGAAACGGCAGGCGAAACCGACCCGTGGCGCATTCTGCTGCTCTGGTTGCCAGCGCAATTAAAAGGACCACTAATGTTTATGGACTTATTGCCCCCCGTGAGGCTGACTGCTGAGAGGGGAACCCACTCTGACACACAAACTCCACACACGCTGAGCTTTATTTGAGCTCAGAGTACAGAGTCTGTGAGGCACCAGCTCTACCCACTGTGCCGCCCACTGACCGCATGTCTGCGCGAAATCCGTGTCGCGTTCCAACATAATAAGCTTTCCTAGGAAATGCTGCAGTTGGCCCTGCCTTTACGATGATGTCGTGAATATGTAATTAGTGTGCCATAACAGTGTGGTCATTTGGCATTGACGAGCGGCGAAAATGTCACAACGCCATATGTTATTAGAGTGACCGGTGACGCTGCGGAAAAGCCGTTGACATGCGAGAGCGATGTCACGTGTCATTAACGTGCCATGAGCACGTCGTTCAGGTCTGCGCGACATGAGCGCTGTGATGACGGCAATAACTGAGGAAAGGAGAGACGACGTAAGGAAAGGGCACCGGCTGATTGCAGAAGCACCGACTCATCGCCTTCACGCTCACGGGAGTGCAGAGTCACACAGGCCAAACACCAAGAGTCTTGCTAAAACACTCCAAAGGGGCCCTGCTGTTACGCCTTAGAGTTTTCACTTCATTTTGTCTTAGTATTCGTTGACCGATGCTTTTTGTCACCTTCGGTATTTTTCACGTTCATTTAAGAGCCCCGCTGGCGATGGACGAGCGCCGCGAGCGTCACCACCTGCCAAACCTTTTACCCGGGATGCACAGGGGCGTCGGAGTGACTAAAGCGTTATTCCTCTCTGGAACGAGCCATAAACACAGCACGTTTCTTGTTGAGGGCGGCCGAGGGCGGCCGAGGGCCCTGCTCTAACTCCTCCTTATTATTCTCGCGTAATGACTGCACTCCATCTTCTAATTAAAACCTGTCTCCGCGCAAACGGGACTTCAGATCCGACACGTCGCCATCACAGGCGGCGTCTAAAGGAGCCTTCGGGGAAGGTCTGAGCTGCACGTTCAGGACGACCGCGTTCACGGAAATGCTCGTGCGCTCACCGCTGCCATCGACCCGTATTGCACACCGCTGACGCGCTGACATTTCCTCTCGACCGCATCGCAAGCGCAGGTAAAATTAGTGTACGCACTGTAAATGTGCTCACTTTTAACTTGGAGTGCAAAGAATCCTTGGCGCCACGGGCACCGCGCAGGTTCTACGGCCGCTGCGTTGCGTTCGCACCGGTGCGGAAGCCGAACCGCAACCCTAACGGTCCACGTGCACCGTGAATATTGACAAAATATGCATGGAAGTACTTTTAAACTTTCGCACTAGGTGTTTTGCTGTGAAATTGCCAGAGGTTAACAACTTTGCACAGCAGTCACCGATGGCTCTTTAAAAGGGTCTCCACACGTTCAGTTATGATCTCGGTGTTTTCTTCTCTCCTGCGTTTGTGCGTAACGAACGCGAGCGCAGCAAACACAATGAGACACGATACGGAAGAGGCTACAACAAGACTCAATGGTCGCGCCCACGTCTAAACTCCCTCACAGAGCTTTGGAGCCGTACTGTACGTGCCAGGCATGAGGAACTGAGAGGGGAAAAAAAAAATTGTATTTACAGGAAACAAAGATCAGCGTTTACGTTATTATTAAAGGGTTATTTTGTGGGTGGAAATCTCCATGGAAACCAGAAGCAAATGGAAACGCAGAGTCTCGTGAAACGCTGTTCATTTATCTATTACTTATTTCACCCAGATTATACATGAAAGGTTAGGGTGACATTTATTGCTGTGATAAGACATATTTAGATATAATCTGCAAAGAGAAGCGTGCAGTGTAAGCACACGAGAATTTTGTCCAACAAAACTGGCATTTTCCGGAAAGCATCAGGGGCAAAAGTAGAGACCGGGTCTGTGATAATATTCAGGACACGAACAATTCTTTCGATCAGCGGTTGTGGTACAGCTGAGATTTCGGACGTAACAAGTGGGCCGTGAGGCCCAAGAGCAGCGGTGCAGACGAGAAGCGCGGGGGTCGAGATGAAGCGAGATGACGGTCACGCGTTCCCGTGCACCGACGCTATATGCAGCCCGGCGAGCACAAGGTGCGGCCGCATCGCTTCCCGCAGGGAGAACCCGTCTCTTCGCTGTCTCTTCGGAGCGACGGCGGTGTGACGCGGCGTCTCCCGGCTCCACGTCGCACAGGCCCTCTACGAAGGCCCACGGGTTCCGTCCTCGTACTGGGGGATCTTCGCTTCTTCTTCAGCTCTGAACCCCCTGCAGGTGTGAGTTATTTCAGCTGGGAGAGAAAAGTCTCAGCTCAAAGGCACAAGAGTGACCTACCTACCTGTCATCAAAACACCGGCAGACAATCTCCACTCGATCTACTTCAGCGACAGATGGAGAAAAGCGGCCACTGCACAGCTCAACTACCGTAGTAAATGTGCGATATTCCCGGGATATCAGCAAACTCGTTATGTTCTTTGTCACAGCGCTCTCGGCACTAACGACAGCCTCGCGCCCTGCCCGCTCAGCCGTGCCACGTGTCCACGTGGCCTTAGGTGGTTTCTTAACCTGAGCTTTTACCGCGGCACTCTGAGCCGGATCGCCCTATTAGCTACCTGCTTCCTAATTAACTAATTTATAGGGCTTTCCTTTCTAACGCAAGCTTGAGTGCAGAAGGTAATTAAGAGCAGTATGCTCCATAATTACGGGCTGGTGCTCCCCGGGGCTCACGGGAACATTAGTGCCGGTGGGGGAGGAGGGGGAAGGAGGCGTGTGGCGGGGGAGATGGTATATCTCACGGTAACAACTTCTTCCCCCCTCCTGATCCCTGGGCTCGGCACCCATTACATTGATTTTGCTTTTACTTCCACAATACACAGCGTTATGAACGTCCTCTTCGATCACGGCAACACACCCCCGGGCCTCGCACCCATGCGGTGCGGTGCAGAGACCGCAGCGCAGATCGACCGGCTGCCCTGGGAGGTGTCCTGGAGAGTTTGCGCGCCCCGCAGGAGGACGGCGAGCTCTTACCATTAATCGTGCAGCGACCCTGAGACAAGGTCAAAGCTCCTTAATTGTCTTTATTTCTAGCGTGTCCCGTCTGAATCCCTTTACCCCGATGGAAGACCTGAGCGCAGCCATGGGGATTCTCGCTACTGCGCCGGATGTGCAAAACATGCAAAAACATGCAAATGCGTGCGAAAACTCTGACTGTGAGAAATCATCAAGGTGCCCTGCGAAATTATTTACACATATTCCGCAACGTACACCTAAATATTACGCGGTACCACAACGAACTGTCCTGCTGTCGAGAACTCTGTCAACCTGGACGATTCGCTCAATTCCCCTTCCTCGTTGCCTAAGAGCCTGGGAGTAACAATTGACTTGATAACATCCACAGAATCTACTCCATCTCGCAACCAACTGTACACAACTCCTGGTCCAGACCGTGGTGATATCCCACCTGGACTATTGCAACTCTCTCCTGTGTGGTCTTCCGACCTCAGCCATCGCACGTCTCTGATGCAGAATACCGCGGTACTGGAGTTGTGTTTGACCCGCAGAAGTGTTCCCATCTATCCCCCTCCTTGTCTCTCACCATTGGCTTCTCTCACCAGGACCGCTGGTCTCTCCTCCCCAGTGTCACAGTGACCGCAGTCTCTCTCGCTGGTTACACTGACTGCGCACGCATGACCTGGTGTCCTTTACCCTGGGAATGTGCTGCTGTTTTCACTCTGTTTCAGTGAAATCAGGAGAGACATTTCTGGAGGTTTGTCAGTGCCCCCCCCCACCTGACGGAGGTTACATATTCCCGAAAACCCTTTGCAAGGTCAGTTGTTGAAAATCAAGCATGTGGGTACCGTTAGTTTCCAGGGTAAAAATTTCTTTGAGTTTCTGAGCTGCATTTATGCTGAAATATCTCCAAATCCCATTAAAATGGACAGTTTCCCCAATAATTAACTGTAGTTATCGTGACAGTGCAGGTTCACTTCATTAATTACTCTGTAATAGTGAGTGTGTGTGTGTGTGTGTGTGTGTGTGTGTGTATACCGGCGCTTGTTCGGCAGTTTTGTAGCCATTATATATTGGGCACTTAACAAACACTCACAAACACAACATACGTACGTGTGACACTCAGTATTTTTCTAACAATTCAACCTTAAATGTCAAAAAGAAAAACGAAAGAAAAAAGTAAAACTGTCTCACAGCAGCTGACTGTGACCTGGACTTGGGTTCGGTCCCCGGTCTCCGTGTGCAGTTTGTATGTCCCCCATTTGTTTGTGTGGTTTTCCTCCCGCAGAGTGTGTGTGTGTGCGCGTGCGTGTGTAATTGCCCCATTTTGGCCATGTAACCCATCCAGCGTGACACCTGCCTCACCTCTTTATTATAACGTTAATATAGTACGAATTCCCCACAAGTCACATTTCCGTTGAGCCCAGGAAGCTCCGTTTCTGGCCATTTAAACTTTGCCAAACACTCGAAATGCGGTGCCTGGGAACTCGATGCTGGCAAATGAGAGCAGCTTTAAGGAAGAAGAGCTCGTCAATAATAAGAAGCGGCCGTTAGCTCGGTCTTTGAGAGACACGAGAAGAAAGGGCTCCGAATTCAGGACTCCCAATCTCCACCTGATTGAAAGTGAGATGCGAAGAAGGAGAACGGTGCTTTTTTCCGCTTCGTAAATCCACGTTCACACATCCCTGCTCCATCTCAATGGCGCGGTCGTTCTTCTCGGCTGCGAGGAAAATAGGGCACGTCTCAACGAGTTATGCAGAAACAAAGGAGAACGTGCACCGTTCCCCTTGTGCGCAAGGAGACCTTGAAGAGATTTGCCACAGCGTGAGACGGAGACGCGGTATTTTTCACCGCGTTCTGAGCGAGCCGCCCCGGCGCCCCCCCGTAGGTCACGCCCTCCGCATGCGAACGGCACCTACTCGGCTGCCGGGGAAGGACCCGCTCGTACGCGTCCACGTAGGAGCGACCGAGTCGAGGCGGATGTTTGGTGCGCGGACGAAGAACGAAGGACTTAGTTTAACATCCTTCACTGTGCTTCGTACAAATATTCTATTAAGCCGTCTTTGCATTTTTCCGGTGCCCTTTTCGTACGTCCACACACAGCAAGGTTCAGTAGCGAGGCGTGTTTTCTCTGTCTGCGGTCCTCGAGTCGAGTGAAAAGCACCAGCACGTTCATTTATGCGCCTGGACGCATCGCTGAGGCTGCCGGGGTTAAAGAGAAAAGGATAAACCTTGAACCGCGAACAGTACGAGTCCCTCGGTGCTGTGGCTGAACACGACTCTCACCGGATCTCACCGGATTTCACTCGTTTTCACTCGATCCGACTGGATCTGTCTAGATCTGCCAGCTTTCAAGTGGATCTGACTGTTTGTCTCTGGATGTGACTGGAAATGACTCGTTGTGTTCCGGTTCGACCGGATCCGAAATGTAGGAAACGGTCTATCTGGATTGGAATGGACCTGTCTGTACCTGACTGGGTTCTCACCGGATCTCTCAAGATCTCACCTGTTTTCATTCTGTCGCTCGCTGCAGATACAGACGGGTGGCAGGAATCCGGGCTCGTCTTCTTCTTGAAGCTGTTTTCCAAAGCTCTGCCCATCTCCAGGGCTGGTGCGGTTTGGCCGGGTCCCACTCTCTGGTGGGTCTGGGGTTCGAGTCCAACTCGGGGTGCCTTTGCGGCGGACCGGCGTCCCGTCTTGGGCGTGTCCCTCCCCGTCCGGCCCTGTATTGCCGGGGTAGGCTCCGGTTCGCCGCCGCCCCGCTCGGGACAAGCAATTGTACGCAGTGTGCGTGTGTGTGTGCGTGTGTGCGTGTGTGTGCCCGCCCATCTGCGAAGGCCTCACAGCTGTTCTCCACCATTGGGATGAATGAGAATGGAGCGCAGAGTACCACACACAGGTAACTAGTGAAGCAGGTGAAAAAATGTTTATCATAGACTTTTTGTGAAACAATCACTGCTGTTTATTAGATGGAGACGGAATAATAAAACTGAAAATGTGGCATTTGCTCGAATTCTCTGTTCGCATGAAGGCAGCGTTTGTTTGAAAATTCATTTTATTCATAATGTCACCTCCTCCAACTGACATACTGCTTCCCTCAAGGTCTTTGGGCTCAGGCTCATTGGTTGCATTTCAGGAGGAGTCCAGCCTACCAGCAGATCTTCACAAGGAAGCAAGTCCAGCAGAGGACCACGCTGACCCGGAGGGCAGGGCCGAGTCTCTGCGGAGTCATCGCTCCGCTCGCCGTGATGGAGGACGCGGCCGCGATCTGCCCGCTTCGGCGGAATCACTAGCGCTAAAGCTAACGTTATCGGGGCCGGCGTATGGGAGGGGCCCCCTGCAGAGAGCAAATCCATGAACAGGCTGTGTTCCCTTCACCCCGGGGTCGTGACCCAGCGACTCCGCTGGACATCACCGTGCAAAATCATTTGAGTAAATACGTCCTTCAGGGGTCCTGGCTGGAGCATCGATCGGTATGATCTTGCTGAGCGCAGCCCCCACACACCTCTAATGGATGATTCACACATGGTGGGGGGTATCTGACTGAGACCCGGGGAGGGCCGTGCAATGGCTCAGGCTGTCGCCTTGCGATAAAAGGTCTTCGGTTTGAACCCCTGCTTATGCCTGAGTGCCTTTGATCAAAACATGCAGTAAAAATTACCTAGTTGTGCAAATGTGTGAAAGACTGTACACTGCAGTGTATTTCGCACCTTAAGTCACCTTGGACAAAGGTGTGAACTAAATGCAAGTTAATAATCGCAGTCTGTGGAAAAGATGAATGAATGAATGAATGAATGAATGAATGAATGAATGAATGAACTGTACAGAGCTGTGGATGAAGGTTCCTGCTCTGTGGAAGTCATTAGTAACAACTCAAGGTTTCTTCCTTCTCTTCGACCTTGGCCTGGAGCAGTAACCTTAGGGGGCCACATCCTTCAGCAGGTCGAGTGCTGTAGAAAGGGGGCTAGAAAATGCTCATATGAAAGGAAATATACAGTATGTGCTGTGTCTTCTGGGCCCCCTGGAGAGGAATTGAGAATTGCGACTGTCCAAGGGGCGGCACATCGAAGATCGAATGGCCTGTCGTCTGTTTCCTGCTCCCCGTACTGGGCCGTGGGACCAGTGATGTCACCCTTTGGAAGATGGGACGTCCCAGAGTCACAGGAACATCTACAGCACCTACGTATTTCTGATACAGTATGCTCCAAATAATCCAACAAGTAGCTTCATCCAACCAATCGTGCAGCAGTTGGTGCGAGACCTCTTCTCCGGTGTACCGCTATGGAGGTGAATAAATGCTCCATCTTCTGCACCTGAAGGTCCAGGACGACGTCTCACCTCTTGCTCACCAAGCAACAGTAGGGACTGGGTCCAATGAGGGCAACAAGGAGGCCCAGGATGCCTCCAACAGCTCCACACATCTTCCTGAGAAAAGCTGCAGGCGAAGCAGCTCAGCTGTGGGATCCACGGTGCGAAACCGAGAGCGGGGGTGGGGTGGGGTGGGCTGGGGGGGGGTGGAGGGACTGTGCTGATCTGACGGTTCAGTCAAATTCCCGGTGACGGATCGCAGGAACGCGCTTCGCCGGCGCTCTTTCTGCCGCCTGTATCAGGCGCAAACACCTGCACCTCGGTGAAAATGAGACGGAGGTGAGAAAGCGAGTGGCTCCGCAGATGGACCCCACCCTGAGTCAGGGACACGGGTGCGAAGATGAGCCGGCAGACCCCCCAGGGAGATTTTCCTTTAACGGCACATCACGAGGCGAGTCCATCAAGGGCCACGAAGCCCTTTGAAATTCCTTCGCCGCGGATTTGGGGGGAGACGCAGCTCCTAATGTGGTTATCGGTGGCGGGAAGCTTGTTCCCAGATTCAGCTCGGATGTCGGAGTTACTGCGACGGCCGGGTCTGGGTCTGCGGCGGCTGCAAACACACGAGCCAAACTGTCAGCTTTCATGTGTTCGCTGTCAACGGCCTGTTAATCTTCAGAGACGCGCGGAGCTCCTGCGACGAGGACAGCCGAACGACCCCCTCTTACAGAAGGGACGCTCCGCTAATTGGGGGCTTCTCCAGCACCGTGCAGTTAGTGACAGCAGTGTGTGTGTGTGTGTGTGTGTGTGTGTGTGTGTGTGTGTGTATGTACATAGTTAATAGCTGGCACATGGTAGAAAATGTGGAACTACTTCCTTGCTTTCCCATGTTGCTGTGGAGAAGGAGGTACAGTGTGTCTCCGAGGTCCATGTGGGCGTTTACTCTGCTTCTCCAGGTGGGTCTTAGGTCCAGTACCTTGCCAGGTTGGGGTCTGCCCACCGCTGTAGCACCAGCACCTTCCCCACACCACTGGGGACAATATCTAACACTGCTGCAATAAACACGTAGGATCTCTATTAATTTCCATTATGTGACTCACACACACACACACACACACACATTTTCAGAACCGCTTGTCCCATACGGGGTCACGGGGAACCGGAGCCTACCCGGTAACACAGGGCGGAAGGCCGGAGGGGGAAGAGACACACCCAGGACGGGACGCCAGTCCGTCGCAAGGCACCCCAAGCGGGACTCGAACCCCAGACCCACCCGAGAGCAGGACTGTGGTCCAACCCACTGCACCACCGCACCCCTATAATAATAATAATAAGAAGAATAATAAGAATATAACCATATGAAATTAAACTCTAAAAACAAAGTTAATAGTTTATTTTCCTACAGTCTATCTAACTAACAGGACACTTGGTTTCTAAAGTGTATCTGTGGGACAGTTGAACACATGTGATGTGATTCTCTGTAATCGGAGATGTATCATCATTGCTTTTCTCTTTAATCTGAACGTGTGGGACTCGAACCCTGATCCTTCAAGCGCAAGGCAGCAGCCCCGACCCCCCCTTTGCTTCCCGCTGTGGCTTTGAACTCTTTCGGAAGCACAATGTTGATTTTGTCCAGATGAACGTGAAGGAACGTAAATGATTAGAGTAACGCGGCGTTACAGCGATTGCGGTGAGCGGTAAGAGCGTCGCGCTCGACAAAAGAACTGAAGGCAATTTTTGAAAAACCACTGTCGCTTTTATTGGACCTCACAAAAATTATGCGTGCGCAAAAACACACACACGTTGGAGCAGGAGAGACGAGCCGCGCGGAGGAGGAGAGCGGCTCACCGGCAACGAAGAGAACGAGGAGCGTGAGTCTGCGGGGAGCAACGCAGAGGAGACACATATAAATATCAGCGCTTTAATCATGAAGTAGGCCAAGATAAGCTAATAATAATATATCTCCACAGTCCGTGTGTTTCTCTCTCTCTCTCTCACACACACGGAAACATCCTCTTTAGGGCTTCAGCACAAACAGAAATGCTTTTAAATAGAAGCGTCTCCATAATGAGATTTACCTGTGTTGACTTAATTCCATTTTTTCCTGGAAAAAAAGAAGATTTACTCTAATTACTAACTTGACAAGAATGATTAATTTTCCCAGTCGGCTGCGAGAGGCGGCTGATTAAATTTGCAGGACTCAGGTCGGAGCTAATCTAAATTGGGATCTTCCAAAGCAAGAGATCGTTCGAATGATCGCAGGTGAAACACGGCGGCGCCGCTCTGCTTTTGACCCTCTACTTTATTAAATATGTCCTCATAACGGCGCCACGGAAACTGCCGTCGCAGCGCAGCAGGGGTTAAAGAGGTCGCCGAGGGCTACCGCGGTACAGTCTGCTTATCGAGTCCCGTCCGGCGACGGGTCGCGCTCCGCTGCGGCCGAGCTTCCGGTCGACGGGCCGACGGCTGAGGCGCCGGCTAAGAAACCTGTAGGTTTTCGGTTCAAGCCCCACTGCCGGTCTAGGCCCCTTGATGCATGTACTTACCCTGTTTTTTGCCATTAAAACACCCAGCTGTGTAAATGTGTCAAAGTGTGTCAGCAGCTGATGTGGATAAAGTTTCCGCCAAGAAGTGACTACTAAATTAATTTCTATCCCAGAAAATGTATTATTTCGGTTCAGGAAATTATTGTCGTCCAACTTCCTGTCTGGAGCGAAAGTAACACGGAGCAATGAGCACGAAGTGACAATGAGTCTCAGAAATGGTCTGCCGCTATTCATCTTTTCATCTGTTCATCAGTTCATCCATTGCCAACGACAGCCCGTCCAGTGCAGGGTCACGATGGTCCGGAGCCTATCCTGGGCACCGTGACCTGACGTGGAGGCGCTTTCGTGGTATCGGTCTGACGAAGCAGCGTGTGGAGCGTTCGCCAGCGTGAGCTGTTTGCCGGTTCTAGGGTTGTGGCGGCTGGCTGGCCTAGGGGAATACCCTGCTGTACCCTGGGTAAATTTTGGCTGAGTCGCACCGTGCGCACAGCATATGGGACGCGTCTGCGGAGACGGGGTCCCCGCGCAGCTTCCCACGCAGCGCCTCATCTCCCTGATCGCTCTGTGTGTAATGGTGTAATGATAATTTCAATCATTCCAATCTGCGCCGCACCGCGCCGCGCCGCGCGTCCCCATATTGTGCCCAGCAGATGTGCGCAGCCGGCGCCGCTCTGGGCATCGATGCAGCGGGACTTTGGACTTTGGCCCCCCAGCCATCACCGCGCTGTGCACCGGGCCGCTAGAGGTGACCCCGAGCAGAGACATTGGGTTTACCTGCTCGTTTACCGCACTCCTGGTGCACTGCCGCCCCCATTCGTTAAGCTTGAAAGACTGTTGTAGAAGATGTTCATACCATTAATGTAATAATAATAATAATAATACTAATAATAATAATACTACACACACATTGTCTGGACCACTTGTCCCCTACAGGGTCGCGGGGAGCTGGAGCCTAACCCGGCAACACAGGGCATAAGGCTGGAAGGGGAGGGGACGCACCCAGGACGGGACGCCAGTCCGTCACAAGGCACCCGAAGCGGGACTCAAATCCCAGACCCACCGGAGAGCAGGACCCGGTCCAACCCACTGCGCCACCAAGCCCCCCTATAATAATAATAATAATAATAATAATAATAATAATAATAATAAATACTGCAGTCATATTTACATTTATTCACTTAGCAGACGCCTTTGTCCAAAGCAACTTACAACGGATACTATGTAGTGTTACCAGCCCACACACCTTATTCACTGCAGTGACTCACACTGCTAGATACACTACTTAGAAGGGGTCACTCATCCATACATGAGTGGAGCATACACACTCCCTCTGTCACTCACACACTATATGGTAAACAGAGATGGATGCAGATACATAGATAAAATAACTTTATTAAAATGAATAACTTTAATGTACCTTCCCTTTACCTTATTAAAAGCGTAGCCGTTGTGGACCCAACAGCACTTTTTAATGTTTTTCATCACACTACTGCAGAAGCAGAGCAGTTGTGGCTCTGCTTCACAGTGAGGGAAAAGCATCACGTTCACATTTTAAAAAATTCAACAATTACAAATACCTTACATTCAGAGTTATTTTCTGTGCAGGCGCACGTCTCAGAAAAACGGTACATTTCACCCTGCGGATTAACAGTTACAGACACATGATCCTCGAAACACAGGCAGTGTGTCTGATGTCACCGTTTACAAACAAAAAAGAATATTTATGGAGGCTCAAAAGAGCTCATTCGTGAAATTTGCGATAAAACTTGAATAAAGCATTTTCTAGAATTTACATGGATGGCAGCATACAGGACACATGGAGCAGAACATTTTGGAAACATTTGAGGTAAAATCACATGAGTACCAACATGTAGGAGGTATATGGAGTAGATGGGAAGTGTAGACAGAAGTGATTCCCAAAGAGAGGGATTCAGCAGTTCTGAGTGAGAGGGGGAGCTCTAGTATACAATGGTGTAACGTAATATAATATAATATAACATAATAAGACGTGGGTTGGATCCCCACTAAGTCTGTGTGGGTTTCCTCCAACAGTCCATGCAGTTCAGACGAACCGGAGATACTACGTTGCCTGTAGTGTGTAAATGGGTGGGTGACTGCGTGTGTGACCACCGTGTGTGTGTGTGTGTGTGTGTGTGTGTGTGTGTGACGGACTGGAACCCCCCCAAACGCTGTTCCTCCTACAGCAACAGAACCCATGTCTGTTAACCTGATTAAGTCACGTCACATACGACTTGTTGCCCGGTATGGAAATAAATGAAAGTGATGTAGAGCGAGCGCCGTCCCACGACCCGTCTCACGCAGAGTAATTATGCGTGTAGCATCACGCCGAGGCCCTTAGTCGTGCAGCGACATGACACAGGAACTCCGCGGGGGGCCCCGTTTGCTAATAACCTCCGAGTTTATGGCCCTCTTGTTCACCTTCACGTCCCCTGCACTAATCGCTCCGACAGGCGACGGCGAGGGGCTCTGCGCGCGCGTGTGTGTGTGTGCGTGTGCGTGTGTCTGGGTGTCTCTCTCTCTCTCTCTCTCTCTCGTGGGGTATGATAAATTAAAAAGTACTTTGATATTTTATTAACGTCGACCCACAAGAAACCCAACACAAAAAAAAAGACCGAAAACGACAATCTTCTCAGGCAGCTCAGTTCCGACAGTCGACCGGATCGTCCGTGACGCTGCTGCTGCGGTTCTCGTGGTTCCTCCGGTGCTCCCCACCTCCGCTGGTGTCCTCCATTCCGCTGCTTTAAGTCGAATAAAGCGTTCCTCATCCTGTTACTGATCTCCGACATTCCGACCCGAGTGGTAAACGGCGGGAAAGTGAGTTGAACTAAGGAGGCCTTTCAGCTTCTGTGCTTTTTACTGCCATCTGTCGCCTCGGAGGGTAAACGCTGGTTGTGCTCGAAAAATCATCTCTGAGAACAGTGATGAAAGTGCCGCCACAAAATAATGGGGAAAATGTTTGCGTCTTGAAAACTTTACTGATTTATCTGAGATTTTGCTCCAGTAACAACTTACGATGTGTAGCTACTTACAATTTACTGAGCTGGGTAATTTTACTGGAGCAGTTTAGGGTAAGTACCTTGCTCAAGGCTACTATAGCTGGAGGTGGGATTCAAACCTGCAACCTTTGGGTTCAGAGACAGCAGCTCAGATATGTAGTTTTTGCTTTGCGGATGCAAACAGATGCAGGTAACAGAATCAGACGTTTTGCTAAAGTTTCGCAATGGGGCAGCAAGAGAGACACGGTTCGAGTTAAAGCAGCGGAATGGAGGACACCAGTGGGGGGTGGGGAGCGCTGGAGGAACCACGAGAACCACGGCAGCGTCACGGACGAACCGGTACAGGGGGCCGTGATGTGACACGAACCACCCAGCTGCCTTCCCGCACGTCCCATATGTCACTATGCCCCGCCCACCCGAAGCTTGTGGCTAATGTCAGGCTCCGCCCACACGGCACACAAGCTCCTCCCGCAGAAGGTGCCGGGCTCCTCGTGCTAGGTGTCCACTGGCGGAGGATCGACCAGAACTGTGCGGCTCTCCCAACGTCGCTCCGGCACAAACCACGTGCAGCTGCCGGAATCTCGGCCGTTTCCCTGAAAAGCCGCACGCCGAGATACCGTGACGTGATTTCTATGCACCGCGTTGCGCTTCAGCTGCAGTTGTGACAAACCACGCGGAGTAAACAAAGGGGCCTAAATGAACAATAAAGGATAAATAAAGGGAAATCACTGTAACATAATAAAGAGTGATGAATAATGGTCAATAACTGCAAGAAGTAACTTGCAGCGCTGGTTTGAACCAAATCAAATCTCACCTGAGACTCAGGTGTGCAGGCGGGAACAGAACTCACCTGGGCGCTGCTCTACGCTGCTCTACGCTGCTCTTGTCTTGGGCGCAGACCCTCCGGACGTTGCCGTGTCGCTGCTTCAATGCCGCCAGGACGCCTTAGGGACGAGACCTCGCGCGTTCCCTCCCGGCACCTGGGAGCCCCGCGTGTACGAAGCCGTTCTGCTGCTCTGCGCAAAAGTAGTGAACAAATTCAGGCCGTTTTTTTCGTTTAATCGAGTGACGCCTGAAACTCCGCGATTCTTTTCTGTTCTCCATTCGCCACCGTGCACTTTTTCTCTATAATTTAACTTACACAGCAATTATAAGAACAGATTTCAAAATAATAATTATTATTTTCATAAACAATAGTTATATCTTGTGTGAAATGCTTCTTGATGGAGTCAGAGGTGAAGTTTTATTACAGTGACTTTGATTTGGATTTCTTAGATTTTATTCAGAAGAAATAAGAAGGAAAAACTGAGATGAACAATACATCTTTTTCCAGGTTCATTTGTGGCTTCGCACAAAATCAACACGTCACAGCGCTGCTCTGAAAGCCCCAAAGAGTAAAATAATTATATTCCAAAGCATTATTATACCATTCCTCTTTGAGCTCGGTGAGCTCGCAGCTCTACGAAGGCCATTAAGGCTGCAATTCAGGGCTCTCGTCACTGATCCATCCTAATGGCGGTGGCAGCAGGCGACGAACACGACCCCGACGTAACGCAATGAGAATAATGGCTGAAAAAGAGGCAGACGGACCTCCACGTTGTGCCACTGCGGTTCTTGTGCACCGTTGTGCGCTGGCCACGTACTCTGATTTTGCTCCGCGTGCCGAAGGCTTTTGAAGCTCGATACCGAGCGCCTGCCGTCTGTCTCCTGAGGGCCTGCGGCACGAGCGCCTCTCCGTCCGGCTGCGATCAGTCGCGTGTAGAAAGAGGATTTTCTCGGAAAAAACGCCACATTATTTCACTTATTAGTGCCCGTCGAGCTGTCTGCTCCAGGGCTCCTCGGCGAACCGGCTTCCCGAATCGTATCGCCCGTCCCCATCTCCGAGGACAAGGCTCCGCTGGCGCGCAATTTCATTATCCATGTAGGCCGCGATAGCGATCGGCCAGGAATGGCCTTTATCTCTCTTTTTGACTTTGTGGGCTTTTGTTTTTTCCCACAAATACAATCGAAGGTAATCCATCAGCACAGGGCCGCTCGGCGCTCGCCTACTGTACGCCAGCTCCTCCTTTTCATCACTTTCCGCATAACTCTGAGCTCATCCAGTTTGTCATTTTCTTCATTTAAAAAAAAAAAACACAGACATACATTAAAAACTTTATCTACTTACATTGTAAATGATCTGACTGCCAAAAAAAAAAAACAATGGTTCTTCAGCTTTGCTGGGAATTACTCGAAATTTCGGTTATTTATATGCTTTATGTAAAGGCTGAACTGGGCACCCTAAAGCAGCATATCTCACTTAAGCAGGTAGACGGTTTCTGTCATGTTCCAGATTGTAAACTGTCATCATCTTGTTTTACTGGACACTTCTTTCCAAGGTGACACTCTTTATTGGGTTTGTACACAAAGTCATACACTGATTTACCCATTTATAGAGCAGGGTAAGTACCTTTATCAAGGGCACTGCAGCAGGTGGTGGGATTCAAACCCAGGATCTTCAGCTGTCAGGTTACATCTCAAACCCCAAGTGACCAGGGTCAGTTGCTGTGGCGCACAGGCCTTTGCTCTTTGCTCTTCTCGCTGCACATTAACAGCAGCGATTAGCACCCTCTTCGACACTCGTGTGGACAGAAGAATTTCTTGATCCAGAAAAGACCACAGCTGGAGTGAGATGCAAGAGATCTGACTGGAGAGATTCTTCCTAACTGTCAATCTGGATGGGGGGGGGGGGGGGGGGGGGGTCATGGGTCACCTTTTGACGGAATTCAGCAGATTTCAACATGTCACATTTTCGTGTCAGGAGAGGATCGCACGGAGTCTGCACCAGGGCTGTGACGCTTGGGAGATATTTGATTCCTGACACTGTATTCATCTTTTCTCACAAATCAATTGAACATTTCAACTGGCTGGCAGATGATGCACAGCCTGTCAATGTCCTCATGAATTTGTGCTCAACAAATTTCCAGTTTAGTTAAGGCAGCAGGTGGTGCAGTGATTACAGCCACCAGCTTGAAATGCAACTGGAGGGTCCTGCCGTAGAACCTTTCGTTAAGTTACTTATCCCGAAACAATGCGGTAAAAATTACCCAGCTGTTTAAATGAGTAAATCAGTGCAAGTACTGTAGCTGAACACTGTCGAGTGTAATAAATGTAAATAACATCTGCTCTATTCCATGGCTGACAAGGAGGTCTAAGCTTTGTTTGACTTTAAGGTAATTTCTTCTCATTTCTTTGCTGTTCTTGAAATGATTCAGTCTGTCCATGAGTCACCAAGAGTCTCCATAAATGTCCATGTGTCTCCGTGAGTCTCAATGAGTCTCTGTGAGTCTCGATGTTTCTTCACGAGCCGCCCTGAGTCATCATCTTCATCTGTCTCCACAGGTCTCACAAAACAAGCGTGAAAAGTGAGGAGAACTCCTGCAGCTACAGGACAGTGTTGGGTACCTGTAGGTGTGTTATGTACCTGTGGCACTTTTTCCGCAGTGAAAAGCTTGTTTTACACAGAGGAAACCTGCAGCACATACCGGATAATCAATGTTCGGTAGTAACACATCCGATGCAGCTTTTACTGATGGGAGGTAAGTGCTAAAGCATTATTAAAGGTCTGAAGTTGCTCACATTAAACGCAATCGAGCAAAAGGCTCAATTTGCTCATTTAGAGAAATTATGAAATTCTTTACAAAACAAAACATTGAAAGTTTTAGCTAATTTCTTGGTTGTTGAAGAGTGAGAAACGAAAGACATTGTCAGTAGTCGACTGCTCAGACGACAAATGAAAGAAAAAAGGGCCGATAACCCGGGTTGACCTCTCTCCATCCAGGTTCTTGTTACTCCATTAGCGGCTCATAGACCGGGTGAAGAGGAAGAGCTTCAAGGCGCTGTGTCCTTATTGGCGGGGCTGCTCTTCCGCTCCTTCGCTGTCCCACTTCCACGGACAGAAGGAAACAAGAACAGATCAGTCCCCGGACTTGTGTACAGAATGTGACCAGACCAGCTGGCGAAGGAACACGTTCCAGTGGTGAAGAAGTGGAAACAGGACCAAAAGTGGCTCCAGACCCTTTAAATCATGTCTGCTTTGTTCAGCTAGTTCCAGGCCAAGGCAGGAGAGGGAGCGTGAGGGTCCCCGTGTCGCATTCTGTTGCCTGACAGGGCGCGCTGCTGCGAGGGAAAGGTCAGACTGCCGCTGTGAATCGACACCACCTGCAGATTAACGTGGGGGCGGGAGGTGGAGGTGGGGGGTCGTTCATTAGCAGCCCTCCTTCTGAGATCCCTCTAATAGTCCAAGTGGAACACGTGGGCCAGCTCTCGGCAGGGTGTCCATCTTGGAACGAAGTGGACCTCGTCGTCAAGTCACCACTGAGACCAGCCCCCCCCCCCCCCCCCCCCCCAACCCCAATGGGCTTTGGGCTCCATCAGAGGAGGAGAACCACTGAGTCCACTGCTGAGAAGCTAGCTGGATCCCCCAGAGCTCAGAGGGACCCCTCCGTGAGCTGCAAAGTCACACTGCATGGATAGGATGGATCTCCTGTGCGTACCGTGATACATCAGTAAAAACAGCGTACCCGGGGTGCTCGTTTGTCTTCACGTCTGTGCCTGGAGGATGAGGGTTTTTTTGACAAACACCAACTACTGAGAACGGAGAAGATAATGGAGAATGAAGGGCCATCCAAAAATTAAGTAATGTAATGGAAGTGGCGGCAATAACAATCAGAGCAAAACTGAACTGCAGTTTGAAAGATGATACACATTTCACATTTATATATGTGTGTGTGTGTGTGTATACGTTTCTTTGTGTGTCTATGCGATATATGTATATATTATTGTCTTTTAAATGTCTAAGCTTTGTTTGTATTTCCATTTGGCGAATACTTCTGTTCTACACATGTAAATCGACTGATTCTAAATTCACTTTTTATATACGGTCTACCTCGGTGCCGCAGAGAATAAAATAAATGACACGGCAGACATGTCAGCGGAGAGAATGTGTGTCGCTTTCCCTCGCGGATTTTCTGTCTGCAGCAGCAGGTTTGCGGGCTGCTAATTAAATTCTGCCCCGTGTGCCTTTGGAGTGGGCTGGCTGGACGTAAACAGGCAGGCGGGAGGCGCGCCGTGAGGGGAATGAGCAAGAGCCCCCTGACATCTGTGTGCGCAGACGCACGCACACATACACACACGCATACACACACATGCACAAGCACAGGCACATACACGAAGATGTGTATGGATGCACAGTGTAAAGACACACACACACACACACACACACACACACACACACACACACACACATATACAGTAAACTGACAGTTTGTGCAGTTACCCCGGACCCCTTCCACCCCCATTGCTGATGTGAGATCACGTCCTTTGAGCTCCTCCTGACCCTGGACCCAGTGCAGCATTTAGAGGAATCCAGTTAAACCCAGAGAATGGCCTGCAAGGTTGCAAGGTCACCACTGAGCAGGTGTTGAAATGGTGGCACAAAACATCAAAATTTTATGATAAATGCACTGTATTTTCATTCGACAAAGGGAGTAACTTGCCCTTCACCATGAAGAGCCATATGCAGTGTTATGCATGTTGCGGTGTGTGCATGGCCATCTATGCTCTCTTACCAAAAAATAAAATGAGTCATTGTCATCAACACGACTTTTGCCGTACCTGACAGCCACCCACCACCCGCGTGAAAAATATTTCTTAGGCGTCTGCTGCACTTCTGCATAAATTCATGAAATCATACATGAATAAACAATGCAGCTGAAAATAAGAGCTATGGAAAATGCTGAGTCGCACACCTGTATTGAGTCAATCCTAAAGGAACTGATTACTGTAATGGTAATTTTTATCACGACAAACAAAGAAACAGGTCATTTAATTGTGTAGACAAAACAAGTGAAGTTTGTAGATGGACCAGATGGAGGCCAATAGTGTAGGAGATGCAGGATCTGCATATTTCACCTCATTTTAAGGCGTCACTATGGTAGAAGAATATGTAGGTGCATCATCAGAACCAAATGGTATTCACTGGCAATGCAAGCAACCTTTTCTTGGAAAGGTGTGTAAGAGCATGAAAACACATCTTATATTGAAAACAACATAACAAAGAGCATTAAAAGGGGTTCAAGGTAATCATGCTCATCATATTGTTTCCAAATGGATTTGTATGTATAGTCACTGCTGCTTTTTTCATGTTTTATTTAAAATGGAAAAGGGGGCGCCCTAGTGCAGTAGGTTGGACCGGGTCCTGCTCTCCGGTTCGTCTGGGGTTCGAGTCCCGCCTCGGGTGCCTTGCGACGGACTGGCGTCCCGTCCTGGGTGCGTCCCCTCCCCCTCCGGCCTTACGCCCTGAGTTGCCGGGTTAGGCTCCGGTTCCCCGCGACCCCGTATGGGACAAGCGGTTCAGAAAATGTGTGTGTGTGTGTATTTAAAATGGAGTTCAAAGTAGAACCAGCACATTTTCAAGTAATTATCAATCCGCCATCTGTCTAATTGTGTAGTTAAACTAATTTAAGAAAATATGTAAATGTTTTCAGCATGTACATGGTAGCCTTTGTTTCTTAAATATTTTCCAGTTTCAGATGTAAATTTTTTATAACGTGTCTCCATATCATTACTTCTTTGTTTTCATTGGAAATTGGTGAGAACAATTCACATTAACAATTTCCATTTATTCAGTTTGCTGAAGCTTTTCTTCAAGCCAGATAACAATGTTGCTTAGTGAGTGATTTTGTAGTAGATCATGTCACAATAGCTACATGTCAGAGTGTCTTTTCCCTGTAACTCCACATGCAGTCGTGCTTTTGACTTGACACCCAGTTGCGTTGCTAACGCTCGTAATTTTGTGTCATTTTAGATCATCCAGTCAACTTAATAAGCTTCACAACATATTGAAATCATTACCTGCAGAGGTCTCACAGTTCTTTTGAGCATGTGTGCCTGTTTTTTGTGCCTCTTCTTTCCATTTTTGCATACATTTCCCTACATTGTAGAGGACACTTTGTTTCCCATACATGGATCTACTGTGTGTTTTACAGATTCTTCTCGTACGCTTTTCACTCCAGTTTTCATCAGGTGCTCAAAAAGGTGCTGAAGCACACAACCTCACAATGTACTGTGTTTAGTTATTAGTGGTTTAAAGGGCAGCGTTTCACATAGTTTGACTACACTGATACTGTAAAAATTACCCTGCTGTACAACTGTAAGTAACTCAACACTGTGAGTTGTTGGTTAATTGGTGTGAATTTTTATGTTACGTATGTCTGTAAATTTTAAAAACCTGCTTCTGCAAATGTTAAAGGTCTGTCTGACCACAGGGGGCGCGGTGGCGCAGTGGGTTGGACCGCAGTCCTGCTCTCCAGTGGGTCTGGGGTTCGAGTCCTGCTTGGGGTGCCTTGCGACGGACTGGCGTCCCGTCCTGGGTGTGTCCCCTCCGGCCTTACGCTCTGAGTTGCCGGGTTAGGCTCCGGTTCCCCGTGACCCCAAATGGGACAAGCGGTTCTGAAAATGTGTGTGTGTGTGTGTCTGACCACATCATATTAAGAGACATCTAGCAAAAAAAGCATTATCTTCATTTCATTTCTTGTTTCTGAAACTGTTGCATGTATGATTTTTCACTGCCGTACTTCAAATGTATTACAGTATTTTTTTCTTGCAAATTTACTTGCCCTCAAACACACACGCAGTGACGCAAACAGCTGCTAGTGTCCTTGTCTCAGATTGGGAAGGTTCCTGAGCTGAAATGCTGCTCCTGCTGTAGTGCTTTGGATCAAGGAACTAAAGCAGAGCTGAAATTAATAAATAATAATCATAACCACATAAAACATATCCAAACAACGGCCGTGCCCCTTAATGCACGCGTTGGAAGTAAGCGAAAAGAGAGGAGCTCTTCGGGATCCGGAGCGGTCGGGATTCGATCCGCTCGGACGCCGGTATTTCCGTTCTTCACCATCCGCAGCCGGAGCCTCCGGGGATGACGGGTCACGGAGAGGTTCCCTATCGACGCGGAACTGCAGGCCGCTCCGCCAGCGGGGCCGCATCTCAGAAAGGTCGCCTTTGACAAATTGCAGTCGAGTGAATGTGTGAATTATTTATTCTGACCTATTAATTTTAAAACAGTATCTTCCAAGACAGCCTTAACAACAATGCTTTTGTTAGCAGCGCTGTTTCTATGCACGCCTTCCTTTGCCGTTTCCAGCGTTTCACACTTTTTCCACCCTCTGCTGTCCTCACCCAGCTCGCCGCCACCAAGTGAATTGCTGCAAATCGGCCTTATTTGCATGGCGAGATTACTGACGTTTTGCCAAAGCAATTACAGTACGGAGATGGAAAACAACAGAGGACCACGTAACGCTCGCAAAAGACAATCTCCTATTCAAATGAGAATAATGGTGACACAGAGGAGGAGCTAAGCTGCTTAGATGTGGAGAATGTTGTCTATGTGCCGCAGGCTTCGCCGCTGGCCTGGACGCGGCACCCGGAGACGTCCGATTAACCTGATCTCACCGCCGGCGACAGGTGCTGAGATACCATAGAACCTGGAGAGCAGGACCCTCCCTGCAAACTCCCACATGGCAGAGTCACGTTCACACTGTCACACGTAGATCCCTGAGCCTGTATTCCATCAGGACTGTTTGCCAACTGACAGACTTGTGATGAATCTAATATGACTCCTGTTCAAAGAAATTAGTATGTGTGTGTGTGTGTGTGTGTGTGTGTGTGTGTGTGTGTGTGTGTGTGTGTGTGTGTGTGTGTGTGTGTATGTGTCGAGACCTCCGAGTAAATAACTGCTCTTCATGGCTGTGGAGAAGCTGGAGATACATAAACATCCAGAGCAGCTCTCAAGCTCTGCTTTGTTAACGTGTCTCACACAGGAGATTTCATGTTTTTATTCCTCAAAAATCACTTTGTGCTCTGAGGTCCTTGTTTTTTCTCCGCTGTCCATTCCTGTTTTATCTTCTTATCCGACTTTGTACAGCTGGTTGCGTTCAGAGAAATTTAAAAACCCATTGCATTAAAAATTAACTAAAAATAAAATTAGATTCGAGAAAAAATACAAACTATATAACAGTTTTGAAATAAATAGGATAATTAAAATTATTGTTGCTTTTATGTTTACTTATTGTTTACCCTTAATGACTTGTCCAAGGCAGGCTGCGCAGCGTATCCTGGAAACACTGGGTACACCCTGGGTACTCTGGTCTAACACAGGAGAGTCACACACCTGAAACACATCCATTTGGACTGCGGGGGGAAACCAGAGCCCCGGAATGACGCCCACAGGACCGTGGTGAGAACATGCAAACTTCACGCAGATAGAGCTGGACCTGAGCCTTGTGAGGCAGCAACACCACCGTGTCGCCCATCATTGAGCTTTTAACTGCAAGAGTAATTTTTATTAAAACTGATTAAGTAACACTTCTAGTCACCTTCGACCAAATTGTTATTAATGGTTAATAAGAAATGCTGCATATATAGCTGAAAGGAATGAGGAGGAAGCTAAATAACTGTTTAAATCTAGACACACATCTAAGTAGAAATAACCAGTAGCGATGTTTCCAATCACTTAATTCTTCCTCATCCGCTTACTATCTCATCGCCATTTCCGTCTTTTGCGCCAGAGTCGAAGGCTTTAGCTGTGCGTTTTCTAGTGTTTCGCACACGCTATCAGGTGGGCAGATCAAATAGAGCCGCCGCGTCAATCCGGCAAACTCTCCGAAGGCAGAGAGATGTCTTATACGATGAGCCTTTGGCTCAACGATTTATCCTGACTGATATGGTTATCATTTTCCACTGTAGTATTTCATATTTACCATACATGATGAAGTAATTAGCTTTAAGTAAGTGCCGAATCAGTGCAGCCGAGGGTGATACAGTGAGAAGACGGAGAGATTTCAAACTGTGCTGGAGAGTCTTCTGCTGACGGAGGAACGGAATCGTAAAGTAAATGTTCATATGTATCTCTTAAAAAAAAAACTACTAGGAAGGTGATCAGGAATCGTCGACAGTCTGCTAAAGTTTTATGCAGCTACTTGTGTGATGAAGGTTGGTTCATCCGATGAAGGAAGCAAACTAACTGTACTTAAGAGTCACACATCTGCATCTAAGTGTCTTCTTCTCCTAATGTAATGAAAACATGGTATTTTCTATGAGATGTTTGTCAATTGGAGAAAAGCATCTGATAAATGAACACGTGTGTGTGTGTAAATATGAAGCGGCTGGGTCGGCCAGGATCGCGGATCAGCTGCGTGTGACATTCGATGGTTATTAGGGCCCCGACTCTCACCTCTTCTGCATTTTTCCAGTGTTTAAGCAGCAAAGCGTCCGTGGAGCTGAGGACCATCAGTTAAAGACTTGAGGCTTGAGGGCTTCCTTCAGCTGCAGCTGAAAGAGGCCAGTGTTGGTGCTGGTGGGTTAACTCTCCTGCGGGCGGCGCTATAATGTCTGCTTCTAATGGTTGAGCCACATCCCTCTTGCCGGTGGAGCGGACCCAAACGCAGACTGGTGCAGAGCCTTGGCACACCACCTGTCCCTCACTGCTCGTTTGAGTAAGTCGAAAACATTTGCTTAACAGTCGCTCAACGTTTGCTCAATGTTTCAAAGGGCAGGATCATCACAATGTCCATGAGTGACCTAGACAGGGATCTGGGTTGGGGTGAGTAGGGCCATTGTAGAGGAGAGCTAAAATTTTACTCCATCATATAGCCCAGAATGAGCGTTCGCAGATGAGCATTGACAGCTTTTGCAGTTTAACAGTGTTTGTTCACAGACCAGCAGACAGACACAGCAAACAGCACGTTCGCTGGCAGCCAGTTGGGAGCAGCGAGAGAGACTGCAGGTCGACTCGGTGTGAACTCAAGCTCAGAAAGAGAGCTCAGCTTATCACGGTCCTCCCAAAAGGCACCGAGGCACCACGGCAGAGCCCCCGAGATCCTGAGCAAAGACAGCCTCTATAAATTACTGGGAAAAAGTACTCTCTGAGGTGGGATGGTGGGGAGTTGCAGATACAGCACAGGAGCATCACACATCACACAGCTTCATCACCTCTATCAGATTCATCACAGGCGCTTATTCACCCACTGGGCCTGGTTACCGGGTTCAGAGGAGACCAGTGCAGTTTGGAGTTTGGATGTTCTCCTCGAATTCCCATGGTTTTCCTCCAGACACTGCTTTCATCCCACAGTCCAAAGACATGTGTTTCAGGTGAACTGGGGAATCTGAATGGCCTCTGTGTGTGTGTGTGTGCGCGGTGATTACCTACAATCCACTGCAATCCCTTCCAGGGTGCTCCCTTCCCACACACCATGTTACCATGTTTCAGGATAGGGTCTGGACCACTGTGACCCTGCACTGGTTATCGACAGTGAGTGGAATGTCACATTTCCCTATTGACTAACCTTTTGTTTCGACCTTTCACGTTGCTGTTGGCCTAAATGAGCAATTCTATGATACTGCTTTACTTTAAATCAAGACTGTTACTTGATTTTTTTAAAATTTGAAAAAGAATTTTATTCATAAGCAGTCCAGGCACCAGTGTGTATGTAAACAAATGATCTTTTTGTTAAGCTTCCTGACAGCTGACTCTCTAATGACACACAGGAGACCAGAGGCAGTTTGCCACTGACTGCCGGAACGTGGGAATAAGGGGATTATGAAGGACTTTTCTTCAAAGCGGAAATAGTTGACGGGCAGCAGCCTTGCATGTCGAAACCTTCAAAACACTGCTGATCGCTGTGGAAACCACTGAAATAGACCTTGAACTGCCAGGGTCCTGACGTAGAAGGCGAGCAGAAGGTCCATAGGGTTCTGCAGGAGCTCTGGAGGAGGATCACAGATAAAGAGGCTTCTGGAGAGCTGGAGGCCACTTTTTTTGGGAATTAGAGGAATCAACGGGGTCTATAACACCGCCACCATGGTAAATGGTCTGTTAATTTCTTCAGAACTTCCCTCCTCAGGTGTCACATTTTCCATGCTGAATTTCTTCTGTTTCCCCTTTTGGATTATAGCAAGAGGAACAACTGAAAAAATTCACATCCGTTGATCCGTTAGAGGATTTTATAAATTTATTTAATTACAAATCATGGCGGGGGTTGCGGTGGCGCAGTGGGTTGGACCACAGTCCTGCTCTCCGGTGGGTCTGGGGTTCGAGTCCCGCTTGGGGTGCCTTGCGACGGACTGGCGTCCCGTCCTGGGTGTGTCCCCTCCCCCTCCGGCCTTACGCCCTGTGTTACCGGGTAGGCTCCGGTTCCCCGTGACCCCGTATGGGACAAGCGGTTCTGAAAATGTGTGTGTGTGTGTGTGTGTGTACAAATCATGGCCCTCATTAGTACCAGGGCCCACAGAGCTGTGAGATCTCAGCATGAGAAAAGTAGCACAAGTCGCTCATGAAGGTAACATGAAGAAGAAGCCTTAACCTATGGCTCTTCCTCCCTCTCAGAGGAGTCGTCACCAGGGAATTTTATATAGTGATGTGTGTAATTAAGATAATGCAGCATGAGCTGGATGATGAGCACACGTGTATGAAGTGAGGTCAGGAAAGCTGTGAATTAGGGCATACAGAGGTGAAGTCTCATTGTGAAGCTGCCATCCACATCATTTATTGTTAATGTATATGTGTGTCTACAGCGTTTATCCATTCTTATCATTTAAGGTTTCACTATTCCAGAAAAGTGCTTCTTTTTTCATGAACATCTTAGACTCACTGTCACAGACATATCAGCACCGCGAAGGCCACTCTTTCTCCAGCATCTCCAGCCCATCAAAAGAGATCAGGACCACGGACAGCACTCTGTCTCCAGCATCAGGACTGCGGCCAGCGCCCTGCTCCAACATCTTTATGCCATCCGTAGAGATCAAAACCATGGAGAAGACTCTTTCTCCAACATCTGCGTCCCACACATAGAGATCAGAAACATGGACAGCACCACGTCTCCAGCTGTCTCTATGATGCTTAGTTGAATATGCTGTGTTGTCCCAAGGCCAGGTGTCCATCACAGTGCAATGATCAAATGACAGTTTCACAGCTCATCAGCTTCTGATGTATTACATAACTGTGGCATCATGATCTATTGGCTGCTCGGGACACAGGTCAGTCAGAAATTACTTTAGACCTTATGTTTTCATAGCTTCACTATTAATAATTGTAAATGAGATGTCCTGTGATGACAACACGCAATAAGCTGGAATTGCACGCACATTTTCTCTGATTCACTTGCTCCTAATTAAGAATAAATAAATTAATTAAAATGCGTGCATACACTAGTTATAGCACACGACAGCTAAATGAAGGCCCAGATGAGAAACTGGGGTGACGTGTCTTTGTTGACCCGGTGCGGAGACGCCATGACACTGTCACCGTTCAGAGGAGGCGGTGACGTTCCTGCCACATCTAGGATGAATCTGGTCTCCGCCGTAATGGAAAGTGAGCGACGGGTCCACTCGGGCAGAAGACAGGCCCACAACAAGGACTCCTTCATCTGCAAGGCTTTCATGTGGAGGAGGGCAAGCGCTCGCCCCCACGCTCCTCCTAGACACATCGCCAATTTGTTTGCTTTCAAGTGCCCCCTTCACTCCGGGTGCTTTTATGGCTTCAGTTTCAATCTGGCTGATTGCAAACCTGATTGATTAGCTCTGTTCAAAGGCGGAGGCTCCACAGAGTGTGGACATGAGCAGTAGGAGGCTCACCCACAACACACACACACACACACACACACACACACACACACGAAAGGGACAAAAAACATTCATCTATAAATTTCTTTTAGGTTTCATTGGAAAAAACAGAGGAAGGGAATTAATGTGAAAAGAAAAGCCTTGTAATAGATTGTATATTACCTCTATGGGAAAAGGAGAGTGAAAAATTGAATTATCGATTGGGCATATAAAATATAGTTCTTGATGCACAGCGTGCGCTGATAGTGGAGTGGAGTTGATTTATTAAACGGATTAGCTTTGTTTGGGGGAAGCACAGTGCAATTCATCAATTTGGCTATTGATACTCCGGAGGTAAGGGGCCAGAGGACCTTTAGCATGAGCAACTCTGTGGTTTGAATGGACTCTTTGGATTTTGCTTTTTGCCGATGCACAGAATGTTCATTTTAACATTCAGAGATGCCTTGTGAGCGCAGGGAGGCGTAATATCACTGCGGCGCTTTCTGGATCCCCTTGCACTTTTACCGGATCCCCACGTTTGTTATCGTGTCATAACAAACTGTGGTTGTTCACAACGGAAATGAAGTCCAGCAGTTCTGCTGTGCGGTTGCTTTTATTGTTGTTGTTGTTGAGCGGCACTGAGTTGTCACCTCTTATTGATCACACGTACAGAGTCCTTCCAGAAAGTTCTGTGCTCCATCACTGTCCTTGACGTTAAAAGGCTGTGTCCGCTGTCACAGTCCACTCATCTGGCCGCCGTATCCAACAGCCACTGCGGCTCCGGTGCCTGTTTTGACTTCTTTTCAACCAACGTCCATCTGTGTGTTTTGGAGTTCGAAGGAGTCCATGTCTTTCCTGTCCCGCTTCTCCAGTGTCCACCTCTCACCTCCATACGGGGTTCCTGGAAAGCACTGAATAACAATAGTTATTGTGGACACGTACAGCTCTGACGGGCAGAAGGAGCTCATTCCTCCACAAGTCACTATCAATAACCATGAGTTCCAGGTAGTCGGGACGCAACAGTAATACAAATACAAACAAACAAACAAACAAACAAGTACATCTTTTCTCAACAATTTTGTACATTTTTACATTTGCTGGTAAAAAAATGAGCCTCTGGGAGCGAGGGGGGCTATGCACTTTGGTGTGGTTCTTTCTGGACAGCAGCGCTAGGGAGGACGTGTCCAGGTCACGCACTGCTATCAGCGCTGGCTAAGAGCGCAGCGGTCGGACCCGCGAGGAGACGCTCCGCTGCCGCATTTCATCACATAGTGAGCGGTGACCCCCATCCGCAGCACCCTGCTGCCACATCCATGGCACCGAAGTGGAGAGGAGTGCAGACGCTGGCCAGCTGTGCGTGTGCGTGTGTGTGTGTGTGTGTGTGCGTAGGCCTTGTGCCGCAGTGGTTTATAAGCGCCATTCCCATGAGGCTACCTGGCACCGCCTCTTCAGTTAGACACCGGAGGCGCTTCTCCCTTCGTCGTCCTCTTCTCCGGGATCGAAGACGGGCTCCGTTTCCCCAGCAATTGGCGGGATCGACATCTTTGATGTGACGCTTCGCCGGGCCCTTTAAGCACCGTTCGCAAACGCAGGAGGAGCGGGAACGAGTGCGTGTCTCATGCTGCCGGCGCGTGCTGTCGAACCAGGTGTGGTCAAACGGAGTCAAACATTCGGAGAAGAGCGACTCATCACGGGGAGTATCATTTTATTTTCTTCGCATATTTACCTTTTACATTTACACTTGTTTATTTTGCAGACGCTTTTCTCCAAAGCAACTTCCAATGGATACTATTTAGTGCTACCAACCCACACACCTTATTCACCGCAGTGACTTACACTGCTGGATACACTACTTACAGTGGGTCACTCATCCTTACATCGGTGAAACACATACACTCTCTGTGTGTCACTCACACACTGTGAGTGAACCTGAAACAGCATGTCTTTGGAATGTGGGAGGAGACCGGAGCACCCGGAGGAAACCCACGCAGACACGGGGAGAACGCGCAGACTCCGCACAGACCGAGCGGGGATCAAACCCACGTCCTCTCGCTGTGCCACCGTGCCGTACCGTTTAACTGACAAGAGAGAAATCTTTAACAAACCATTCGAACCTCCAGTAAATGCTGATGCAAACTCTATAAAGTGCCTCTGTTTAACGTACGTGTTTGTCATCCGCTTGGTGTCGACCCTCGGCAGCTTATATAAATATGAGGGCAGCTCTAAATATTTAAGTAATAGAAAGCAAACACTTTGCTGTGTGTCACTGTAAGCAGCTCTTCTTCTGCAGGACACGGAGGGTTGTGCCGTCCCGTCCCCGATGGTCCTGCATCACTCTAACAGAACACATTGCTCTCTCCTCAGTGGGCCTGTTGTCATGGCAATGCGGAATACGTACCCAGAGAGCTCTGTCTGAAGCCACCCCCGATCCCTGCACCCACTTTTCAGAAATGGTAGCTCTGACCCTGGAATTGAAGCGCAAACCTGGATTCTCCTGCCTTTCGCCACAAAGCTGCTGCAATTTGTTGACCTTGCAATTTACATGTTACCTGACACGGAGAACTGGGGAGACAATAAAATTCCTGCCGATGAAAACAATGGACACTATTTCATGCGGCCGAATTACGCATAGCTCACAGCGGGTGGCGTACAAGCTGGAGTCTTGTAGTCCAAGGCCTTGGGTTTGAATCCCGCCTCCTGCTGCAGTACTTTTGATAAAGATGCTTATCCTGAACTGATACTGTTCCACAAACGGGTAAATCGGTGTCAGCAAGAGTACGATCATTTTAGGTCCTCTTGGAGAAAAATGTCAGGTAAATTAACGACGACAACAACAACAACAACAATAACAGCAATAATAATAATAATAATAATAAGAAGAAGAAGAAGAAGAAGAAGAAGCTTTTTGAAAAGCGAAGCTGTGCTGCACAAACAGCTTTTCATTGTTTTATGGTGGGAATAACAGTCTGTTCCCACAAACAAGACAGAGCCTCAAATGACTTGCAGAATCACCAACATGTAAGTTAATATCAACTCAAGTGTTACATTTCGACAACAAGAGCAACACCAGGACAGCAACTCTTTAACATCCACGTATTTACAGTAACTGCAGTGTATTTTACCGCACCAGTGCTGTGTGAGTGAATGACGGTAAAAACACTGCTTTCCACAGGCCTGTTAAAGCACCTCGAAGACGCTTGTCCACTCGCCGTCTGAGGACCTGCCCCTCAATCAGCGACACGGGCAGCACTTTGGTTGTGCCCCCCGAGACGACGCTTGGGCCCCCGGGGCTTCACTACAGTTCGCCGCATTAGAGGCACTTTGGCATGTTGAGCCCCGATTTGGTAAATGAGGAAATGAGCAGCGGCTCGAGCCGAACGCAGAGTTATAAATGGCAGGCGCGGTCGAAGGAGACGGGTACGAGACGGGGCTCAGAGGACGGCGGGCCCGCTGAGTGGGGGAGGGGCTCTCCTGAGGGGGTTTAATGCAGCCACGGTGATGCCGGTTGAGCTGATGGTGTGTGAAAGGGCAGAGCGCCGCCTCTATTTTCAGTCCTTCTTCGGCTCAAGGCTGTTGGTTGCGGTCGTGTTCAAAGCAACAGGGCAGCTCTGCTCTCTGTTCCATTAGCAACTGGCGCGACTGGCTCTGCAACCGTTAACGCGTCGCATTTACCGGGGAAAGGAGCACAAGGTGACGTTCTGCAGCCGTCGCATTTGTTCGTCTTAAAGGATGCGGAAGGAAGACGACTGAGGTGTGAGGAGATGTGAAGAAGAGCATCGTTTCTCACTTTTTCCATGAGAGGGACAGCTGGGATCTGAACAACCTTCATTATATGTACACCTGACATGTAAGGACGGATGTGGTTCCAACCCTTTATCGTATAGCGAATGTAGGGCCAGGTTGTGCTCCCGACCTTTAATCCTGCAACTAATACAGAGTCGGTCTGTGGTCCAAACCCTCCTGCACCATGTCACTAATGTGAACTAAAATATGGTCCAAACCCGCTCCATTGTATTGCTAATATAGGGCCAGGAAGTGGTCCCAACCCTCCATCATTACATTGCTAATTTAGGGTCACGATGTGCCCCCCCATTTTATAGATCGTACCTGGCCAGGATGTGGTCCTGATCCTCATTCTTCACAACGCTGTTGTCCAACCAGAACATGGACCCATTAATCATAGACGGATGTGCTTTCATCCCACAGACAATGGGCCCACTGGTGGTACCACATTCCTGGCCAGTGCGTAATGAGCTGGACCGCGTTCTCTGATCCTCTGCCCAGTGAGCATCACAGTCCCAGAAGGAACCATATTTGGAGACCCAGTGAATCCAGCAAATGCGACTTCCCGCCACATACACATGTAGAGGAGAACATGAGTACAGGAAAAGGGTCCATTTTCAATATCCAGCGATGCCTGCGAAAAAGGGTAAAATGATAATCGCTGATACTGAGACGAAAGTCCAGCGTTGGCATGTTTTCAGTCGACCAAATGGAGCACAAATCCAACACATGCAGTAATAAGTGAAATTTTGACGAAATTCGTGACATCGTGAGGGAGAAAGCAAATGGACGGTGAGAGAATGTGGTCCAGGTGCCTTGGCCAGGGGAGGGTTTAGGGGCCAAGAGTATGCAGCCTCCTGTCGGGAAATGAACAAAACAGAGCAGAGTATGTGGCGGCACTGGTGTTTCCATCGGCGCAAAACCAGCGTCGCAACTGCGCACAGCTGGGCGTCTCATTGCGGCCCTTCTTGTCGGGCACCTTCCTGCGGGGGAAAAAGCGCAGGCCCCCGGACTCTCCAACCTTCCGGTCACATGTTCCGTGCGGCACATTATTCATGCGCCTGTTGCGGCGTGATCTAAATGACTCGTGGCATCCGTGTTCTTCGGCTCTGCGCAAAGAACAGAAATGTGAGCGTAGCTGCAAGGGCTGCAGTGATTTAGAAAGAAAAGCATCTTGTCAAAACGCAGCACAATTCTTCATTATGTGACTGCGATGAACCGCGGTGCCCCTGCGCCACCGATCCAGTTTCCCCAAAGGAGGGACTCCGACACGTGTCGCGTTTTCATGTGGATCAAACAGGGAACGCGGAGTATCGAGCCACGTCTCAGTGCAGCTACTGAAAGGACCCTTGTATACATTTCAATAATTCAGGAATATGTATTTCAATCATTTGAAACTTTGCCCCTCGTTCCAAAAAAATCACTGATATCTATATACATATACATATATATATATATATATATATATATAGTGTTTCTTCCAGATAAGTAACTCTGACTTAGCAGGACCAAAGAATGTGTCGAAAGTCTCTTGTGTTCAGAAAACAAGAATGTGCCGACTTTCATTTCCTCACAACGAAGGAAAAAAGCATTTCAACAACTGTAGCAACTAACTGCACTGCATGCTTTTTTAATGCTCACAAAAGAATTTTATACAGTTTTACACTAAGTTAACTCTTCTTACTCTCCTTGAAATAATTTTTTGAAATTCTCTTCGTTGAAAATCTTCACCGCTTGGTGCCTAATGGGGCACATGGACCGACTCAAGAGTCTCCTGCGTGGGGAAATGAACTGCGGAGCTGTAAGGGGTTTTTAAGGACACCATGGCAACCAGGAAAACACACAAATGGGTGTTGGATCAAATGAAACCTGAACTGTCACACAAAGCACAGTTGATGAGACAGGTTTTCATACTCTGGATGCATCGTGAGAAGGTCGGATTCTGTGGAAAAGACGGTGATGATGGGACGGGGTGGAGGAAACAGAAGAAGAGAAAGAGCAGCAACCAGATGGATGGACTCAACCACAGAGACGGTGGACACGAACCTTTAACACCAAGGACACCAGTGGAGCACAGAACTTTCTGGAAAAACTCTGTATGTGTGGTCAACAGGAGTGGGCATGAACTCAGTGACACTTTGTTCCCCCGAGAGCTTCACTGACACTTGTTCTGGTGGTACCCAGATCGGCTGTCTGCCGTCCACCGCAGGTAAATAATGGTAAAGGGATGGGAGAGGAACTTGGGAGGCCTTCACCCACCGGCTCCTTGATGCCTCCTTCGGCTTCGTCCGTGTCAACATCCCTAAACCCCGGTACGGCCAGAGAAGGTCAGCGCTAAACACGGACGGTAACTCAGCCGTCGAGTAGAAAGATATCATTTGATTTAATCCCCCGAGCGCTCGCCTGTTCTCTCCTCTCCGATTGCCCCCCAGGTTGTCGTGCGCAGCCGTGGCTTTCGGTGCAAGCGGCAGCCGGAGGAGCGGGTCCTGCACTGAGCAAACAGGGCGCTCCATCTCGCTCCCCGGAGCACGGCACCGTAAATATTACATAAATGTTGTCCAAACCGTTTATGAGCACGGCCGTCACTCCCCTTCCCTCGGTGTTATTATTCATGGTAAAATACCCCATTTTGAGGTGTCCGCCATGTGAGGATCTCAGAGCAGCTAATGGCCACTTTCCAGTGCAGTGGACGTTACTCATCTTTATTACCAGTCTGTTCCAAGGTGCTGAACAACATGAGACTGTGATTTACCCCCTTAGACAGCACAGTGCACTCATGTTACACGTTATCTTTTTGAAAGACATACTTTTTCCTGTTCACTTATTTATTTTTAATTGCAATTTCCCACCCGCTTTCTGAAATTCGACATTTTTCCAAATTGACTTTGTGAGATTATTGATTCTTATATTCCAAGACGGTGTCTTCGTTCATTTGATGCAGGTGACCTTAAAGTACCTGTGATCAATAAGACCTGAGTAGGAGGTCACGCCTTTAGTTACAGAGCAACCAAACTGTGGAACAGTTGCCAGTTACTGTCAGAAATGACCCGTCTCTCTCAGCCTTTAAATCCCGGCTAAAGACTTACACGTTTACTCGGCAATATCAACAAGCGGTGGAATTCTTGTTGACTGTGCTCTTTTCCGTCTGCATTAACCTCTCTACTCTCTTTAAGTCATCATTTACTAGCAGTTTCTTTCTTTTGTAGTTAAGCTTTGTTTTCCTGTGATAAGTTCTGAGGACGTTATACAAGCTCCCCATGCTGACTGAAGTTGATGACCAACCGCCATGATGGACAAGACATACCTGTGTAAACTGGGATATCAAGTTAACACTCAGCTACGATGTTATAATGAGTTGTAAATTTTGCAGGTCTTCTTCGGTCTAGAATGTCTTGGACTGCCAGAGGTTTTTTTGTTTCTTGTTCATTTCCTCTGTGGCCAGTAGGCATAATTATAGCTTTAATAACTGTATGGAATGTGTAGTAATTTAGTATGTAGTTTGGGTTAGGGTTAGGTTAAGATTAGGGTTAGGGTTAAGGTTAGGGTTGTAACGGTGCCCATTTTAATGGGATTTGGTAATGTTTTAGTACAAATGGGTGTCACTCTGGGGTTCGGGAGCACTGAATTTTCACCGATACAATTTTTATGACTGACATCAATGGTAATTAACAAGGTGAGGAAAACTGTACGTACAGTGTATAATTTGCCTTTAAATTTGAATACAACTAAATCAATGATACAAAGAAATAGATAATGGCCCGATGTGCTGAGGAGAGCTGCCCTTTGCTAGACAAACAGCCGACGGGGGTTGCAGGTGGGCGGGGGTGCGGTGCAGCAGCTTCTCAGCCTGAGCGTGAGCCGTACGCAAGACCGGGGCCGAGGATGATGCCTTTAAAGAAGTGTCCCAGTGTGTCCCTCACAATGTCCCAGTGTCTGTAGCATCATATCACACGTTTCCGGTTCCCATCCCGTTAGAAATTCCCACTTGATTCGCACTGCATGTACAGCAATGAAAATGATTAATTAATGCGGTTTGGCAATAAAATTTCAAATCAGCGCTGCTTGTTCTAATAGCAGCGGTTTAGATCTTGTGTTTGTGTTTGTGGTGAGCTGCACAGTGCTGCAAGGACTGCATTGGTGGGATTCAATCTAATGTCCTTCAGTTTTCAAGGTGCTTTATTCCGAAACACACAGGAAGAGTTACGCACATTTTGTCATTTATATTTACATATTCTGTATATATAGGTATACAGCATATGTAATTTCACATATTGTGAATATAAAAGCACAAGCTGTTATAAATTCACAGACAACTCTACATTCAAACACAGCGTGAACCAGCAGGAAATCTTTGCAGGCGGCTGGCGGCACAGTTTTTAGAGCTGCCGCCGAGCACTTGAAGGTCCCCCCGCTCTAGAACCCTCGCTGAAGGCACTTACCCCGATACAGTACAAGTTACCACGTTGCACAAAAGGTTCAGTCATTGCTGGCACTGCAAGTTGTTCAGGAGGAAAGTGTCATCAGGTAAATGTAAGTAACTGCAATCAATGAGCCCAGGTGAGTGTCAGATGAGCTCCACCTCTATGGTACAACAGCAGGGCCCCCTCCGCTCCGCTCGCTGTCTGCTCGGGGCCCGTTAAACCACGGCACAGTTTCTGCCTGCGCTCGCAGCTCCTCGAACTGCCTTCAGCGCTCCGCTGGCAGCCTGTGTGACAGAACAACAACGTCTCCGAAATAATCCCGAACTAGACGAGCGCCAGCGAAACTCTATTTATACACCGTCGTTCGTTTACACTGAGAGCAGCCAGTGAGAAGCCGTGTAAGTGTGTGTCTGCAAACAAACACATCAGACAGGCATACGCTGCGCAGAGGCTGTAGTAGCGGAGGACAGTGGTATTACCATGTTTAGGTCACACGCTGGAGATGGAGGGCAGCGAAAATAAAAATCATATTTTATACAGCAAGCTGACTGAAGACGCTGTTCATTTTGGGCAGCGGGTTGTGGTTACAGCCCATACGTCACAATCCAAGGGCCCGGGTTCAGATTCCACCTCCTGCTGCAGTACCATGTTCGAGGTCCTTACCCTGACCCGACACGGTAAAAATCAGAGTAAGCAGCTCGGTGTGCCAACGTCACATTGTAAGTGACCTTCCAATAAGCGTAAGATCGATGAACAAATAAAAACATATTTTTTATAATTATTTTTATATTCTAGATCATATTTTATATTTACCAGCCTCTGTCAGTGCCGGATGTGTACACTGATCTACTCGTTTCTAACTGCTGTACTCCATGTATTATTATAATTATTATTATTATTATAAATCATATGTTATCTGTGATATTCCAGGTCCGCTTCATAGTGCCCAGTGCTGTCAGTAAGTAGCGCGGTGCCATCAAGCAGGGGGGTTTTATTAACTCTCGGTCACGAGCGGAGATGCTGATGCGGCTCTGCTGAATCACCGCGTCTATTTCATCCTGAATGGATCTTAACTGCACTCATAATATTTATGGGGACATTTATGTGGTTCATCACCTTCGTTTTGCGCGTTCGTGCTGCCACCCCCTGCCCCCCCCCCCCACGCCGTGGCATATTTACAGCCCCTCTCTTCTCACGGGCCGTTGCTAATTCTCAGAGCGGCTCGCGGTCCAACGGCAGGCGCCGATCCCCTCTAGTGCCGTGGCGCAGGGCCCAGGAAGAGCTCTTCCTCACCTGCTCCAGGGGCACCTGGGTGCCTGTCTCATGTTGACGAGCTGCGCAGGCACCCCGTTCTCTCTCCTGTGGCGAAGTCAGGGAGTTACTGCGGTGTGGTGCCTGGTGGGGTGGGGTGGGGTGGGGTGGGGTGGGGTGGGGCTTCCTATCGCTCACCTGGAAGGGAAATTAAAAGTGTCGGATAAATGAAACAGGAGGAGAGCTGGGAACTCTTGGGGGCTGAAGGAGTCGGAGGCGCTATGAGGCGGTGAGACAGCAGTGACTCACGAACCCCTGATCGTCCCCCACAAGGTCCAGTCGTTATGTGTCTCATTATTGTCTCATTTATTATTAAACCCGACTACCGAGAAGAGCTCAGTCAGGGCACTGAGCTCCTCCACCTCCGGCCGCTCGGTGGCCTCACTCACGACGGTCCAGAATGGACAGCCTGCGGTTTCTCAGTTTTGTACCCAGAGTGGTGGAATGAGCTCCCCGTGTCCCTCAGAGCTCCTGAATCCCAGCCACAGTGAAGAAGGGTCTCAAAGCTGCTTTTCCAGCTACTTCTCTCCTGATCTCCCGACAGCTCCGTCAATGAGTCCAACACCATCTGCTGCGATTATCTATGTATTTGTTGTTCGAATGTCACTTCTGTAGGAGCTACTGGTGGGATGTGAACCAGCAACATGGGTGGTGCCACACACACAAGCTGTGTGTCCATTCTTGTGTCTGTATCTGAAGCTCTTTGCTGTTGACGCACTTTGTTTACTCAGTTGTACATCACTTTTGAGAAAAGCGTCTCAGAAATGAAATTGTGTAAATGTGCTAAACACAGAATAATGAACTGAGCAGAAACACACAGAATTATACCAGAATTGTAATGAAACCCTGTGCCCATCTTTCTGTTTCTTAGTCTCTTGTTCTTCTTGTTGACATCACCGTGAATCCAGATGGAATTAACGTTTCGTGTCTCACGGTAACCCCCGATCCCCACCCCGCCCCCTCTGTGAGCAAAATCTTTGGAACATCAATACAGTTTTATTGTCTCCTCCGCACTGCAAACGTAATTTATCGGCTCACGGCACGGTCGCCTGTGTTAAATGATAATTTATTAAAATGATCATACGGCTTATTTGCTGGCACATTAATATTTTTTATTAAACGGGTCTCATTACAACGCCCGCGATGCCCATAAATTGGGGAAAAAAATAATCTTGATAATTTGTGAAAGTCCTTCAGTTTAATTGAATATGTATTTCACGCTCGTTAGAGTGTCCCGGGGCGGAGGAGCGCAGGAGGGGCGCGGGAGGGGCGCAGGAAGGGCGCAGGAGGGGCGCAGGAGGGGCGCAAGCGAACGGCCTGCCTGCCCGTCTCTCGGCAAACCGCCACGGGCCTCTCCGACGCGCTGCCTTCGCAGCCGGGGACGGACTTAGTCATCGGCGCTCTGATGAGATTCGTAACGAGCGAGCGGTGGGCCTGCTTCTCCGCGCTCCCCCTTCACTGAGTCAGAGCGTAATTAATTTCTCCGGCAAAAATCCCAACACGTCAGAGTGTAACTTTACACACTTTTACAGGGCGGCTGGTACATGTACAATATGTTCGCGAGAAGAAGCTGACACTTCTTTCTTCAAAAGCACCTCAGAGTGTCAAGATACTGTATTTCCGCCAGTTTACTCATTTATACAGCAGGGTAATTTTTACTCTATTAATTGAAGGGTAATTCAACAGGAGGTGGGGTTCAAACCCTTGTCCTAAGGTGGCAGCTCAACTGGAGCAATTCAGGGGAATTTCTGCACTCAAGCCAACTGCAAGCAAAGGTGGGATTGGAACCTGCAACCTTCGGATTCAAAGGCCAGTCATTTTCTTTCTCCCGGAATCGATCAGCCGCAGGAGATCCGCACGAAACACCGAGACACGTAGAGACTTTTTTCGACGTCATCGGCCGATGGGAGAGCCCCTCACAGCTGGGCGTTTCCCCGATCCGTTTCCGTTGCTTCCTTTTATCTGCAATTTCAAACCAAGGTCGTCACAAGGCGACACTTTCGAAACTCCCCTTGCATCCGACGCCAAAGTGATCTTTCCTCCGAACAATTCGCCCCCGTTTTTTTTTTTGTGTCTTCCTTCCCTTCCAACATTTCCCGTTGCGTTAAGCAGTCGCACAGAGCATGAAGCCAGGGCACAGCGCAAACTTTCTGAACGTATTACCTTTCACATCACACTAGAATATGTTCATTTTCACACCACATCGGCACTTTGAGCTTCGGGTGTTTGATTATGAAGGACGCAATGAAGATCTAAAGTTGTTGCGTTAAGGTACTTGATGAATTTTGACAGCAGCTCTGAAGGTACAAAGTGAACATCTGATGGACGAGACTGCCTTCATCTTCTTCTTCTTCTTCTTCTTCTTCTTCTTCTCGTCCTCCTTCTCCTTCTCGCCCTTCGGAGGGAGTCCACATTTTTCACAAGTCGTACTTAGGGCTCAAGGACACCTCCTCTCAATTTCATTTGCAAACCTGCCATCCTGGAGGGAGGGTCACCACGTGGCAGATATTTCCCGAAATAGTTGCACCGTGTCACATATGGTCCATCGCAGGGCACCAGTTGTGCTCCAGGGCATCGATTGGAGCCGCTCCCCCGGGGCCCGTGTGCGGCCGCCTCTTGTTCGCGCTGCTGCAAAGGGCGTCCTGCGCTTCCCAGCCCCGGCAGACAGCTGCTGACAAAGGAGCCGCCGGAAGAGTTCGCCACGGGGGAGCGCACCTCGGAGCGCCGATGCCGCAGCTCTGAGTCGCGGTCCCGAAGCGAGAGAGGAAACCCACCGAGCCGAGATGGAGGAGAGCCAAAACGGAGCGCTGGTGACAGGTCGTGCCCAGGAGGAGCCGGCGGGCAGCGGGGCCAGAGCCAACACCCTATGAGGCATGGCAGATGCCCCTGTGCAGGGAGAACCCACCCTCTGGAGCCAATCAGGGAAGCCTGACTTGTCCTGGGGGTGGGGGAGGGGAGGGGAGGGGCGGGGAGGGGACGGGGATTTGGACGGCCGCAACACTGATGCCATGTGGTCAATCCTGGGACACGAGGACCTTGTATTTCGCTGCAGGACGACGAGGACGGCAGCAGTGAGCGTGTCAGCGGAGAACTGAGCCACGGTCGTGCGAAGCGTGCGAGTGAAGCCCCACCTCCGGGGGGGCGGGGGGGTCGTGGGGGCCGTGGGGGCCGTGGCCCCAGAGCCCAACCACTTTACCTGGAGCTGGCAGAGGCGGTGAAACACGCTGAACGTGGATAAATGCATGAAATTTACATAATAAACAAGTAGAGAACACTTCCCGTCTGCTTTCAAGCGCCGTTCAGTAAGTTTATCGCTCATATAACTGTCTCTGAAGACGGGTAAAAACGATCAGATTCTCTTATTGATTTTATCTGGATTTGACAGCAACTGCTTTCATACCCATATAGTGGAGGGCCTTTCCTAAGCGCAAACTGCGTTTTGTGCTCGGCTCCAAATTCCCCGTTTTACATGAGCTTGAAAAACTCTTGCTTTCATTATTTACCACATGTATTCCATGTAGTGCAACTCAGGACCAGGTTTGCCAAGCTGAAGTGTATTTGGAAGAATAAAACTTAATAATTCATGAGTGGAAATAAAAAGCAGAAATAAAACTTTAACATGAAGCAAAGAGGCGAACAACAAAGTGCAGAGTTTTCTTCTACATTTTTGCCTTTTATTCCTTAGTGGGGAGAAGCAGGTGCACGTTTTGCATCGTTGCAAAAGCTTCATAAAGAGATTTCAACGTCACAGGGCAGAACCCGAACGCGGCGAACAGAACCGGGATGCGTTCCCACGCCTGCCGATGGTTTTCGAACCTCCGCCGAGGAACTGGGAACAAAGCGGGAAGAAAGTGTGTAAAACATTTCACTGGTGTGTTTCCTGCTTCCACTCATCTCACAGCTCACTCACTTTTACTGCAGTACAACTGTAATGAGCTGAATTCCACTGTAACAGTGATTGACAAATAAATAAATAAATAAATAAATAAATTAATTAATTAATAGACCAATTTGATATTTCAGTCTGGAGGGAACAGTAACACAGGCATGTTGACTGGGTCTGGCTTGCTGTCATTAATACTTCTGTGGACATCTCACACACACACACACAGACACACACACACACACACTGGCTCTCACTATACAGGCGAGAGCTACGCTGCAGCACCTGCTCCGAAATCCGTGCGAACATCTTCATTTATCCACACACGTCCTGCTTGTCCACAGAGGGACCCGAGTCGGTTCTGCCTCCCTAATTAGGGCCTCATTATGACGTCCGGAGACTCTTATTAATACAACATGATCCCTGCGCGGGAGACGGAGCCGCCGAACCAACTGTTTGCGTGAAGCGGATGGAAACGTGATCTACATTTATTCCTGCGGACAGTCATGTCTCTTTACCCTCTCAGAACGAGGTAAAAGCATGGCTGCATACACTGAAGTGTCGTTCTGTGATTTCCCTCTGATTACATTCATTCGCTCATGTGACACTTTTCTCCAAAGCAACTTACAGCTATTTACCCTGTTTACACAGCTGGGTAGTTTTGCTGCAGCACTTCAGGGTAAGTACCTTGCTCAAGGGTACTACAGCTGGACGTGGGGCTTAAACCTGCAACGTTTGGGTGCAAAGGCAGTAGCTGGAACCACTACTGTACCTGCTGCCCACATTCTTTCTGGAAAATTCTGCACAGCTTTCTGTGACAATCTTTTAAATAGCTTCTTTCTCTGCTAAAGAAGTGTGTACCTCTTACGAAGTGTACGCACAGCTACCGGCGGACGCGCTGCTACTGGAGCCGCGTCTCTCTGTTCTCGACACACTTGTGTCCAGTGCCAGTATTCATGTTCTGCATGAAAAAGTGCTCGTTTTCTTGTGTGTTTCCGAGATGGGAAGGAACTGGTGCCGACAGAGCAGTGAAAGGTCACTAGTGTGGAAAAGGGTCTTGGTGACCCGTGAATGATGGCTAAGATTTGCACTGGCGGTGTGAGAGTGTGCCCCCCCCCCCCCACCCCGCTCATTACAGAACATGTGTTTAACAACCACAAGGAGCACAGACCCTCGAACCCAAATCAGAGCCATTTTAACTGTGCTGCTGGAGAATAATATCAGGGGCTCATTATTGTCCTGTGGACAATCCACCCCCCACCCCCCAGTCAGGCGGTCCCTCATTGTCTCCCACACAGAGGTCTTGTCTGCCAGGTTGACCCCCCTCCCCCTGCCCCCGGTGCGAGAGAGACCCTTACCCTGGTTTTTCACTCACTTCCTTCAGATCGATGTTCACTGTTTATTATGAACACATGATTTATGACACCTGGAAGAACGTGCCAACAAAGAAGGCGGAGCTGCGGTCGGCAGGTCCTGGGTTTACATCCCTCCATGTGCTGCAGTATCCCGAACCAAGGTGCTCACCACGCTGTAGGGCTGGTTAGACACTAAAAGCCTGGAAAGACTCGAAACGAGGACTAAAATACTGCGTGGATGCATAGCTTTCCCAGACCTTGACAAGATACCAAAGCAGTTTTAATGCTAATTACACACACACACACACACACACACACACACATTTTCAGAACCGCTTGTCCCATACAGGGTCACGGGGAACCGGAGCCTACCCGGCAACACAGGGCGTAAGGCCAGAGAGGGAGGGGACACACCCAGGACAGGACGCCAGTCCATCACAAGGCACCCCAAGGGGGACTTGAACCCCAGACCCACCGGAGAGCAGGACTGTGGTCCAACCCACTGCACCACCGCACCCCGTCTAATGCTAATTAATATTAATAAAAGACATTAGGTCGCTCATCCATTCAGTTCTCGACTTCCTCCACTTTCCTACCAACAGTTTTGCGAGGAGCTTGTTGTCGGTCCTCTTTGTGCCATTTACGCGGCTCTCGGAGGCTTATTACGTACGCAGTGTTTCTTATCTGCGTGCTGTGCTGATTTTTCTCAAAATCAGATTTCGGGAGCTTCGTGCGGAAACGTGAGCGGAAAGAGGACGGGCCGTGCTGGACTCTGCTGTGTATTTACGAGAAGCCCAGGGGAACATGACCAAGCATGCAAATCTGGAAGTGTTTTCTTGCCAGACACATCTCAGTAATTGAAGCCTGAAATCAGGTTGTGTGCGATGTTAAATTCCCGGCCCGATTTGTCACTCTCTATCAAATCCGTGTGTCGCCACCCAGGTATCAGCAAATTATTTGATATGAGATGCGCATAAAGTCAGCTGCATGTACGTGATAAGACGCTTGAGGGAAATTGAAAGATCTGCTGTTTGACACTTGCTGGACCTGCAGGGTGGTGACTGAACCGTGTCCCGCGACCGTGTCCGGAGTCGACTGAAATTCCCAGCCGTCACCCTCTCGTCCTGCCGGAAGCGCGGTAAAGCGCTGTTTGTGTCCACCGGATGCCAGGGCTCCGATACCCTGTCACCCGTCTCTTCCTGCCCTCCACACTTTGAGCGGAACGTGTCCGCCCTTGTGCCGCAATCCGTCGAGAGCTAAGTGTGTGAGGGCGGGAAGAAGGAGCGGCCGTGTGACCCGGCAGCGCCGAGGTCGACCGCACGCTCTCACTGTAGAGCGAAGCCATGTAGAAAACGTACCGAATGTTAATGCCATGATCTCTCATTTTTGAATGGCAGCGCTCGAGAGTGCGATTTGCTGGGGTTTACCCATTTACGGCGTGGTAATTCCTACACTATCAGTTCAGAGGGGCTACCTTGGTCGTGACTGCTACAGCAGGAGTGGAGTTCGAACCCAGGACCTCAAGCTGACAAGACAAGAGCTCTAGGCACATGCGCAATGTTGGCTGCGATATGATTTATTACAGGCAGCAGCATCATTGTGTCCAATGTTTCTTTATCTCTCCGGCTGCCAGACGTTGGAGCGACTGCGGAGATGAACAGATATCTCGGGGAGCCCATTTATCTCTATAAATTTGCAACTGTCCAACGATAGAAGATGATTTTTACTTTCTGTAGCCTGCGGGCTGAGTCCACTTTCAATGTAGATGCAGTGTAACTCCATTAGGTAATTATGATGATACAATTAGTAGAGTCAGGAGTGCAGATAACCTTTGCCGGAGGGGAAATGTGGCGGAAGATAAAGGAGAGGAAGGATCACTCAGCCCCTGTTTAAAGCGAAGGGTTAACAAAGGAAATACAGGGCTTCCTTGTGTGGTCCAGGTCCACGGGAACGTCGTGTCGGGGATGTGCTGCGGACCAGATCATCATCAAACTGTTGTCTGGGGGTTTCACTCTGTATTTGCCATAAGGCATCAGCTGCGGACCGTGAAACACGAGCGCTCGCTTCTTGGGACAGACGCTCCGGTTCCACTGATTGTTTTATGGTTTTCGCAACCTGACATTTAACAGCGAGAGGCAGCGCAGTTACCCTTCTGTTTGCATTTACCGTGGGACAGTCCTTTGACAAACTGCCATGTGTCCAGACCCTAAAATACCAGTGAACACGAGGGCGTCGGGTTCCAGGCTCTCAGAACGTGGCCATCCATCGCCCTTTTCTTGGCGGAGCCGACAGCCGGCTCACGCGCGCGCGCGCACGCACGCACGCGCGCAGCCACCCGCTTTAATTAAACAGCGGCAGTAGTTTCAGGTGGAGGAAGCGACTCATTATCTTGAGCACGTCTGGCTGTTTCGACACCCCAGCCCCCGCGTTCGCCGCATGGGCTCAGCGCAGGGCTCCCACAGCCGAGGGAAGCGTTCCTCGCGCGCCTGCCCGCCCTCGGCCAGTCGCCACGGCCACCGGGTGACACTTGGCGCATCGTGCCTGATCGGGGGGGGAGGGAGGGAGGGAGGGAGGGAGGGGACGGAAAGCAGAAATCAACGGCAGCTCGGAGGGAGGCGGCAGGTGAAAAGGTAAAGGCGAACAGCAACCTTATTATGAATGCACAAAGATAGCGAAGAGGAAAAAAATCAATGTGTCCTTGCCTCCACCGCCTCGAAACCCCTCTGTTGGAAGGCGGTCTTGCCGTCGCGGGACCTTGTAAGCTCTAACTGTCGGCGGTGTGGGAGGTGATAAAGATCTCCCGTTGCGCCAGGATATGACACCCAGGACTCCCAAAGGCAGGAGACGCGCCGTCCTCCTGCGCTCGTCCCTCCGCGCGCTCTCGGGCCGCTCTCAGCAGCGGCCTCGCCGTGCGCCGTAAACAGGCCTCCGCCGCCTTGCCGATAATTTATGAGCTCCGGCGATCCCGCGCTGAAGCAACGGGCGGCTGGCAGCGGAGCCGTCGCGCCGTCCCTTTTTCAGTACATTATTTAGCGAAGCCCATTAGAACGCAGCTCGTGTCAATAAACAATGTCAAATCCGTTAGTGTGATCAAACCTCGGCCGCATTTCTGCAGCCCCCTGCGCTCCGCCGGTAATGTGCTTCGCCTCGCAAGGTAACTAATTTGTTCCAAAGGAACACCAAGGTTGATCCGAGTTTATTATTCTTTAAATAATACATGAGATTGTTCTTTCAATTCCGAAGTATTAATGCAGTCGAGCCGGAGGCCCTGAAAAGCTGTTTTTATGAAACATGAGGAGCCACAAGGTTATAAAAATACTGGCACAAATTTCTCGTTGTTGCTTACCTGCATCAATCAAAAAGCGAGCATCAACAGCAAGGCCCTCTAATTTCCTAATGACTCCTGGAAAAGAGCTCTAATTCCGGGCTAAAATCCACCTTCAGAAAATCAGATTGTTTGCAGGACTTTTGACCTTCTGCACATGACAACACAGCCCGTGTGCCGTGTTTTCTGCAATATGGGTGAGATGAGAGGAGGAGACAGCTCATGTGTTTTAAAGGAAGTGTTTTACAAATAATGTAAAAAGAAAATATAAGGTGTGGAACATCAGCGTAAAACTATATTGATGAACGACTTGTTCCGCATCCTGTGTCGCACAGAGCAGACCGGGGACCCTGGCACGGACCCAACTGCGGGGTCGTTTATTAAGAGGTAGTAGGGACGAGGCAATAGTCGTGGTCGGGGAGAAGCGTGGTGAATCCGAGCTCCTGACGCGGTTCGAGAGAAGAATCCGAAGACGTGGTCGACGAAGGCGTTGCGAGGTTCGATGTCGTAGGAGACGGGGACAGGGACAAGGAGACGGGCGAGGGAACACGGAGGGAGGTGCGCGGAGGAGGACGGGTAAGGTGCTGCGGAAGTGTCGCGGACGCAGGAGGGACGGTTGTCTCGACGAGATTCCGCCGCTGGGAACAGACTGGGAATTGTTTTTATTGCTGCGTGTCCCGATTGCCAACAGGTGCCTAATCGGAGCCAGGTGCTCCTGGTCGTGGTGCGGGCGCGGGCGTGACATCCTGCGGTGCAATATTAAACTACTGATACCCATAGAATGCGACAGATGAAACGTGGGGTAGGTATTTATGGACGCATCTCTATAAACGTGTAACACGTTCTGCCGTGAGGGGTAGACGGCGCAGTCGCTGTAGCGCTCAGAGTCATTGCCTTCCACTCCAAGGACCCGGGTTCCAATCCCTGCTCTTGCTGTCATACCTTTGGTTGAGGTACTTACCCTCCCCTGTTCCAGTAACAAGTTTCCAGCTGCACAGAAGGGCCAGAAACTGTACAAAGCTATTGCTCGAAGAAGGGCGTCGGAAAAATGAACGAGCAACCACGTGCAAAACCAGAATAACGGCAAAAGCAGCGGCCGGACTGAGCCTCCGCTCTGATTTTTGTGTCAGTGATTAAAAAATACATGTTGTCACAAACGTCCCGCGAAGCTGCACCAAAGTCCCAGGTGCCCCGACTTTCTGAAGCAACAATTATACTGTATCTCCTGGGTGTCAGGCGGGAAATCAATAATTCAGCTGATCGCTGCGTTTTGTGCTCCCCCTGTGCTTTTTAATGTGTTGTGTTGGCATTTTACAGGAGCCAGGGTTGAACTCCTTTGTTTTTCGGCCTCCCAGTAAAAGGACTCTCCTGGGAAATTCATGGTGGGTTATGAACTGCGGGTAATTGAAAAGTGAGGTGAACTGTTTTCCGGCTCACCTCTGGAAAAAAGTCAATACATAAAAAGGAAGCAGGAGGAGGTCTGCTCTGTGAGGAGGTCTGTCTCGGCGAAGTGGATCCTCCGCAGCACAACCGCTTCTGAAGAGCCTTCGAAACAGGTTTCGGCACAAGGAGAAGCAGCCCCTTGACGTCCCGGGGAGACGAGCAAACGCAGAGCTGTCGGTCTGAACCACTTGCACGTTCCTGACGGCAGCCCTTCCAATGGAGCGCTTCCATGGGATCTGAGCCTATAACCTTTTCAGAAGGAGTCAAGTTTGCTAACAGCTCACTAACTGGAGACAAGACACGTATCTGACTGGGCGTCTCTGACACGTTCACTTTGCGGTACCTTCCTGAAGACCTCGGCCAGCCTTGTCAGCAGCCCAGGCGCCGGTGCCTGAACCGCGGTGTGGAAGCATATTCTGCGTGATTTCAGGTGATTCCCTGCCCCCCGCCGCCCACCCCCCAGCTGTTGTGTGGCTAATGGGTCTCAGAGAAAAGAAATATGACTAAAAATCTGTATGAAGGCAAATGCTCAGTGTGACACAGTATGAGCAGAGCAGTCATTCGATTTATGGGGTCACTGAGTCCACAGCTGGGATTTTTTGCCCCACAGTGGCAATGTTTCTGGCGGCAATAAATGGATTCTAATGTCTGATATAATCTAATTGCACTGAGGGTTTTCCTCTAAATACTTTGCATTATTTATCACAAGCACATGTAGAGTACAGTTACCTTGAGTACGATTACATAGGGTACAGTTACTTGGAGTACAGTTGCTCGTTCAGTGACTGAGAGAATGCTGCATAAGGGAGGTGAGGGTTAGGTTGAGCTGAGATGCAAATCTGATCAAAGTTGAGCAGAGCTGATTGACATAGATCAGGGTTGACTATGGTTGGGCCAGAGTTGGGGAGGGTTGACGAGGGATGACCACAGCTCTGCAAAGTTGACCGCCGTTGAGCAGGTTGACTAGGTTGACCAGGTTTAGCAACTTCTCCAGTTGACTGGTGCCTCCCTGAAGCCTCTGTCCCGTTAAACATGACCGGGCGAGGGGACGATGCTCAAACGCAGCAAACGGGCGGGGGTTTCACACACCTTCCCTTTAGACTCACACCAGATCTAAAGAACAGGGAGTTTCTGGGATGAGAGCTGGAGATGGTCCAACGCAGGTCGCTGGAAGTCACCCAAGAAGTTTTGAAGTTTTTGCACAGATGAGGATGGATTAATGAAGAGGTCACACGCTGTTTATGGCACACGTGCAACTGTAGATTTTCACCGGTGACTCGACATGTGCGAACGGAGCTAAACCTATGGGTCTCACCGCAAGTCTCGCTTGAGACCTTCAGTCTGCGACATGAACAGATTGTAAATGATTTCCGGGCGTCGGCGCTCACAGCGAGCAGAGGGAGCTTCACGAGCTCTTGTGGTTTATGTCACATAGTGCAGAGCTTCTATTGCTTACTTGGTGGCACCTCAACACAATTTTAAGTGCAGCATTATGATATTGAAAATGTTCCAAAAGTCTGAAAAAGTATTTCTCTCAGTTTATCATGGTTCTTTCTGGGATTTTCACAGAACTGTGAAAATAACCAATACAAAACATCACGGGGCATCTGCAATGTTGAGCTTTTGCTGGTTGTGTCGTAGCGGTAAAAGTGACCTTTGAGTTACAGACATATCCAGTTGTAAACATTTCCGGTCCCGGCTGTCTTCGTGAGCTGATGAGCAAGTGCACAGAACAAGTTCTGCTCATTTGAACCTAAAAAGGCAAATAAAATTAAGAGAGGAGATGGGAATTCAGAGGTCAGAGGTTTCTCGTATGTTGTGTTCCTTTCGGGGTTCACCTGGAAGGTGACGAAGAGCGTCTTCATGATGAAACCGTGTGCAAGGCATGTGCCCCCTCATCAAAATGGAGCTGAAGCTATATATTTACATCTGTGCCTTGCATCATCAAAGCGGGTTCAAGCGGTGCTTCCATATCTCGTCCCTCAACGCTCTCTCCCCTATGGCTCCCAATGTTCCGCCACATGTTGTTCCTGAGCCCATTTCACACACAGGCTCGCCGTTCTCCGGGGCGGGGAGCCATTCAGCGGTCCACTTCCACACACAGAGCGAGTCTTTATGCTGCCGTCTGAGGGCCCGCGGTTCGCGGTGGGGGGTGGGGAGGGCGCTCTCCTTTGCTCCCCTCGTGTTCATATTAAAACTGTTCTTTCATGTTCGTGCTTCATGCTCCTTCTCGGCCTTATTGTGCCCCTACAGGAAGAAGAACACAGAGCCCAGGCAGAGCTGGACTGCAGCCTGTTCTCCCCCCCACCACCGCCCACCCACACAGCAAAGCCACTGTTGTCCAGGCACCGAGTGAGTGACGCTCCGGTCGGAGCCGCTCCACGGTCCTGATCGCTTGCTTTAAGTCTGGAGACTTTCACACCATCATGGTCTTTTCCCCACACCTTTTGCTTACTGCACGTGGCTCAGTGCTGACCTTTCTCTCCAGTTCCCCTTAAATTCAAAAGGATGACTTTTAATGGCCAAATACCTGACTAGGTGGATGCAGCAGGGGGTGTGGTTGTTGGAGCTGCTACCTTCCTCTCGAAGGGCTCGGGTTTGAATCCCACCTACTGCTGTAGTACCCTCGATAACCTTGATGCGGTAAAAAGTACCCTGCTGCAGAAATGTGTAAGTAATTGGAAGTCCCTTTGGAGGAAAGTGTCAGCGAAAGAAATCAAGAAACGCAAATGTTCATAGTGTCCAGGTCAACGTGAAGGTGCTCGGGAAAACATATGGTAAGGACTTACAACCAAAATGATCTGAATAATATTTACATTTACATTTACATGTATTCATTTAGCAGACGCTTTTCTCCAAAGCAACGAACATCTCACTTATGAGCATATCTGAGAAACATCTCCATAGAGGTGGAAATAGGCTAAACAGAATAAACCTAAATAGGTGGAGACACATTAATATATTATTTGAGGACATACACTATGTTACTAGCGCATGTTCCCAGTTGTAATCTATTACTTTAGACTTGCATTTGTTTCGTTTTTCTTTGGTAACTGCTCTGGTTTTTGTTGTTCTCATCAATTTATTTACTTCCTTTAAAAATGTACCTTTCATTATGTCAAGATAAAACAAAAAAACATCCAACTGTGTTCTTGCAGAAGTTACCAGCCTTTTGAAAAATGTAGAAATATGCGCACATTGCCGATGTGTCACAGTTGGGTAATCAGAGCGAATTACTGGGCAGAATGAAGAAAGGAAGGAAAGAAATAAAGATTTATTTTAAATGACACCTTTCTAATGCCACCAGTCCAAAGTCAAGCATGAATAAAGTGCAGGAAAGTAAAACATTTCACTGCATCAAATGAACAGCTGAAGAAACTTTGAGAAACTGAACTAAGGCTCATGGCCATAGGTGGAGGCGAAAGGGGACAAACCGAGACATTTCCTGTTCAGTCTGGTGGACGATGCTGATTTCATGGGTTTCATTGCTCCCGCAAAGAGTGTGAAAATTCCCATCAATGTGTAGGTCAACATTCCGCAGTGTACCAGTTCAACCTCGGGTCCAAGCCACTAGTGCTCAGAATTGTAAATTCATTCTCACCCAAGATACCTTTGGACGCTTGGACGTAGAACGAGCATAATGAAAGAACTGTTTTCTCAGCCACAATAATATCTGGACGACGACGGTCGACTGCTTGTGAACTCTGCTATGCTGTGAGAAGAAGCGGCAGATAGAGCAAACCACGGTGACCAAACAGTGTTGTTATCACACCGCAGGGGAAAGCCTGCCGTGTGGAGCGCCGTGTTTATGTTAATGAAGGTAATGAAGCTGTAAGGCCTCTGTGTGCCTGATCTCACGAGGAAAAGCTGGATGTATTAAGAGTTGTTTCGTGCTTGAAAAAACAGGCCAGTAGCAGAGCTGAGATCTATACAAATGGAAATATATCTTCTGAATTGAAACAGTTCGTAAATCCCTGGACACAAGTGATCCGAAGCCATTCATCTGAAACTGGGAGAACGAGCAGGTGGCATATTTAGAACTGTCAGTTTGGAATGCAAAGACCCAGGTTTGAATCCCCTCACCTGTTGTTGTACCCGTGATCGCGGTACTTACCCTGACCTGATAAGGTAAATTATCCAGTTGTATGCAGTAAATGAGTAAACTGGGGAGCTGATAGTGTAGTGGTAAGAGCTGCTCCCTTTGGATCTGAAGGTTGCTGCTTCAAATCTAACGTACTGCTGTAGCACCCTTGAGCAAGGTCCTTACCCTACATAGAGCCAGCAAAATTGCCCAAGTATATAAATGGGTGAAGGCAGCTTAACGTTCCATGTTACATCAGATAAATGTAAACCATTGCAAGCACAATCCTAAAAGTGTAAGTTACCATGGAGATGGGTGTCAAATAAATGAACAAATAAGAGCAGTAAAACCAGAGTCCACACTGTGGGCTGTCTCCAGAATGTAGATAGATTCCATGAGCACATAAGTTTTAACAGTTGCTACATTGGTGGGAGAGGTGGGATTAGAACCCTCCTGGCCCCATGTTCCAGAAAGTTTCTTGACTTTGGCAGACGATGCAGTGCACAAAGATGCATGTTGGGTAAATGAATTTAAGTAACAGTGTAGAAACCTCACGTTGTAAGTTCCCTTAGAGAAATGTGTCCGTACCTCAGATGGAGATCATTTCAAAAAGGACCATGATTACAGATCCCGGGTGGAATTTAGACACAATTTCCAGTGACCACGACAGTATGGTTAGTATGAAAGGTGGAATTCATGGACGGTTTATATCGTAAATGAACTTGATCACAGTCCTTAGAGCTCCTGTGAAATTGCACTGACAAAAGTGACCCTTTACAATGACCGACCATAAGGTCACACGACCGACACTCTGTATGATAATGGGTCACAGTGCTACCTCACCTCCACCTTCCTCTGCATGATATCACCCCCTTCACTTCCATTCCGCTCTCGTCTCTCACACTGCTGCCTCAGCAGTAACAGCCGAAAGGTTGTCTTCAGGTGCTGCATTTGCATTACGTAGTAAAATAGGTTTAGTAAAACTACGCACTTTAATTTTTATGTTACGTTCATTTTCTCTTCTATACTGCTTGCATGTGAGCGAGCGGATTAGTTAATAAAGCAAATATTTGGACTCGTTGAATATTCCATATTATTTCTGAAGTGAGCTGTTGGATAGAGGGGTGCAGTGGGTTTGGCTGGCTCCTATTCTCTGGCGAGTCTGGGGTTCAAGTCCTGCTTGGGGTTCCTTGTGACAGACGGGTGTCCCGTCCTGGGTGTGTCCCCTACCCCTCCAGCCTTACGCCCTGTGCTGCCGGCTTAGAGTCCGGTTCACCACGGCCCTGCTTGGGACAAGTGGTTTCAGACTCTGTGTGCGTGTGTGTGTGTCTGAGAACTGTTGGATATCACAGGGTGGGAATGCAACTGCTCATTTTCATGGGTTGCTGGAGTTACACCTGAAACTCCACCGAAAATCATGGGGATCACAGGACACTAGGGAACTGTGGGACTTTATTGACATTTTACTTCTTGTGACACTGATCACCTGCAGCCATCCTAGCATTTATGGCAGAGCAATGAATAACGCCGCCTTCCAGTTTCAGTCCACACTCACCCCGTTTTCACCCTGCTCTCAAACTTGAGCGCTGCTGTAAGAACTTCGCATCTTAGTGTCGAGATGATCCACCATATTTCACATTGAACAACCTTGTGGTTGGTTGTGAGCAGGACAAGAGATCTCAACAGGCCAAACTCTACCTTCACGACATGGATGTTCTGGCAAGAGGAGGTGCTGGATGTTCAGGGCCAGAGACAGACTAGTATCACTCCCACGTCATCAAGCCAAGTGACCACACCCGCCACAAATCAGACCGGCCTGGTATAAAAGGAGCAACGTCAATTCACCGGGTTGCAAATTCTTACAGAGCTCACCAGCTTGGCCGGCGATTCAGCGCATCTAATCCCTCCTCTACAGCCCTTGTCCCTTGTCCCTTGTCCCTTGTTCTTCAATTACTGGCTTTTGACCTCATGCACATCCACGCAGTTTTGATTCTTGCCTCGCCCCTCGGAAAGACGTCCGCGCCTCGGAAGACCCACGCCTGCCCACTGCCCACGACCTGTCTGTCCCTGTCTGTTCCCGTGTCCTGTTCCGGAATAAACGAACCCACATTTGGGTCCAAACCTTACCTCCTGTCTCCCGTCTGCGTTCGTGACAGCTAGGAGAGCAGAGCCAGGTTTCCTGAAAGAAAACACAGGAAGTCAAGTGGAGAGAGAGACACACATAGCAGCCAGCAGTGGGGGAGGGGCAAACAGTTACCCTCCCCTTCCAGAAGAAAGCCGGGCCGTGTCCCTCTCCCCAGAGCCATGGGTTCCTCGCAGCATCCCTGATGAGCTGTTTTATTTCCGTCTTCTTACGCAACCACTGTCTCCTCTCATTTCGGTACACAAACACACACTAATACCTCCACTTTACTGCACACGCCATTTCATGTGTAATTAATCTGAGACAATAATTGGTATGTATAAATATAGGGTGCATTACAGCTGCTTTATGACCCTTTGAAAATGAAAAAAGGGGAGCACTTAGACTACTCGTCGAGCGACATCTGCGGAGGGTTTATTCGCACAGTGGATGTAAGTCAGGAGGCTTAAGATGGTAATCTGAGGTTCTCAGGTTTAAGAAGAACAATGTGTAAGGCACTTCAGGCGAAATATCTTCTATACGTGCAGAGAAAAGTGACTCTCAATACGTTCCATTAGGAAACTGTCAAAAAATGTATGGCTGAAAGTTGGATGTCAGTCACAGAGTGAAGCAGCCCTCTCGACGCATTCCCCAAACATCTCCTCAGCCCCCAGCCAGAAGCAGAACGAGGTGTCCAAGCGGTGTGTCCGTAGCCTGTTACCGAAACGCTGGACTCTGTCGCACGTCCTGGCGATGAAGGGATGAAGAACGACTGGAGTTCATACTGGTCTGGTGTCTGGAGGAGAACTTTGTGCTCAGTCTAGCGCGATTACCTGTTTCTCCTTTTTCCAACAGGCCGTTTCAGTGAGGAACCTCTCCATCTCTCATCCTGCTGGCAACTCCAGCTAACCAGCTCCTGTTGGGGAGTTTGACTCTTCAAGCCTGAAGGTCAATACTACCTGAGAGTAAAACCAATTATTGCATTAATATTATACGTCTCAGAGGAAGCAAGGAGGGAACTTCAAGTAATGAGGACACGAGTTTGTGTCCCTTCAGCGTTGCAACTTTCGGTCTGTGCTGAGGAAAGATCAGAGAAGTTCTCATTCGTTTCTCCTGCTCGGCGTGTGGGAACCTCTTCCAAGTTTCTTCCTTTCATCAGAGAAACATGGTGTCCCATCACCTTTGGTGGACTGTTTCTTCTTCTTCTTCCTCTTCCTCTCTTCCTGATTTTTCCTTCTTCTTCTCCATCTTCTTTCCTCATCTCCTACAATTCTTGTCCTTGTTCTTTCTCTCCTGGTTTTTCATCCACCTCCTCCTTCATCTACTTTTTATTTCTCCTCTTTATCATCATTGTCTTTTTCACATGAATATAACTGCACTCTGTTAGATAGAGCAGTACCAAAGTACTCCTGAGATCCCATTCCGCTCATGCTCCAGACCTTTCCTGTAGAGTTCACACTGAAACAAGACCTCGGTGCCACAGAGAGGAGGACAGGAGACTACGAACGGAAGCACCTGTGACGGTACGCTTCTGATGGTGTGGTCAACCTTACTTAATGTCCCCCATCGTACGTGTTATACAGCTGATTTTAAGGTCTGCCCCTCAGACGGTGCACTTGCATGGGATCTCAGAGGATGGAGATCTGGCATTATTACACCAGCAACACAGCACCAATAAAAACCATCCAGCTGCATAAAATGAGGGAAAAAAATGCAATTTGCTCTTGGAAGAGGAACTCAGCTAAGCATGTGAATTATTAAATGTAACAGGGTTGAGGAGGTTTAATTGTTCATCTGTGGTGCAGCTCACAGGGCCGAGACATTAATGCCCCTTAGATTCAGCATCAGATGCAGTCATTAAATTCCATTGTTCATTAGATCATTGCTGGCTGCTCCATTACTCTTAACTCTCACTGTGTTTGTACCACACTCAGGTCCCACGCTCAGCTTTTCGAATTCATGTTACCGCACATCGCCCCTTTTCGCGAGGTGCGCGGCCTCCAGATTGCTCTCTCGTCTCAGGAAAAGGGTCACGTCTGCCGTGCGGGGCCCTGCGGACCGGACCTCTGTAGCTTCTGCAACTCACAGCCGGCGCATTTCTGAAAAGGTCAGCAGCCGCAGTCGCCCCGTTTTGCTCCACGACGGCACCCGAGTTTGTAGCGGCTCCACGGCGACGCCCGGGTACGGAAACGTCCGCCCGGCACCACGGCATTCGTCCGCGCTCGCTTTCGTCCCGAATGGGCCTCGGCCTCACGCGAAACCTGCGATTCGCCAGCGGAGCCGTAGCGTCACGTGCCAAACCGGCAAACTGCCCGCTCTCCGCCGCTGCCTTCGTCAGTTCGTTGGGGAATTACGGGATGCGTGCGAATGTTCTCGGGTAAACCGCTAATAACTAAATTTCACCTCCATACGGCGCGGTCTTCATGGGAACCCCGGAGACGAGACACAGAATGGAGAGAGAATTCACGTGGGCTCAAATCCGAAGCTCCCGACAGCACCAACAAGTTACTGTATTTCTAAATGTATTTCGGCTATTAAAATGATGGATCATTACATTGGTGATAATTACCAGTAAATTGGTGGCACACAACAAAGAGCACTTTAATGAGTGTCACTGCATTTGAAGCTCTTTGTCTGTGATTAAAGGTGCTTCTGTATCGTCGGGATTGTAAGTTACCGTGGAAAAATACAGCGAATACGTAAATGTAAAAGCGGTCAGGTATCTGAGAATGTGATAATTAATTTGTCTGATACTTTCAGGAAATGAAGTCGAAGGGTTTTGTCGAAAGACGCACTGCATTGTTCGCATAAACACTAATTAAATGAGATGTGTTTTGAATTTCCATGAATGTTTTATAATTTCACTTCTAATATTTTATAGTTTGTGCTTGATATTTTTATGTCATAGACTGTAGTATTTTGATTAACCGCTGCTCCTAATGGTTTTATGAATATTGCAGATGCAGGGAGGCGGGGGATCCTTGCGTGCTGCTCAGTTCAGAGAAAGACTTTGTGATGTTAAGTCATTAGTAAGAACCGCTGCCATCCGCAGCTTGTGCAGCATCTCTGCTCACCGTATCAATGATTCATCAAAGCAGAATTTCCGCAGGGGCTGCAGGTCCCCAGTTTACTTTTTCTATGTCTGAAAATGACATTGTTGTTCTTACTTGCTTTCGCTGTAAGATATTCATCAAATTAAATAAATGATACATATTATTTGAAGACGTGGGTGTACAAACCGCACGCAGCTGCTCTATTTTACAGTCTGCATTAAGCGGCGAAAAGGGCCAACGGCTGTCGGATAAGTGACATCACCAAATCTTTAGCTGCCTCTGCTAGAGAGGGTCTGTTCGCTGGACTCATGTGTCAATATGTTGGATATGAGTTTCATTTCTACCACTGTTTTCAATATTTGTAAAGTAGGAGTGTGTCTTTTTTTATTGCATTTGAAAAATGTTGCAAACACAGATGCACTTATAAAATACACCGAGCCCTGCTGAAATATATAGGGCGTAATTAATTAGTACTGAACTTTAATAAAGCATTAAACAAATTCATTGCAGTCATGGTTTACTTCACAATCAAGAACGTTCGAGAGACAAGAAATTATGAGCTGAATTATAAGTCATTTTACTGTTACATGTGTTCTTTTATGGGCTATAGCTTCGACAACACAGCCCACAGAGCTCTTAACTCAGCTTTTAATGAATTCACATTCTACTGAACGTTCCTTTCATGAAGAGCTCAATAGGAGCTAAACTATCACTGTGAGTTCCAACAAAACTGCCATATGCAGGGGATCCCCAGCACCGGGAACAACTGGGAATCACTGCATTAAATTTAAAGTAAAAAAATGCCAAGGATATGTTGAGTGTGTCTAGAGATTATATCCAAGGGCAAACAGTTCCAACGTTAAGCCCAAAATAGTGAAAAAGTTTGAATCGTGTTTATGTCATGTTGTCAGCTCACTTTGTGACTCAGTGCAGCACCTACTTAGCGTCTCTGCGAGAGCCGTTGACGTGTTTCCGTGCTTTGCAAGACCGACGACATGGGACGTGCAGCCAACGCACCGCCCATGTGGGCGACAGGATCCTCTCGGACTTTGCGGATCCCAGGGGAAGGACCGAGCTTCTCTTCGCTCTCGGCACCTTCAGCTGGGTTCCGCTGCAGAGTCGACTCATCGTTTCGCATTCACGTGTTTTATTTCTCTTTGTTTTTCTTTTCACGCATTGTCGCGATTCCCGATTCTGTACCTGTGTGTCGCTAGGAGGTGCGCTCACGCCCTGCCCTGTCTCTCCCTGCAGCTACACCTTTCAAACCTTCACATAAATCATTACTTGTCAGGTCTTCAGGAGGCCGTATTAGTGCCAAGGTGAAATTTTTTGACTGCCGATCTGATTTTCCAGAAAGATGATTAATTATGACAATAAACTATAATAAAGTGTATTAATTTTAATTAATGGTGAGCAAGAATCACAAGCCGCTCATGTAACTGGTACCCTAAGGGTGACCTGTGCTGGTAATTGGTGCCCAGTGAGAGGATGGAAGCAACATGCTGGCTCACGTTCTCTCGGCTAATGCGGAGCTGAAGAAATTTACACCATCTGTCTCGAAATACGGTAAACAGCACAAGTAAACACCGATCCGCACTGCCACGTCTTCCTTCAGCATCGCGGCGCAGAGCGATGCGAGGCCCCACTTTGCCTTGACCCCCCGCCCCCCAGCCCAATTGTCCCAGCACTTCAGGCTTGTAGAGCTGCGAGAACAACGTCTTTTTATTGTTTCACTTTTGCTGCGCACCAGAACATCTCTGATTGCTTTTTCGAGCGTTTTCTCCGGATGGCTAGCAAGCGCGGAGCGGGTAAAACGCTGAAGCTGAACGGAGGGCAGATTGTTCAGGGAGCGCCATCTGAACCACTCTGTTCCATCTGTGGTTTGGATCGATGCCCACGCAGCCGAACGGAGCCGCCGACGACGGCCCTCCGCGTCCGCTTTTACGTTCTGCTGTATTTTTTCATCTCGTTCGGGTTCCTGCCTCGCTCAGGGTCACCGGTGTGTGCGCTTTACGCTCTCGCACGGCTCTAAGTCCTCGATTCTGCATCTCGGCTCCTTCGCTCCGCTCTCTGTTTTACACGCGTCCTTGAGTCTGGGAAAATCCACGGCGCTAATAAGAAACTCCCCTCCCGGAGTGATGCTCAGCCTCCGCTGCGGTCATCGGCGGAGCCGTGCCGTGTATTGTCCGGGAAAGCCTATTGAGCGCATCCCTCCGCAGCGACATAAGCACCCTGATGGATTGTGTTGGATGTGCTGCATGCTTTACATTTATATTTACTCATTTAGCTGACACGTCTCTCCAGAGAGACCTACAGTGTACAGTTACTCACAATGATCTCGCCATTTATACAGCTCAGTATCGTTTCTCAAAGCAGAAGGCAGCAGCCGGAACCGCGAAAGCCCTGAAGGCAGGTTGCGCCGGTACAGAACGGATGCTGGAAGCGTAGGGCACCAGGTAGTGAGCATTCGTGCCGAAACATCAGCAGATCCCATTGAAAAGGACACAATTGCTGCAATAGTTCACATTAGTTATTATCGCACAGCAGAGCGAGGCTGTTCTTCGCTACTGATCGCTCTGTAAAACTGTGCGTCTGTCTCGCTCCCTCAGGTCTTCACCTCTCCTGCACTTTTTATGTAGCAAGTGTTTGCTGAAGGAAAACTCACACACACGGCACACCTACCTAGGATGCTCAGCGTTTGTGCGTTAATTCAGTGCAAAGAAAACCACAAAACAAGAACAAAAAGTTGTTCAAAGAGTCAACACAAAACAATGTGGTTCCAGGTGAACCGGTAACCCTAAGATGCCCAAGTGGGTGAATCTCCTGGGATTACCACAGTATTTTCTTCGAAAACCGCTTGGTACCTGTGCTGTCACCTTGAGTGTTGCGGTACACGTCTGTGGACGTGTCGTAATGAGGGCACATGATTTTTATTGACCCGATCGATTGTTTGTAGGGGCGATAAATGTGGGAGGCTGCGAGAAGTAGAGCCGTGTGTACAGTGTTCTCACAGACACGTTTGCAGCTTCACGGGCATCTCGGGATGTGCACAGAACGTGTGTGTGTGTGTGTGTGCGTGTGTGTGTGTGTGTGCATGTGTGTGAGTGTGTGTGCGTGTGCGCGTGTGTGTGTGTGTGTGTGTGTGCGTGTGTGCGTGTGTGTGTGTGTGTGCGTGTTTGTGTGTGAGTGTGTGTGTGCGCGCGTGTGTGTGTGTGTGTGTGTGTGCGTGTGTGCGTGTGTGTGTGTGTGTGCGTGTTTGTGTGTGAGTGTGTGTGTGCGTGTGCGCGTGTGTGTGTGCGTGTGTGTGTGCATGTGCATGTGTGTGTGTGTGTGCGTGCGTGTGTGAGTGTGTGTGTGCGTGTGCGTGCGTGTGTGCGTGTGTGTGTGCACGTGTGCAGTCCCAGCTCTGATAGCTTTCCTCCCTTGCGTGTGTTTTCAAGCACAGCGTGTAACTAAGAGAGAAGAAGCCGTGCCGCCGTGCAGTCGCGCGTGTGACCGCGCTCCTCGCTCTGCTGCGGCCGGGGGTCGCGCTTTCGTCTCGCTTACGGAGGCCTGCTGGAATCTCCGACACGCTTCCGGATTGTCCTGGAGCGCCGGGAGAGGCGACTGTCCGTAAAACAACCGGAAAGGCCTGCCGTAGCCTCCCTTACCTTGAAAAGCTCACGGGCGGTAACTTGGAGGCCGACGGCAGCGAGCGCACCTGCCCACGGACGCACCGCCGCGCTAGGGGACGGGCGGCGGTGGACGGCAGCAGGCCGGCAGGGCGTCACCCCGGGACGGCGCTGCGACAGCACCCGCCTCAGACGTTTCCACCTTTACCTTTCGCAAAATCAGCGTCGTCGTCTTTCTACCGAAAGCAGGAAAAACTGAAATTTGCACAAACGCCGTCACTCCCAAAGCAGCCGCTGAAGAGGGAGCGAAGCAGCACAGGGAAAACACGCTGTGCACTTAATGAAATTAAGCGCTGAAATTTACACCCCTTAGTCGCACACTCGGTTTGTCCACATTAATCACTGTGCCCAGAAATGGACTGCGCTGCAAGTTTGAGTAGAAAGACTGACTCTGCCAGGACGTCACTCGCCACTGGGCTTCAACCACTTCCGCAGAAAGGGGCATTAAACCGGAGCCAACAGGGGGACTAGCGGTTAAGGCACTCACCTGGAACCCTGCTACACAGAGGCCTCCCGCACACAGGGCTCCTGCAGCAGGAACTTGGAGTTATGCGCAAACGTCGCCGGCGGCCCGAAAATTGGCGAGACGAGTCGTAAAAGGCGTCTCCTCGCAAGAAGAGACATTCGGTTCCATTCCCGGTTTGGGCCTTTGCGGCAGCGAGAATCGTGCAAGGCAGACGGAACCCGTCCCCACGCGGGGCATGACCGCGCCTGCACCTCGCCGACCCGCAGAGCAGCTGCAGGGAGCCGTCGCTCGGGAATCTCGTGCTTTTTCGTCTTCTTTAATGACGATGAGCCCGAAAGCAGAAGTTCGGTAGAAAGTGTGAAAAGGTGGAAGGTGGTTTTTGCGTCAAAAGGCAGCATCAGTATAAATGACTTTCTGTGAATTCCCTGCTTAGGTGGTGTTATTATAATAATAATAATAATAATAATAATAATAATAAGAAGAAGAAGAAGAAGAAGAAGAATAACAGTGACTGAGTCATTTTTTCAAGAATTCAGGAACAAATGACACTCGCACAAGGGAAACCTGCACCCTAACCTGAATAACAATGTAAAACGTAATAATAATCAGTATGACACATTAATATAATGTCGCATGGCAGGTACAAGTATGTATCCAAACAGGAAATACCAGCTCTGCACGCAAAAAGTGTTTCCTTTCCAACCCACACAATAAATCCAGTAGAAATAAATACACACACACACATTTTCAGAACGGCTTGCCCCATACGGGGTCGCGGGGAACCGGAGCCTACCCGGCAACACAGGGCATAAGGCCAGAGGGGGAGGGGACACACCCAGGACGGGACGCCAGTCCGTCGCAAGGCACCCCAAGCGAGACTCGAACCCCAGACCCACCGGAGAGCAGGACGGAGGTCCAACCCACTGCGCCACCGCACCCCCTAGAAATAAATACGCTGGCAGAAAATAAGTGAGGAGCTCCTTTAAGCCGAAAGGCTCGTCCAGAAGTAGTGCGATCCCTGACGAGGCGCACGCTTCTCACCCGTGTCTCCTCGACACGCTTCCCCCACCTTCGCATACAAATGGCTTCCCGTGTATCACATTCAGAGGAAGCGAGTCGCAGCTGCAGGCGCAAACGGGAGGCAGGAATGATGTTTTATTTACGTGCAACATGCGCAGTCCGCCTCCATATGGGCGGCAGATGCGCAGCCGTTCAGGAAGTGGCAGAGAGTCCAAAAGGTGTGAGACTCAAACCCCAGGAGGAGAAGCGCATCGCCATGGACACGCTCTGTCCGTGTCTTCACACGAGCAAATGCTGAATAAAAGATGTGAATTTGAGACGTTAGAAATGCCATCACGTGAAGGTAAAACATCATCTGTCTGAGGAACGTCAGATGCATAGAGCATAGATTAATTTTCTTCAGAGGAATTATTTATAAAAGCATTTTTCCTTTCTCCTCACCGTGAGTCGTTTGCTGAGGTTTACTCTGAAAGGGCGTTCATGGCTCTCTGCTCTCTGCTGTGATGGAACAGGAACATGTGAAGATGGATTCCCTCTCAATGATATGTACCATATGTCTGCTGAGGTTATTGGAACGTGAACTTCTCGCATCATTTCTGCATCAATGGCTTGGAGAAGAGCCGAGCGTGTCCACGCAGGTCACCTCTAGCAGGAACCACCAACAGCCCTCAGGGAGTTATGGACTCATGGTGCAATTTGCAATTGCTAGTATATCACTCACCTGTATGTATAGGTACCTTTACTGTATCACTTGAGGTAAAGTACCCTGCCGCCATTGCACATGTGCTCATAAATGCGATGCTGAGATCCAGTGCATCTCTGGGTTCTTGCCTCACTTTAATGGCAAGCGGAGGTTCGTGTCTCCTCAGTTCATCAAAGCCGTCTCACAGGTTTGGCCCAAAGTCCCGTCTCGCTGTCTGCTCGGGTCGGGTCTCCTCAGCGGGGTGCGCGTGAGAGCAGACGGTCCGCACAGCTTTCGCCTCCCGCAATGCAGAGTCATCTTGATGTGGAGAACAAAGGTCTTCCTTCCACTTCCCTCCGAGTGCTTGAGTTGGAGGAGGAGAACCCACCGAGGCCGCACGGAGCTGGTCTTCACCATCGAGAAGTTTGAGGAGCCCACAACCAGCGTGCCGGAAGAGAGTTGGACCTGCCAGATGGACCTGGAGATGGTGCTGTGCGATGACCTTGTAGCTGTGGACACTCTGTTGGGTGGGGTGGTTCCCTTTTCTGTGGTGAGACCATCGCCAATCTCAGACACACACACACACACACACACACACACACACACACACGCAAATGCACATGAAGCATGTATATTTCAACAGAAATATAAAGAGCTACCTGCATGCGACACGCAAAGTTTATGTAAAAATATGTAAACGGGTGTGATGAATGACAATGAGTGTGTCACATGTCACTGAGTGACAGACGCTCTGGTAGACCGTGTGTGTGTGTGTGTGTGTGTGTGTGTGTGTCGGTGCTACAGGTCAACACCTGTATCCCCCGCTGACCTAACAACACCCAATAAGAGGCAGTCGCCCATGACAACCTGACATCCAGTTACTGGCTCCGCAGAGTCGTGCTGCAGACCCCCGCTCCCCGGGAGCGAAACCGATCGATTACCAATCAAAGAGAAAACACCGGAAGGAGCAGCGAGGTTCATGTTGAAACCAGAGGCGGAATCATACTCATTCGCACACAGCCGTTGGTTTGGGTCAGTTCATAATAACCCGTTTCACAGCACGGCCAGGACTGGTCACACGTGTTTACACCACTGGCACTGGTACTGGCACTGGCACACTACCTGTGCGTTTGTTCACCTGCCTGCCAGCTGGTAGAGTAGTGCTTACTGCTGCTGAAGGTTGTCGGTTTAAATCTCACCTCTAGCTGCACTACCCTCCAGTACAGTTCAGTTGCTCCAGTTAAACACCCTGCTGTGTCAATCGGTAAAAAGTTGTCAGTTGCTCTGAAAAAAAGCACCAGAAAAACGAATAAATAGTCGCACCTGTATGGCTCTCTGCGGTGGCACAGCAGGTAGCGCTGGTGCCTTGCAGTTTCTTAGTGTGATCCAAATGTGGGTTTGACTCTGGTTCAGTCTGTAGAAATGTTCTTGCCATGTTCTTGGGTTTCTTCAAGGTGCTCTGGTTTCCTGCCATACTCCTAAGACAAGTGTCCTAAGTTGACTGGTGACCCAAACTGCCCTTAGCATGCGATTACCCTTTGGTAGACTGGTACTCCATCCAGAGCATCCCCTATGTTCCCAGGGTAGGCTGAGGACCACCATGACCCCACGTTAGACGAACAGGTATTAACAACGGATTGATCTTTCCTTGTCTTTATGATTCATCCTGAGCTCTAAACCCAGTTATGGATGAAATCTTCTCCTTCTCAGCCTCTCAGGTCGGAGTCCTGCGGATGGAGAGGTGACCCAGGGCCAATGGTGCGATGAGAGACGATCTGTTCGATCTGCCATCGACTCGCTTTGCCTTGAATGCCCATCCTGAGCACTGTGCACCTCGCAGTGTGTCGGACACACTGGGCAAAATCCCGAAGAACTGGTGACCATCTGCTCGCCCCTCCGTGCATCGCACCCCCCCAGGAGGTCCACGTGCACTCCGCTGCCCTACACGTGCACAGCTCTTCAAGGAGCCCTCGGGTGCTCTTGCAAATGTCCTGAACGGCACGGGACGGTACCCTGGCATGGGATCGATCAGCGACGGATCCCCTCTCCTTGCCCTAATAGCAGGCCATCTGACGGCCTTTATTAACGTCAGGGGCTCAGCTCTCCCCCCGCCCCCGCGGAGACTCGGCTGCTCCAGCAAGGTGTGCGAGACGGCTCCTCGACCGCTGTGCTTGTGTGTGGGCAGCCTGTGTGTATTTGCACACACGCCACTCCCATCACAGTGTAACACTTGTTTGCTTGACTATTGACCGGTGTGTGTCTCCGCGGTGCCGATCGAGGGACGATTCCAGCCATTAGACCGCGGTAAAGCCAGAGAGTGGAGAGCAGAGCAGCGTAGAGCCGCAGAGCCGCAGAGCCGCAGAGCCCGGAAGAGCAGGTGAGCTGCGGTCGTGTTTCACCTCCCAGCCGACCGGCGGCCCCTCGGAAACACACCCCGGACCCGTAAGAGCAGGTCTTTTTCGGCAAGAACTGCGTCTCATTTCGAGCAGCGATGGCCACAGGCAGCATCTTCGGAGCTCCAGCAACACGCGGATCCCTTCGTCCCCTTGCCTCACACCGGAGGCGCTCTGTGGGAAGCCCCCCCCACCCCCCCCACACACGCACAGTGTCCCCCGTCCTGCGTCCCGCTAATAAGTCCAGTCACGTTCTGCGGCTCTAAGTGAAATATATCAATATGTGTGGGCTGACGGCGGCGCGAGCCGTTCCAATCTCTCAATATCAAAGGGCCAATTTTTCACCTGTGTTCATTTCTGGGGCCGCGGTTATTAATTACGGCGCAGGGCTGTCACCAAACGCGCGGCGCTCAACAAACACTGCGAGAAAGCAAATGGGAATGGATGGCGGACGGAGGCTCATTGTGGGGGGGGATCGTTTCCACAATGTCTGTATGCATTTGCTTCATTTTTAAAAGGGCTCCTGGCCCTGCCTCGTGTTTTCTACATGTTCATTATTATTATTATTATTATTATTATTATTATTACCACTATGACACATATTGCAGTTTTACAGTCGACTCACAATTTTTTGGTGACGGCTGCAAATTGGACAGTCAATCTCAGCAATAACACCTCTGAGTGGCAGATGACTGACAGTGACTGACAACCCATTTCTGTGCATCTCTTTCCGGAGGAGTCGGGGGGGGGGGGGGGGGGGGCAAGCGCTTAGAAACGGCCTTTTTTATTTAGAAATGACAATAGAGGCAATTTTAACGTCAAGGTGGAAGAGAATATAATTTGCGAGCTGGAGGACAAAGTGAGAAAACGCTGCTTGTGCCGATGGACAGTTTTCTGCCTGCAGCCCTTGCCCCTTTCTCTCATTTTATTTTATTTTATTTTATTTTATTTTATTTTATTTTGTCTGTCAGTGTGGACTCAGTAACTCTCACCATGAACAGCGAAATGGCCAAGAGCTCAAGAATCTGCTCTACGATGCACTTAATTAACATAACGCTGTAATTATTATAAAAATATGTGAAATACTACATGTCTGTTTCCTGAGACTGAATCACAGTTCAGGGAATCAAGCAGCGGGAACTTATCTAAGGTGCTATAGGAGGACATGATATTCACACCTGGGACGTTTGAGGGTAGTGTGGCCACTCTTGAGCACCAAGCCATAGGTATGTACATTTGCGCACTTTTACTGCGCCGGTTTAAGGTAAAAACACGGGCCGCCGCTGCTACAGCATAAGGTAGGATTTGAACCCAGGATCTTCAGAGTGCAGGGCATCAACTCCAACTACTACGCCACCTGCTGCTTAACATTTACGTGCGACACCTCTGTGAGCCATGAGCCTTCAAAGAAGGTTGCAGGTTGAACATCTTGAACGCTTGGACGCCTGGAAACCTGGACATCTGGACGCCTGGACGCCTGAGACCGGGCGTGACGTGCCGGGACCAGGGGGCGGCGCCGGGGGCCATAGACGGAAGCAGCTGACAAGCGGCCCGAGAGCAGGGGTTCACGGCCCCCTCGTCCTGGGTAACCAAAGGGACGGCAAAAGGACGCGCCACCAGGAGACACCGCACTGCGCAAACTCAGCTACTCGGCTACATTTCCCGTATCACTTTAATAAAGTGGAAAATTATGAGCAGTTTCACCAAACATCTGAGGGTATAAATTGGGTGAAAGTGCTGGTAGCTTCATGGTTCGAGCTGAAAGTCGGCGACTGAAATTAAACCTGGGAAAATGGATTTAAGATTAATTAATTCAGAGTTGTGTGGAAATTAATCACACAGGAACTCTAATTAAGATCACGTGCAGTTTCAGCACCGTGAAAATGTTCGGATAAAAGGCGAGAAGAAGTGAAAGCGGTGTAAATTCGGCCCTCGCTCAGAACACAGGGCAACAGCTGAAAGTCAAAAGTCAAACTGATGGTGAGCAAATGCTGACCTGGGATCAGTGAACACTGTCATAGCGGCACTGCAAATGGGGACCAGCAGGGGGCGTACTGGTTAGCGGTGTCACCTTGAAATTGAGGGACCCGGGTTTGAGTCCCACCTCCTGCGGTTGTGCCCTTGATCAAGGTACTTACCCTGAACTGGTACAGCAAAAAATTACCCTGCTGCATGAATAAGTAAATCACAGTAAGTGTCTTAGTGTACAAACCTGGCAACGCTGTAACTGAGCTTTGAGAAGAGTGTCAGATAAATTAATGAAGAATACATTAAACTGTCTTCGTGCACCAGGTAATTGCTCTGTCTATTCTTCTAAGTACACTTGTGCCCGGGGGGGGTTAGGTTCTCTTAGGTCAACCCCGTCGACACGGCGACTGACCGCGGCCCGAGAGCCTCGTTAGTCCAGTTTCACGTCGGGATTTTATCTTATTCCCCCGGCAGCCGCTCTCTTCATCATCCCCTCATCATCCCGAAGTGCGTTCTTCATCACTCTTTCGTTCCTTTTTATTGAACTTATTTCACTGCTTGCTTCTGCCCCTTTTCTTTTAGTTGTACTTCCCACGCACGCACACGCACACGCACACGCACTGTAGGAAAGGACACTGAGGGAGAAGACTTCCACCCACAGGGGGCGCTGGAACGAGGACACGACTCTTCGGCCCCACACGTGCGTTCGGCCCCCTGCGGGGCTCCGTCCCCCCAGCGTCCTCCACACACACGCACGCACACACACACACACACCGCTGGGGTTTCCTCTCAGGCCTGAGTTCTCGAAGATTCCCAGCGGCGCGGCGCGCGACACACTTTAATTTATGTCTCGGCTCCCGTTGTGTCCCATCGTGCGGATCCCCGGGCTGCGCGTCGCAGGCGTTGCTCCACGTCCTTCCTCAAGCAGCGCGTGTATTTTTTTTTACAGCCGTTTCCTGTTCCCAGGTGCGCGCGGGACCATCGATCAAAGCAGTCGTCCGAGGCGGTTTTTCCTTCGCTTATTGAGCTCTCTGTCACACGGCAGCCGAGCAGCTCGAGAGCTTCCTAATACACACGAGACACATTGAGGAGGACGCGGTAATACCGACGCCGTGTCTTAAATCTTAACGGTGAGTTATGACTCGCAGAATCAGCACAGAGGTGTGAGCTAAATGCAGGAAGTACATGACATACACGACATACAAAATACTGACTGAAGTACTAAATATATACAATATAATACAATAATAGTCTCCCGTAACAGTCCCCCAGCTTCTACAACTGCCAGACAGGGCCCCGCCCCCAACACGGGACGCCCATAGGGTGTGTTGGTGCTCGGCGCTGCAATACGGACAGTCTGGGAGATCGGCTGAAAAGAAACGTCCTCTAGAGTGGACAAGAAGGAGTCAGCGCGTCTCAGGGGAATGAGACACCGTTGTGCAGAATTCCTGCCGTCTCCGCGAGACGTCTCACGCCGGAGGCGGAAAAAGAAATAATCGGCGTCAGATGGAGCTGCGGGTTCACAGGGGACCGACGGAGAGAGCGGGGCGTCCCGAGACGGGGTCTCCGCGTTGCTTCGGAGCTGCGGTCGCTTCGCTTGACCGATTGGCTCACCTCCGGGCCGCAGCTCCCCGCACCGGCTCCCCTCAGCTGATGCCGAGCATCGTGGGAGCCGCACGTGGGGGTACCGTTGGGGGCCGGCGCAAAACGCCATAAACAGATTGAGCTCACAGCGAACGTGCGGAAACTGCAGCCGAAGGTTAAGACCATTATTTACACTGCAGCGGGGTGGAGGTGGGGGGAGGGGGAGTGTGTTTTATAGCTGACATTTATTAATGCATTATTTCTCTTTTCCTGGCCCTATATTGAGCTTCGTATTGCAAAGTAGGGCAATTAGGTGAAGCTCCGAGTTCATTCATGTCTGACTTTGGCTCCTAACCTTTAAGCGCCACCCGGCTCTCTGCACCACCGTCATTCCTTATGAATTTCTCAGAAGTGTCGCTGACTCAGCGTCCCGCTTTCTCACCCAAAGGAAGTGTGTGACATTTCCCGCAGGGGAACCTTTCCAGGCCCCTTCGGCGCTACTCCCACCCTCCCCTCCCCGCCCAGCCTCGGACACGGAGGCATACGGGCTTGGAAGCGGTTCCCGTGGCGATGGTTTCCATGGCGCTGCTGTCCGCTCTGGCAAATGCGGCGCGAAGGAGGAATTCATGAGCGGTCGCATCGCCGGGGCCTCACTGATGACCGGCGAAAAACCGAAATACCAGACCCTGACGAGGGGAAAGCGGGCGGACGGGTGTGACGCTCTTACGTTCTGCTCTCACAGACGTGCTTCACCTGTTCGTCCTCATTCGTTTTATTGAGGACGCAGTTGAAAGCTAGAAAATATGAAAAGATTGTTTTCGAACAACAAGAACGCTTTTGGTATCGTAGTGATGATGACGGTGATTAAGCTGTTAAAATTTTACTTGTAATTCATTAATAATGATTTATATTACTTTATTCATTTGTTGCATTAAATCATCTAAAGACAATAACAAGAGGTTCGACACTGTTCCTCATGGATACACGTGTATTTTTGAGCCTCTTTTTCACACACACACACACACACATTTTCTGAACCGCTCGTCCCATACAGGGTCGCAGGGAGCCAGAGCCTAACACAGCAACACTGGAGGGGGAGGGGACACACCCAGGACGGGACGCCAGTCCGTCGCAAAGCACCCCAAGCGAGAATCGAACCCCAGACCTACCGGAAAGCAGGACCCGGTCCAATCCACTGCGCCACCGCATCCCCATGCTTCTTTTTCACTTTATGTGTAAATACATTCTTCGGTGGGCTCACCACCTGCCGGAGAAACCATAAGGGGCCGGTGCGTTGTGATTTGGGCGGTGGTCGGGGCCGAGTGCCCGGCCGACCCAAACCTCGGGCGCCAACTCTGGTTTTTGGGACTTGGAATGTCACCTCACTGGCGGGGAAGGAGCCTGAGCTGGTGCGGGAAGTTGAGAGATACCGTCTAGATATAGTCGGGCTCACTTCCACTCACAGCTTGGGTTCTGGAACCACTCTACTCGATCGAGGGTGGACTCTCCACTATTCTGGCGTTGCCCAAGGTGAGAGGCGGCGGGCTGGTGTGGGCTTATTAATAGCCCCCCAGTTCAGCCGCCATGTGTTGGAGTCTACCCCGGTGAATGAGAGGGTCATCTCCCTACGCCTTCGGGTCAGGGAACGGTCTCTCACTGTCGTTTGTGCTTATGCGCCTAGCGGCAGTGTAGAGTACCCGGCCTTTTTAGAGTCCCTGGGGGGCGTGCTGGAAAGCGCTCCCACTGGGGACTCTGTCATTCTACTGGGGGACTTTAACGCCCACGTGGGCAGCGACAGTGATACCTGGAGGGGCGTGATTGGGAGGAACGGCCTCCCTGATCTGAACCCGAGCGGTGAGTTGTTATTGGATTTCTGTGCTAGTCGCGGTTTATCCATAACGAACACCATGTTCATGCATAAGGGTGTCCACCAGTGCACTTGGCACCAGGACACCCTAGGTCGGAGGTCGATGATCGACTTTGTAGTCGTTTCTTCTGACCTTCGGCCATATGTCTTGGACACTCGGGTGAAGAGAGGGGCTGAGCTGTCAACTGATCACCACCTGGTGGTGAGTTGGATTCGATGGCGGGGGGAAAAAGCTGGACAGACCTGGCAGGCCCAAACGCATAGTGAGGGTCTGTTGGGAACGTTTGGCGGAGGCCCCTGTCAGAGAGGTCTTCAACTCCCACCTCCGACAGAGCTTCAACCAGGTCCCGAGGGAGGTGGGGGACATTGAGTCTGAATGGACTGTGTTCCGCTCCTCCATTGTCGGTGCGGCTGTCCGGAGCTGCGGCCATAAGGTCTCCGGTGCCTGTCGCGGCGGCAATCCCCGAACACGGTGGTGGACACCGGAAGTAAGGGATGCCGTCAAGCTGAAGAAGGAGTTCTATCGGGCCTGGCTGGCTCATGGGACTCCTGAAGCAGCTGACAGGTACCGACGGGCCAAACGGAGCGCGGCTCTGGCAGTCGCCGCGGCAAAAACTCGGGCTTGGGAGGAGTTCGGTGAGGCCATGGAGGAAGACTTTCGGTCGGCCTCAAAGAGATTCTGGCAAACCGTCCGGCGACTCAGAGGGGGGAAGCGGTGTTCCACGAACACTGTTTACAGTGGAAGTGGTGCGCTGCTGACCTCAGCTGAGGATGTTCTCGGGCGGTGGAAGGAGTACTTTGAGGATCTCCTCAATCCCTCCGACACGCCTTCCGTAGAGGAAGCTGAGGCTGGGGACTCGGAGGGGGACTCGTCCATTACCCTGGCTGACGTTGCTGAGGTAGTCAAAAAACTCCTCGGTGGCAAGGCTCCGGGGGTGGATGAGATCCGCCCCGAGTTTCTCAAGTCTCTGGATGTTGTGGGGCTGTCTTGGCTGACACGCCTCTGCAGCATCGCGTGGAGTTCGGGAACGGTGCCTCTGGACTGGCAGACCGGGGTGGTGGTCCCTCTTTTTAAGAAGGGGGACCGGAGATTGTGTTCCAACTACAGGGGGATCACACTCCTTAGCCTCCCTGGGAAAGTCTATGCCAGGGTACTGGAAAGGAGAATCCGACCGATAGTCGAACCTCGGATTCAGGAGGAGCAATGCGGTTTTCGCCCTGGCCGTGGAACACTGGACCAGCTCTATACCCTCACTAGGGTGTTGGAGGGTTCGTGGGAGTTTGCCCAACCAGTCCATATGTGTTTTGTGGACCTGGAGAAGGCATTCGACCGTGTCCCTCGTGGCATCCTGTGGGGGGTGCTTCGGGATTATGGGGTTCGGGGCTCGTTGCTACGGGCTGTTCGTTCCCTGTATGACCGGAGCAGGAGCTTGGTTCGCATTGCCGGCAGTAAGTCAGACCTGTTCCCGGTGCATGTTGGACTCCGCCAGGGCTGCCCTTTGTCACCGATTCTGTTCATTATTTTTATGGACAGAATTTCTAGGCGCAGTCAGGGAACGGAGGGTGTCTGTTTTGGTGGCCGCGAGATCTCGTCTCTGCTTTTTGCGGACGATGTGGTCCTGTTGGCTTCATCAAGTCAAGACTTGCAGCGTGCACTGGGGAGGTTTGCAGCCGAGTGCGAAGCGGCGGGGATGAGAATCAGCACCTCCAAATCCGAGGCCATGGTTCTCAGTCGGAAAAAGGTGGATTGCTCCCTCCGGGTTAGGGGGGAGTTGCTCCCTCAAGTGGAGGAGTTTAAGTATCTTGGGGTCTTGTTCACGAGTGAGGGAAAAATGGAGCGGCAGGTCGACAGACGGATCGGTGCGGCGTCTGCAGTAATGCGGTCATTGTACCGGTCTGTTGTGGTGAAGAGGGAGCTGAGTCGTAAGGCGAAGCTCTCAATTTACCGGTCGATCTACGTTCCTACCCTCACCTATGGTCATGAACTCTGGATCATGACCGAAAGAATGAGATCGCGGATACAAGCGGCAGAAATGAGTTTCCTCCGCAGAGTGGCTGGGCGCACCCTTAGGGATAGGGTGAGGAGCTCAGTCACCCGGGAGGAGCTCGGAGTAGAGCCACTGCTCCTCCGCATCGAGAGGAGCCAGTTGAGGTGGCTCGGGCATCTGTTCCGGATGCCTCCTGGACGCCTCCCTGGGGAGGTGCTCCGGGCTTGTCCCACTGGGAGGAGGCCTCGGGGCAGACCCAGGACACGTTGGAGAGACTATGTCTCCCGGCTGGCCTGGGAACGCCTTGGGGTTCCCCCAGAGGAACTGGAGGAGGTGTGCGGGGAGAGGGAGGTCTGGAGTACTCTGCTCGGACTGCTGCCCCCGCGACCCGGCCCCGGATAAAAGCGGAGGAAGATGGATGGATGGATGTAAATACATATCTGAAACTTTTCTCCAAAGTGACTTACAGTTTTTAACTGCTTACACTGATTTACCCATTTAGACAGCATGGTAATTTTTACTGTTTCCGTTCAGGGTAAGTACCATGATGAAGGGGCACAACAGCAGGAGGTGGGATTCAAACCTGGTACCGATGAACTCGAGGCACTATGTGCTCTAGCCTTGTGGAGAAGAATAAGTAGCAGCAAGCCGCCCGCCCTCTCTTTTCCCCGAGCGATGGGTTCAAAACTCTTCGAACACCGTCGGCGGACAGGTTACCGATTGGGACGCTAACCCTCCCCACACCCCACCCGCATGCCCCGCCCAGTGGGGCCCCTTTCCCGATAGAGGAACCTGCGCTGGCCAACGTGGAGGATGTGCCGTGGTTCTGGACGAGGCCCCGACCACCTGGCAGCTCTTTCACCAGTGAATTAATTTCTGAGTGTGACTTGAACAAGGGGCAAGTGGAACGCTCTGAAAGCGGCGTCATGCGGTCGTCAAGAGCTGCGTTCCATGAGCAGCCACTGATGAAATGATGTTTCCTTCATCCCTGAGTGCGGCACATCTTCCTTCCCTCATACCGTAGAAGTGTATGTTCTGGGAGATCCCATCAAGATGGACTTTTAGTGTCACATCCCACGGGGTCACTGCCCCTCCTGGTCAGAGGCGGCGCCACTCAGTGCCGCTAGCTAACGCTTACCTATCACCTCACAGTCTCGTAGGACATGGAGGTATAAAAGGAGCCAGCGGAGCAGAACTAGTCGCGGATTCTTAATCAGCAGTTCTCTTGTGCTTCGTTGGCGATTGGTAGTCTCTTGTTCCCTCAGTTTGTTTCCTAGGTGTGCATGTTCCAGTCCCGAGTGCCCGTCCCGTCAGTTCCTGCCTCTTGTTCTTCAGTCCTGGTCCATCGTTCCTGTCCGGTATTTCGTCACGTCTCAGGGTTGCGGTCAGACTCACAGATTAGCGTTTCACTGTTCACCGTAGTTCCAACACCGTGTGTGTTTCCTGGTCTCGTGTTTCTTGTTTCACTTCCACCGAGTGTCTTACAATACTCACCGTACACGTCTAACCTCACACTGCACGTGAAGTCATTATATATTTCGTCTGTGTTTGGACGTAATAGCAACGCGCGTCCGTGTCGGACTCCCGTCCGGACGCTACATTTAGGCTCAGAACATGCGACTTCTCGGGGTTTGGCCACCGAAGCTTCAAAGTGCCGCTCTCAACGTGCGAAGGAGTTGGCTTCCAAAAAAGTACCGGGAACTCTGTGGTTCAGGAACTGAAGGTGCTGCATTACCCAAGGTTTGCATTGCTGTTCCGAGACCTACGTGGCTCTTAGCTGTGCTCCTTTCAAACATACACCGCACTGCAAACACAACTGGGGCTCAAAGGCTGTTTGTAACTCATTTTGTTTGTAATTCCAAAGTCACAGTCTATGAAAGTTTAATAATACAGAGCAGATCTCTGACACACACACACACACACTAAAGCCGCTTGTCCCGAGCAGGGTCGCAGCGAGCCAGAGCCTAATCCAGCAACGCAGGGTGCAAGAGGACACACCCTGGACAGAACGCCAGTCCATCACAAGACACCCCACATGAGACTTGAACCCCAGACCCACCAGAGAGCAAGACCCAGCCAAACCCTCTGCACCACCGCACCCCCCCCCAAAGACATCTCTGGGATTATTAATGTTATTTATTTATTTTTTTTACTACAGGTTAGGTTCTTTTTAACTTAAAAAAAGTCTATCAGCTCGGTGGGCAAACACACATCTCTGAGTTAAAGAAAATTCAGTGGGGAGTAAATACATAAACCGAAAAATGCTTGTACCTTCAAAACCTCCCAACTTAACTCTTCATAACACCGAGGGCTCGTGTGCTCTTGCAGAAGGCCTCAAAGAAATAGCAGTTAAAATGATATTTAATGAAATATTAATGTTCAGCTCTTTTGCTCAGACATATCTGCTAAGCAACACTGACAGAGGCAGGAAAGTTCAGTACGACCAAAAATGAACCCTGCATCTCATCAAACTGTATTTTAATTGGATTTTTCTAAATAAATAAATGTAAATGTAAATGTAAATGCAAATGTAAAATAGTCGACATCTGGAGCATCTGGTTTGTGTGCAGTTAATGGAGAGTAAATGTGAGACGGTCCCTTAGTCACAGGTCCTGGGCTTGTGTGAGAGAGTTCTGTGACGCTCCCTTAGTGAGACCCCCGTGTTCCCCCTCCCAGGCCGGTGCTGTGGAACTGAACGTGTCCAGACGTCTCCTCTCAGTGTGAGTGCTGGTGAGGAGGCAGCAATCCGCAGTGACGCCACACACACACACACACACACACACACACACACACACACACACACACACACACACACACACGCACACACTCTCTCTCCGGTCATATATTACAGCAGGCAGGGCGCAGGTGGACACGCGGAAAGGTCACACGGGGCCCCAGTTGAGCTGCCGTCCATAAAAGGGGCGGCGCAGACGTCTGCTGTCCTCGTAAAGCAGGGCGACGGGCCAGTTCACCTGTGTGCTGGACGGACGCCGACTCCACAAAGAGCTCAGGGTGTCGGGAATCAGAGCACGAATCACCTGTGAATCTCACCGAGGAGCAAGAACTCAGTCATGGGTCCATTACGGAATCTGCATGTGCTTCATGCTTCATGCAAATGGGTCGAACCCAGCTGGTCCAACTGGACCGTTGAAGGGCTCTTCCTGCTGGGATCCACACTGAGGGTTTTCCTGACCTCTGCGTTTCCTTGTTCTTGGATCTGCTGCTCTGCCTCAGGTTGAACAGGAAGAGCTCTGAGGAGCGTCGTCGGGCCTCTCCGAGACGTATGTGTTTCGTCCTCCAGCCGAGAAGAAACAGGCGGAGCACCCATGGCCTCCGGTGCTGTCACGCAGATGGTGTGCGAAGTTGAGAGATGTGTTCCGGCACATCTCCACCTCCACCCATCATCACCACGTCCACCAGCGCTGACACATCTCCACACCACGAGGATGAGGGCAGTTCTGTCCGCTGGGCTCCAGCTCCAGTAGCTCATGGTATGAGAAACGATCATGGTCGTCCCCGCCCCCGCTGAAGAGTGAGGAGAAACACGTCGCCTTGCCATCAGCCCTTGGACACCGAGGGAAGTGTCCCGGTCCCTGTGTTCGGAGGTCACGCCCACGTTGGTCCACATCAGGTTGGACGGTTCCTCCACACGCATCTCCCTCGGGCTCAGCAGAGCTCAGCCAGCGCCTCCGCAGCCCCGCCGTCTGACCCCCCAGTTAGCCGATCGCTCTAATGAATTTCGAAGGAAACCTTGATTCGCGGCGCCTCCGATAGGCCGGTGCATTTACCTGTTTGCTGGGTTTGCGCTCCTACGGCAGGCTGGACGTGGAGGAATGGAGACCCGACACTCGACACCTGAGAGCCGAGAGATTCAAGTCCGAAGCACCCCCCCCCCCCCACCGGCTGCCGCCACTCCAAACGGGACGGGAACGGGCAGCGGCGGCGCCGGCGTTTCATTTGTTTGGACATTCGCTAAATGAGATCCCGTCACACCTGAGGAGAAAGGCTGCGGCTGTCGGGGCCTCATTTGCACACAAACAAACACACCTATAAATATGTGGAAAGAAACACAATTTGCTCGGCCGTTTTATGATTAATGAAAGAAAGGGGTTCGAGGCGAATGCCACGCGCCGCACTTTGTTCCCGCTGAGATTGGAATCCCAGCTGGCATCTCCATCTTGTCGACGGGATCCGGCTCCTGTTCGCCGCGGATACGGACGGGTCCCCCGGGCCCCTGGAGTCAAAGGCCATAAAGCAGAGAGCCGCGTCTCGCCGGTGACCTCGTTCGATTTCACGGAGACGACGCTGGGCGATAAAAACTCACGCCGTTTGCTGTTTGTTCTCCTTGGAAACGAGTGCAACCAAAAGGGGGAAAAACACATTTTCAGAACCGAGCACTTCATGGGACTGAAGCACAGGAAACCCCGAAGGCCACGACACGATGCGTGTCTGGTGGATGTCGCTGGGACCAGGAGGTGGCGCAGCGGCTAGAGCCCTTACGAGCGCGGTCCTCCAGACGTCCACCATCCCCCGAAGTGAAGCTCTGATCGGGAGAGCGAGGAAAAAGGCTTCGCTCTGATTAACAGCCTGTTTTAATCACAACTTGATTACGGTGCCCTTGGCCGACACCTCTTCTCGGTGGAGCTCTCACGCGCTGACGCTTCACACGTCTTCGTCTGAAATGTCTTCTTGTGTCTTTCTGTTTTTTCATGAACGTCATTTTTAATCAGACATGGTAAACATGGTGCAACCCGTGTCTTTTAAAGCCATCAGCCATCTGCCCCTGAACGCGCAGTTTTCTCTCCAGGTTTCTGGTTTTGTGCTTCCAGCACAGATCAGAGTCTCAGCAGGGATACTGGATGACAATGGGGGGGGGTTCCGATTAGGGCCCTTCTGCGGTGAATAATGGCTGTCAGAAGGTAAATCATTCAGGTTTACCCACTGCAGTTAGCTAAAGGCCTTGGCTCCTAGTGCAGTAGGTGTGAAAGCACGCGGGATGGGTGAGGAGGACGGGTGTCCGGGGGTCACTGGGCTGCCGAGGTTCTTCCTGGCTCTGCATGGAACGAAGGTGGGCCTCAGGGTGGTCCATCCCATTCTTCAGGGCTGTTCAGTCCACACTGACTTCTGTTGACCTCACATGTAGACTTTCTCCAGAACGTTCTGTGCTCCGCTGGTGTCCGTGGTGTTAAAGGGCTGCGTCCACTGTCTCTGTGTCACCATGGTCACCAGGGTGGATGGATGCTCCAGAGTAACGTTTCCCTTCATTTCTGCGCTTCTCCAGCAGGCGAGTGGTCAGAGGTCCTTGTGAGGAAAGGTGTAAGAAGAGCAAACGGGGAAGAATACAAAGGTACAAAGTAATCTTTACACCAGCATTTGTTCCATCATACAAGTATCATGTGACCCGTTTCAGTGTCCTTTGAAACTCTTTCTCGCTGAGAGCGTAAATAAATCTTCCCCGTTTTACACCCCTGGTGCTGTGAAGTGTGCTGCTGTACAGCGTTGTACTGTCCTTGTACCACTGCACTGTCCTTTGTTTTCTTTCTCTCTTGCTGTTCATAACCCTAACCCCAACCCCTCATGTACCGTGCTGTAGGTAAAGAGAACCGTGGCACAAGAGTTTTACTGTATTTCTCGAATTTGAAACTCGAAACGTGAGGCCGCCGAAGTTCAACACGATGGAGCAAAATTTGTCTGTTTGCCACCGCAGTGCAACTGTACACATGAACAATATGGATTAATGATTAATTCCAAGCATAACGCTGAAAGGGTAAAAAAATTAAAAAAAAATTAAAAACACAGACATGACCCAGAAAGCTGTTTGGACAGGGAATAACGGGACTAACAGGACTAATGTGACTAACGGCACTGAACAACTGGACTAACAAGTACCGAGAAACACAGAAAGAGGAGCGTTAAATCCTTAGTGCTTCAATTCATCTTCCGAACGGGCCGACCTGCGCGCTGCTGCCTCAACATACACTTGCAATTAATGAAGTTTCATTGATCTGCTCGCAGGTTGAAAAAGACCATTTGAACCATGTTAAAGTTCACACGCGACTGAACTGCGCACGCTTTTCAGCTCATTTCATTGGGTTGTAATGAACGCATCAGCAAATGGATGTTTTCAGCTTGTGTTTTTATATCTACCTATATTTATATTTTGGACAGCCCTTTCCAACTTGTTTACTATTATTATTATTATTATTATTATTATTATTATCGCTGATGTTATTGTTGTTGTTGCATAATGCCATGGACTAATGACCGGGAACACATATTTATTAAAGCTGAAATTAATTAATGTTCTGACTTCAGTTAAGTATGTGTTATATAGTAGTTGTATGCAGATATTAATACACTTTCTAATTAATAATAAATGTCACAAAACTACAGTTAATGTTGCAAATTATTACCAGCACTATATCATTAAGCCATAATTAAAACCTTTAAGGAGAGAATTACACGCCAAGACCGAAACGACTATTTGATAAATAATTAATAACAGTTGAACTGCTTCTAGAATAATAATTGCTCATACATAGAAAGGATGTGTTTTAAGAATATTAATAGCAGTCTGACATAAACAGGTAGGCCGACAGTGATTAAACATTCAAATGATTTATTGCCCAAATTTAATTAAGCTTTTTTCATTTTTTCCAAAATAACTGTTTTGTGTTGACATATCCATTAAGGGGTGAAGCATATTGCCTCGTACCTTGTCTGATTCTTTTTGTCTCCATCGCCGCTGTCATGCTACTCGGGCGACGTTTTCATCACCGCAGATGCCGAATGTGACATATCAAGAGAGGGAGACGGTTAGAGTTAGAGTTAGATTTAGGGTGAGAGTTAGGGTTAGGGTTATCCATAATGCCATAAAGGGCTTCGGAAGCAGCAGCCACACAGAGCTCCGGAGAGCAGAGATGTCCCTGCGGGAGCACCACGCCTCGGACGACGCGACTACGGGCAGAACTTTGTGTGCTCAACGTGAGAGGGCAAAGATGTTCTTCTCTGCTTATGTCTGATGACATTATTGGTCCGATGACAAAACGATTTTTCTAGAAGGAGCACAGGAAACATTTGCAGCCAAGTATGACGGGTCTCCACACCTCTTCCACACCATCTCCTCACCTTCTCCTCACCGCCTCCACACCTCCTCCACACCTTCTCCTCACCATCTCTACACCTTCTCCTTACCATCTCCACACCGTCCGTCTCCACACCATCTCCTCACCTTCTCCTCACCGTTTCCTCATCTCCTCAGATAGGAGCTCCAGTAATGCCAGGCAATGTTAGAGAGCAGAAAAATCACCATGTTGTACCGAAGATGTTAAACCCATCAGTGCCTGTTAGGTCACCCAATATCTCAGCTGTCTGTATCTTGACCCTTCAGGATGCATTTGGATCCCCTTCCTCAACGGCCCATGTGAAATATACCCACAGTGTTTGCGCTTCCAATGAAATATGGCCTCTCACGCTGGAGTTTATGTATCCAATCTGCTTCCACACGGTCCAGCTTCAATCCTTTTCTCTGGATTCCCATCTGAAGGACCGCATTGATCGTCATGTAGCTGCGGTTGTATGGAACAGCCATGGCACAAGCGTGAGGGACCCTTCGGTGTTCACATCTCCCGGTCAAGGCAGCTGAATCTGCAGGGATCTTCAGCGAAATCTCTCATGGTCACTAGAGCGTTCATGATGAAGCTCATGTTGACAAGAGTTCAGGTCTGAAGGAACAGTGATACATGATCAGGATGGTCACGTGGTTTAGACACTGTGGTTAGTGACACTGGGTTAGCAGTCAAGGGAAATGTTCCAGGGGTCAGCGGTCAAAGGAGCTGTCCCAGTGGTCAGTGGTCAATAGAGCCGTCCCGGTGGTCAGCGGTCAGTGGAGCTGCCCCAGGGGTCAGCAGTCAAAAGAGTTGTCCCCCACTCCATGCAGTCCTGTCACTTTGTCTGGATCTTCTGTTCACCCAGAAACGTGTTCCTTCATAGTGCTGCAAAGCCTCTTTCTTGCAAGTCAATGTTTCCAGACTCAGATATGTCTGTACTGTATATGAAACAAAACTGACTCACAAGAACAGCAGCAATGACCACGCCCACAAGCACGACCACGACGACCGTGAGCGCTGGTCCTTGTGTCCTCGTTCCGCAGGCACAGCGGCTCCAGCTGCTCTGTGTCACATTGTTCTGTACAGTTTTGCAGGAACAACATGTGTCCGGTAAATCACTGGACATCAAAGGTGTCTCCGCGTCCATCACTTGCAGAATGTGAAGGAAAAGATTCCCTTGCAAGCTGATTTGCAGCAGAGAGTGTGAGGTTTTACCTTAGTACAGAGTCTAGACTCTTGTGTGGGGTGGAAAACCAGGAAAATCGCAGACAAATTAATTCCTTGCAATGTAATTCCTCTTCGTTAAGTTGCTCTCTGAGGAATTCCCTTGACAGTGGGGGGGGAGGGGGGGTGTCCCTCTGTCCCTGGAGTGACTGGCTGTGCTACGGCTCCAATGGGGAATTAAACTATAATCCCGGTTTCTCTGGATTATGGTCAGGGCCACCGGGTCCTTTGGGGATGGACCCCTTAATTAGAACAGAGCAGAAAAGCTCAATATGACATGATGTTGAAAACACCTCCAGATGGGTTAATGCTCATATCTGCCGCTGCCCCCCAGTCCACCACACCAGATGACCGCTTGCATTCAGACTGCTGAGTGCGGTCATTGTGACCATATGAGAGAACGTCTGAGTAGAATATCTTACTTTTGTTCTTTTCCTTTTCTCCAAAGCGACAACCATCTCAGAGGAAAAAAGAGAATCAAGAAGAGATGAAGAGTTTCAGACACTTTAGATGCCGGACAGTCCAAGTGCAGTCAGTGTGTCCAACAGCAATCCTCCACTTTGTTTTGGGTCAAACCGCTGGACTGTGGTCAACAGCAATCCCTGGGGCACGGTCTCCACCATGAGCTGAGCTCAACCTGAACAGAGGCCGCGGAACATGTGGAAGTGGGAAGGACAGTAAATGTAAATGGAAGCGGGGTGCAGAACATATGGTTTCTTCTCGTACATCAGCTCTCACTTCGCTGAGGGACATCGAGTGTGTGTGTGTGTGTGTGTGTGTGTGTGTGTGTGTGTGTGTGAGTACGTGTGTGTGGGTGTGGGTGTTGAGGAGGGTTATCCTCTGCTCCCCGCAAACCTTTCATGGGCTTCTCCCCAAGCCTGTTATCCACACACTTTGAAGTCCTCTCCAGCGAACAGGGTCCTTGAGCTCCCGGAGGTCCTAAAGCTCCTGGACGTTGCGCCTCGCTGCCATCACCCCCCCGCTCCCGTTGGCTCGCAGCATTTTAAGAACCGTTTCAGGTCCAAGTGCAGCCAAAGTGCTTATTTCTGCCCGCTGTTTGTTAGACGGCGATGGCAGGGAAAGGAGCAGGTTGGTGTCACTGGGATGCAACCGAGCGACTCCTCTGAGCTCCACCACTCCTCTCTGCTGTCGGAGACGAACGGAGCCGCCGGGAGGGACCGCTGTGTACAAATGGGGTCGGTAACTCCAGTTCTGACCGTAAGACGCGCAGTTGCGGTCGGTTGTGTTCTTTATTGACCACATGGAACGGCTCTAAAACTCAGGAAACTTCAGCAGAAACAGACGGGGCCAAAAAGCGCTGCGTTGCCATGGCAACCGCATGTCTGCAGAGCAATAAGTGGCGACTTACAATGTTTGTCTAAAGAAGGCCTTCACAGAGGGAGCCAAGGCAGCTCTCTGTACCACTTGCATATTCATCAGGGACTCCCACACAGACCAGTGTGTCTCTTCTCGAGAAAAAACAGGGGAAGGGCTCCAATCGGACGTTCCGTACATTAACTAGCAACTCGTAGAACGCACTGAAACACGGTAAAACATGGAACGTGTTGCGTTATACTTTAGAGCACTCAGTTCCCAAACAATAAATGCACAGCATCACTTTCTCTCTGTACCACGAAGAGCGTATGAAGCACTAGGCGAGAGGCGGAGCAAAGCCAAGCAGATCCCACCCCTTTGCTCTGATTGGCTCTTAACCTGGCTGCCTATGAAGTCCCAGCCAATGAAAAGTCAATGTGTCAATGTCTCATGGCAGAGTGTCGAAATGTCCTGATGCGCATTCATTTATGACTCATACATTTGAGATCCTTATGAATTACTTGTGAATTACCTGAGTTATGAGCTACCAGCGCATTATGTATGAATCAGCTATCTGTAGCTTACTTATGAATTACGAGTTGTCAATTAGTTATCTACGAGTCATCAATGAGTTGTGCGTTAGTCGTCTACAGACATGTGAGGCCCTTCAGCCGTTCAGTTTTCATCAGTCCGCTGCTCTTATTATAGAAAATGCCAGTGTGTTTGTTGGTATGAATCTTTCCCTGTGACCCCCCCACAAGCACTAGTTCACTTCAGCTCACTGGACGTCACGTATTCCGCTCGTCGCACTCCTGTTCCATTATATCCCCGGCCATATTAATTGCAGTACGCAGCCCAGCCTGTAAGCGGCGTGATGAGGTATTGTACCGCGCCCCTGGAGAGACCCGGAGAGGGGGACGAAACGGAGCCGGCGAACAAAAGGCCCGACGCACCAGCGGTCCGGCTGCTCCGCTGAGCCAGCGCGGCTCTCGGCGAGAGCGCCATCAAAGTTTCATGTTCAAAACTCCACACTTTTCAATGTTTGATGATGTCGCCGGGGGTGCGGAGCAGGGCAGAAACGGACTCCCCACCCCCCCTCGGCCCACAGCGACGCAGGAGCCTCGAAAGGTCAAGGGTCAAACTGCGCTGGAGAAAGGGTGGTCAGTGTGCTGAGTGGAGCAGGAGTGTCAACGGAGAGCGGACACACAAGCGCTGAGCGGACACACAAGCGCCACTGATGCTTTCATGCAACACGTACAACAATAACGCCACGGTGGAGGAGGTGAGAATGTGTCCCTGTGAAAAAACCTTCCTTCTCGTGAGATCCACCGTCGGTGTCCAGTGAGCAAGGGGGAGTGTGTCCGTGAACACACCCTGAGCACCACCACACGCGATGTGTGTGTGTGTGTGTGTGTGTGTGTGTGTGTGTGTGTGTTTGTTTATGGAAAAAAAAATCACATCAACGTGGACAGAAATGAACACGATGCTAAACGTCCTTCTTCTCTCTGACTCAGTGTGAAAAGTTCCGGAAAACGCTGTAAAAGAGGCTCATCTTTCCAAAGCAGCAGGCAGGTAAAAAAACAGTAAAAGTACAACACGCACAGTAAAAGTGTTCTTTTATCCAGCGCCGCACATTCGGGGACTGCGTGTTGTTCCCCATGTACAGAATTTGTACTCTTTGGGTTGCGAATCATCGCTTGTTGTGAGATTCCACCGCTTGACATCTTTTCATCTTGAGGAATATTCCGCACATCGTGAGCCTCCTATTTGTACATGAATAAATCATGAGCGGAGCTTTAACACGTATGTGAACCAGCGAAGAGCACTTTCTCGCGCTACGAAACGGACGAGCAAACTAGTGGAAGACAACAGTGGCGATTTCAATAAATGAAAATACACACACACACACATTATCAGAACCGCTTGTCCCTTACAGGGTCACGGGGAACCGGAGCCTACCCGGCAACACAGGGCGTAAGGCCGGAGGGGGGAGGGGACACACCCAGGACGGGACGCCAGTCCGTCGCAAGGTACCCCAAGCGGGACTTGAACCCCAGACCCACTGGACAGCAGGACTGCGGTCCAACCCACTGCGCCACCGCACCCCCTCTAAATGAAAATAATTTTTCAATATATAAATAACGAAATATTTATATTTCATTCAAAAATGACACTGAAACGATGTGCATTAAAACAGTTACGTTTATTGCTTAGAGCAGCGGTTCAGTAAGTGTGCAGAGCACAGAGGGCAGTGCGACGCTGCTCTGTCAAACAAAGGTTGGTCCGAAAAGTGGGCGGAAAGAATGAGTGACAGGTGTTACCCTCAATGTGTGTGTGGGGACAGCGCTGCTTCCTGTGGGGCTGCCAAGCATCAGTGCTCTCTAAACACTCTCTAGTACCAGGGTACGAGTGGGGCACAGCCAGGGCATGGCTAGGGTAGTACCGTGGTACAGCTGTAACATCAGCGTGGTATGACCTGGAGGAGCTCTTTCCTAGGACTCCTCGTGGTCTCCGCTGGCCTGCAGCGCTGTCTCACTCGCCGTCTCTCTCCGTTCCTCCCCTGCGGTCCTGTGTCTATGAAGTTTTACCATTATAAATGGTCAATTCCTTGAGCAAGTCAAGGATCTCATTTGCTGTGTAAGAGCTGCTCTGGCGGATTCGTCCCCCCAGACCCCATGATGCATTGCAGCTCCTCTGCCTGTGATACGTGTCTCGGGCCCGTCAGGGTCCATTTGCCAAATCCGTTTTCAGAGAGTGCGCTACAGGAGTGTCAGGAAAGAGGTGATCTGCTCCCACAGCCCCCCGCAGGCTCCTGTCGGGTCAGTCGCCTTCCATCCACGGTGGCGACTCTGAGCCAAAGCCCACCGATGATGAAGGTGTTGATTACGTGATGTGGAAACACTTCTGGTAAAATACTGTATATGTAAGGTTTCAGTCAACATCCGTTAAGTGGGTTTTACCATATTCTCTAAGAGACCCTTCTGTTGCAGCGACTCCTTCATTTAACTCGTGTTAATTGGCATGACTCTTAATGGTCGTGATCGACCTGAAATTAGGTCCTTGCGTGGCGTCATGGGGCAGCTGGTAGTGTCGTGGTTAGGTCACAGGGTTCAATCCCATCTCCAGCTGTGGTACCCTCTAGCAAGGCACTTACCCTAAACTGCTCCAGAAAAATTACCCAGGCGGGTAAATAGGTGTAGGTATCTCACCATTGTGAGTCTCTTTGGAGAAGAGCGTTGGGTGAGTAAGTAAAATGTACCTGTTCTTTCACCTGCAACACAAGCTCCCCACAGTGATTTACCCATTTATACAGCTGGGATGTAATTTTACTGAGCAATTCAGGGTAAATACCTTGCTCAAGGGTACTACAGCTGGGACCCATGACCTTTGGGTCCAAAAGCAGAAGCTCTAACCAATGGGTTATCAGCTGCCCCATATGGATTTGATCTCTACTGAGATGCCCATTAAACACAAGGGTATTTTCTTCTGTATCAGTTCCAGGAAAGTACCCTGATGAAGGGTACTGCACAGGAGTGCTCATTGGAACCCAGGTCCTTCAATGGTCCTGCCCCTGCGGCTTTTCTTATGTGACTCTTGTTGTGCGCACACAAAGGCGCCAAAGGAACACAGAGAGAAGTAGAACAGACGATGTCGGGTCGCGAGGTCGGTGTCGAACCCCAGGCGGCTCCCGCAGAGCTCAAGGCGCCTCCCGGGTCCCTGTTACGTTTCGTGCGAGACGTCTCCGATCGCTGCTCCCCTTGGGTCCGTGTGAGCGCTGAGCAGTTTAAAAGTGGCGCTGCGCAGCTTTTATGCGGCTAAAGAGGCCGTAAACGGTCGATGCGAACGCCACCGCAGATTCCAATCAGCGGCCCGAATGGGTGTCGCTCTAATTCTCTTCTCCCTCAATGAGCGTCACTTGCGCCACTTTCCCGCCGTTCCTCGAAAGACGGAGCGTTCGTTGAAAGCCATCGCGCGTCCGTGGATATAATGTAATTGTAGAAGCATCTGTTGCCGTGCCGACGGCCCGTTCGTGCGATTTCACAGCGTTTCCCCGGGAATCTGCGGCAGGCCTTCAGAGCGCTAACCCCCGCTGCCCGGCATTCGTAACGCACACAAAAATATTGTGTTACCTACTCGCTTCTGTTCTCCCGCAACGTGTGAAGTCCACTCAAATGCTTGTGAATGTTGTCGTGGAGTCTCCGGTGCGGCGAGAGCAACATCGTCTCTGACACCCTGAAAGGCCTGGACTGAAGCAGAGCTTTCGTTGTCATGTCCCACAGTGGGGCATTCTGGGTAACTTGTGTCTCGAACTTCCTTCGTTCAGCAGTAAATTTACTGGCAGCAATTTTACACATGTGAACCCTAGCAGATCCCACTTGAGGCCTCAGGTGCTGTGTGTGTTTTCCACAGAATTACCCTGTTTTACCGACGTGTTCCTGACACAGAGAGCAGCATTTCCCCTGAACATGAAAATTTTTTCCATGTCTCTGTGTGCTTTTGCATTTGTGTTTGGATTATTCTCTCTTAAGAGCCCCGAGGCAACATGTTGGGAAGGGCATTATACCAAAATAAATTGAATTAAAATGGATTTGAAGAGGATTATATATGATTTTGGAGGAGTAGAGCAAAACTTGCATACACGGAGAGCGTGGTGAAACAGTGTAAAGACACCGGTGACAGAAAGTCATCCTCCTAAACCTTCACTTGGAATATGTAGAGAATTTCCACATGACCGTTTCAAAGTATTTACATTTCACACCAAGCCACATAAACACACATTCACATCACTCTAGCAACACACGCTATATTCATTTACATTTACATTTACATTTATTCATTTAGCAGACGCTTTTGTCCAAAGCGACGTACATCTCAGTGAAAGTACAATTTATGCATTACATTAAGAGGAGACATAGTTGCAGACATGAAAGTCTCAAGCAAACCTAGTTTGTTACCTACCGCTTGCTGCACCGAGGTTCATCGTTCGAGTAGGTGCATAAGACGCAGACAAATCCCGATACCCACACCAATTTTTTTTTTTATTAAATATTATAAGATACACAAATGAGCAGTACAATATCAGAGTAATGGCTGAATAAAGGTTGTATCCGGGGATGCTTATGGAGTTACGATGTGTGAACAGTTACACCATAAATGAGCTGGAGAGATCTTGGGCGAAGTGGATCTGGAAAAGGTGGGTTTTCAGACCCTTCTTGAAAACAATCACACACACACACACACACACACACACACACACACACACACACATTTTCAGAACCGCTTGTCCCTTGCAGGGTCACGGGGAACCAGAGCCTACCCGGCAACACAGGGCGTAAGGCCGGAGGGGGAAGGGGACACACCCAGGACGGGACGCCAGTCCGCCGCAAGGCACCCCAAGCGGGACTTGAACCCCAGACCCACCGGAGAGCAGGACTGCGGTCCAACCCACTGCGCCCCCGCACCCCCTCTGAAAACAATCAGAGTTTCCGCAGTTCTGAGTGACAGGGGAAGGTCGTTCCACCGCAACGGACCCAGAACCGAGAACCTTCGAGCTTTGCCTTTTGTGTGCGGGACCACCAAGCGAGCAGAAGTAGATGAGCGAAGGGGCCCGGCTGGGGTGTACCGGTTGATCAAGTCCTGTCAATAGCCGGGAGCAGTTCTACTGATGCATTTGTACACAGTAACCAGGGTTTTGAATTTGATATTTAATATTAATTTATTATTACTTACTAATCAGTGCAAGTGATTGTCAGGAATGTTCAAGTGCAGTCAGGCTGTGTACACCATTTGTACGTGGCACCAGGAGCTCTGAAGGACACGTGGAAAGTGCTGCTCTCGTCACATTTTAGCAGCAGGTTTTCCAAACCCTGGTTACTGCTGTGACGTGGTGGACAGCGGATGGGTATCTGGTCATAAAGGCCAACAACAAGAGTCCTTGTGCAACATGTCAAGGTGAGCAGAGTGTCTGCCAGGAATACAGATGAGCTCATTTACGGAGAGCCTGGCCTTCGGGTGATGGTACGATGTCCAGATATAGAACGTGTCCCAGAGGAGGTTTGCAAATTAGAAAGGAGAGGGAAAAGAAGAGCTTTGTGTAATCAGCGTAATGTGTGATGGTGATGATGATGAAGATGATGATGACAGGACATAGAGATTGCAGAGATCCTCTATAAAAACGATAGGTCTCAGAACGGAGCCCTGAGGAACTCCTGTTGAGAAGATGGATCCTGTTCAGCCAGTATCTCAGAGTGAAAAGTGAAGAGTAATAATAATAAGAATAAGAGCAGTAAGAATAAGTAGAAGGAGAATAAGAAGAATAACCCTGGGACGTGTATGTTCAATAATTCAAGGAAAGCCTCACGTCTGTAATGTATACTGATTCATACGGTGGTAAGAAACAAACTGACTGTTCTGTAGAATCAGTGTCTGCATCCAAATGTCTCCTTCTGTTGCTGGACTGAGCTCTTCGCGTTGTTCTCTCAGGTGTCCGTCGCTTCGGAGGAAAGATTCTGAGAGATTAATAACTGCACTTGTACGTAATAATTTGTGCAACTGCAACTGGAGCATCACAGGGCAGCTTCATCGACATCGGTGAGGCTGGGCAGGACGAGTCGATGGCTGCAGCTCTGGAGATGTGCGTTTTATCAAAATGAATCCGGAAAGAATGACCACAGAACCTGTTGGCACTGACAGCACCCACACAGATACACGTCAGGGATCTGAGAACAAGGTCACAAATGTGCAGTAAACACATTGACTGAGCCCAGGTCCTTCTTAATTCATTTTCTTTTAAATTGTATTTAAATCCGAAACACAGAAGCAATTTTGTTTTCATAAATTACACATAACTTTGACCTTCGTATCAATCCGCAAATGTAGACATGTAAGACACTTTGAGATTAGACATAATGTGTTCAATCCATAATGAAAGCTTTACGCATATTCCAGAGAGAAATGTAATTCCTAAAAGATATTATAAATACATTTAACTATTGACTTTTTCATTACACTAGTATGACCACTGGCATTTTTTTGTCGCTAAGCTCCAGTAAGGAAAAAACATATATAAATGGCCCAGAAAAAACATGGTATTGGTTACTGAATGCTGATACAATGTAAAATACAACAATCGCATTTGCTAACATGAAGATATTCGTTTTGAAACATGCATCTCATCACCAGCGAAGTGAAGATCTGAGAGAAGGCCGTCTGATCTGAAAAAATGTCACTGGAAAACGTAAACCAATAATAAGGAACGAGAGCGTAAAGAGCACACTTGAAAACGGGATTTAGGGATGCGGGATGCGCCGCTCCCTCTCATTCCTGATCACCCTGCCGTCTTTGGGAGATGATCCGCCCCCACATCTGGTGACCCGCCTCAAAGCGGATAAGCATCAGGCTTTAAAGCCACGCACAGCCGGCAACCTGCGCCGCACTCCTCTTAATACCCTTCTCTTGACCCCTATTTCGAGAGGCCATTTATGAGCGGCAGATTACACCCTGCGTGACAGCTTTGCTCACGGCGCCTTCCTCTCCGAGTGATGCGGGAAACGTGCTCTCCTGCCCCACGCCTCTTTCCGTCATAATCGCATCCCTTCCGTGTCGCTCGCGTCCACTTCCAGTGTTTGTCGTGGCAGCGACTCGTGATTCATACAGCGCTGACTTCAAGTGCAGAGTCTTTTTCGCAAAGCGGCGGAGATGGAGATGGGCTCCGCTCTCGGCGCGAAACCGATGGGCCTTCAGCGGAGGATCTTCTGCGTTGCCAAACGAAGTGCCGCTGCCGTGTTGGATCCGTGGGAGAAGATTTCCCAGAGGTCCACGGACTTGTTCCTTCCTCAACCATGAGAATTTGAGCAATATGTTCAACAAAGACATGTCAGTGAACAACACTGATCACTTAATCTGACCATTCTTCTATGAATGACTGTTACATTTACTAATTTTTGCAAAGCAAGTTACAATTATTTACCCATTCAGACAGCTGGTTAATTTTACTGCAGTATTCATGGTAAGTAGCTTACTCAAGAGTAAGACAGGTGGAGACGGGCTTCAAACCTGCAGCCTTTGGGTCCGAAGGCAGAAGCTCTAAGCGCTTGGCCACCAGATGACATGTATGTTACATTCCATACATTTATTTGAATCAATAAAAACAAGAAGTGCGTCAAGTCACTGGAGCCCCCTGAGCTCCAAAGCTGTTCTTCACCGAGTGACACCAGGTTGCAGAACCACAGGACCAGCACTCAGGGAATCCAGGGGACGCAGGTTTCGACAGCTTCCACTGGAGTGTCCGCTGGAGTCACTGCCTGAGGTGCACAGGTTCGAAGGACAGCATTCTATTCGAGTGGGAGGGTAGGGACACAGGGCAGCGCAGCCCATCCCAAGCGTGGTCCCACCTGCGGTCACGTGTCCCCACAATGCCGTCTCCCTCCCCACGTCCTGAGACATTGAGACTCGTTGTCCAGGCAGAAGAGGGAGGCCTTTCCCTTGTTCAATAATGAGCACTTGGTCAAAAACAAGAGAAGCACAAACACAACAGGAGAGACGTGCAGGAGCACCTGGCAAACCTCAGCTGATCCTCACTCTGTCTTCACTGATTTCATTTTAAAACAGCTCCTTTCCACGTTCCTTTGGGTCCAGCAGCTCCGCTGGAAACCTCAGCGACTGTGGGGTCCCCGGGTGGGGGGTGGGAGTCCGGTCCTTGTGTCAGTTGCAAGCGGACCCTGGTTCGTGGCACCGAGGAGCAGCTCATCCGGGCGACAGAAGCTCCTTTCTTCACCAAAGTGTCACAGAAATTCATTAAGTGTCCTGAGTGCTGCTGCGCTGGAGCCCTGGACATAAGCGACACTCACCACGGTATAATGAGTGCACACTTGTAGGTCGGCCTCCGGCAGCGTGTTGTGCGACATCAGGAGCGTGTGCCTGAGCCGCTCGGGTTCAAGATCACCGGCGGGTCCGGTGCCAGAGACATTGTGTAATTACAGGGCCGTGCGTGAAATCCCACGGCGGCTCGCCACGGCGACCCATCGCAGACGGAGAGTCCTGTCGGGTGTCACAGTGTGTCACTCAGAGACGAGATGCGCTTTTAGCAGGGAAACGCTCAGGTTCGACCGCTTAATGTGCAAATGTCAGTGGCACAAATCAAACAGATTGATGCAAATTTACCTGTAAAGCCAAACAATCCAGAACATCTCTCTCTTTATGTCTCCATCATCATTGTGTCTCTCTCTCGCTTCACTTCACAAGTGTGTGTCAACAGAAGGAAAAGCAAGGTGCTTTACTCTAGTGCCAGTAAAAGTGGTGTTAACGTGCTCTTCTGCTGCAGTTGCAGCACAACATACACACACACACACACACACACACACACACAGGGCTCGCGCTGCATTACATTTATTCATTCAGCTGATGCTTTTCTCCAAAGCAACTTACCATGTTATGGTTACAATTATTTTCTCTTCTGAACAGCTGGGTAATTTTACTGGAGCAACTTAGGGTAAGTACTTTGCTCAAGGGCACTACAACCAGAGGTGGGGATTAAACCTGAAACCTTTGGATGCAAAGACAGTAACGCTAAACACTACGCTACCATCATCCCAGGAAGCCTGCGGAGGACCAGCAGGGCTCGTACCCGCAGAGAGAGCCGAGAGAAAGGGGGAGAATAGCCAATGACACATGGCAGCACCCAGCTCCTCTCAGCACCAACATCTTCAGGTAGAACTCAGGAATGAAGCTGAATGAAGCTCCTGAAGACCCCAAGACCCCGAAAGCTCGTATTCTTGAAGAGCAGAAGCAGTTTGTTCTCCTTCTCTCCATGAGCTCTCCTTCACTCTGGGACTCCAGTGCATCTGGATCCCACAGCAGAATCTCAGAGCCTGCGGAGTCACCGGTACTGTCACTTTACTGTCTTTTACCCATCATTATCTATTATAGTCCAAGGTGAATAACTCTGTGATGAATTTACACTGATTTACTCATTGCTACAGCAGGGTCGTTTTCACTCTATAAACTGATCAAAGGGGTTTCATGAAGGTGGGAGGTGTTTGGCATCAGCAGTCACCATAGCAACAAGCCAAGAGGTGCTTCCAGCAAGTCTACGCAAGTGAACTAAATGGAGGTGTCAAGGAAAAGAAAAGTCTCTTCAGTACATTTCTCAGCTTTACTGATGTAGTTTTACCATTTTCTGAGTAATTGTTCATTTTCGTTCCAAGAATAGCCCTTTTTCCCAGAAACAAATCGCCCAGGACAACACTGCCCTCGCGATTCCCGAAAGCTCCAGCATCAAGTGAAACGAAAGCTCCTGAGCTCCGCAAGGGACCCCTTAAGAAGGAGTGAGGTAGCGCTCCGGAGGACATACACACTGTCCTGGGGAAGGAGGCTTCTGGACCTTGTTTGGCACCACTGCGGTTAAACCAAGTTTTACTGTTTTACTGCACTAATGCTAAACTAGAGCCATAACGTCTAAAACACGAGTTCCTGCCACGAGCTGCTTTCAGCTCCTCATATCCTTCATGTTAGCAGAAAGTCAAGGGACAGCAGGTGGCATAGTGCTTAGGGTTGCTCTCTTCCCATCTGCAGGTTCCCTTTAGCACGCTACTTACCCTGAACTAATGCGGTAAAAATTCTCCAGCTGCATGATAGTTGTAAAGCTGAACGCTGATTGGATGGTGGACAGATCGAACATCTTTAAGCACTTCTTGTTCAGGTGTTCACTGTTGTCACAAAGTCACATCCACAGTCTGAAAGCCTTGTTTACACTTTCATTATTTTACTTTATTGTTCTTATTATTTACTCTGCTATTTACTCTTTTTACCTGTTACATATTCCTATTGACATTCTTAGTCTGGATTCAAGCTTGCCCTCCTCAGAGTCAGAAGATTTTCAGTCAACTTGATCATCCCTGCTCTCCTGTGTCCTCTTTCTTCTCCACTCACCTGCCACACCTGACACTGTCAACCACCACTTTCTGTTGTCCTCTCTTTGACAAGAGGACATCAAAAAATCATCACTGCAGTGGGTCTGAGTCATACCTAGCATGTTATCTGCTGTGGTTAGCTGTCTTCTCCTCAATCTATCTCAACTAGGGTTCCTCAGGGTTCAGTAATTGGTCCCCTACTCTCCTCTACACCTCTTCCCCGGTCCCTGTCATTCCCTCCCACGGTTTCTCCTACAGCTGCTATTCCGACGATATTCAGCTCTTCCTCTATTTTCCCCTGGAGCTACAGATGTTTCCTCATATATCAGTGCTTGCCTCTGCTTCTCCAAAACAGAGATCCTTCACCTCCCAGCTGCTCCTTCCTCCTGTCGAGACTCTTCAATCTGGACAATTCGCTCATTTCGCCTTCCTCATCGTCTAAGAGCCTGGGAGTAACGATTGACTGAAGTCTGTCTTTCTCTCAACATATCGAGCCCACAATCCGGTCATGCAGATACATCCTACGTAACATCCGCAGGATCCGCTCCATCTCAAAAAAAACTGTACGCAACTCCTGGTCCGGACCACGGCGATATCCCACCTGGACGACTGCAACTCTCTCCTCTCTGGCCTTGTAACCTCTCCGGCTGATACAGAATACCACGGTACGAGTTGCGTTTGACCTACCAAAGCGTTCCTATGTATCCTTTCCCCCCGTCTCTCTGCATTGGCTTCCTACAGCTGCCTGGAAATTCATCTACCTGAAATTCTATACTATGGTTACGGCAACAAAACCATCAATGGATCTGCTCCCCAATACCAACCACAAACTGTCTGGAAGAGATCAGACCCAACATTGCAGTCCATTCAACACAAAGGCAGCTCTTTCCTAGACACACAATCTTCACAGTGGTCGAAGAAGTTTCTTGTACTGCTTGTTTACTTTGTTTGGCTGCTGGTGGTGGTGGTGGTGGTGGTGGTGGTGGGTGGGGGGGGGGGTAGAGGGAAATGAGAACAGCAAAGCAAGACAATGATTAATTATCTCTGAGAGGCCAATTAGTAACAAGGACAGAGGCGCACAGAAACATGAATACACAAGGAATATGAATAGTGTGTCTTCAAACACGAGTGTGATGCAGCGGAGCACAATTAGAGCTGCAGGCGCACCTCACGTGTTCATATTTAAAAACATGGTACATCGTGCGTTACTGTTGAAAAAACTCTGTAAACTTTGGTAATGGATTAAATTTGCATGAGATAATAATCATACACACCACAGTCATTTAACGCTAATGGATGTTGCTGGGCGGCAGCCCCCCCGCTTCGGCCCCACCGTGCGATCGATCGCGGAGGCCGGACGTCTGCTGCGCGGCACTGCCAGGGCTGCGGGCGCGAATCCCACACAGGTCGAGAGATGGCCTCACGTGTGTCGTGCCTGCGATGTGCCCCAACTCGGGGTGTTTCGGAGAGCAAGGGGGTCGACTTTTTAACAGGCTGTTTCCGCGGCGACAGGCAGGAGTGTGTGTTTCTGGAGGAATGCAAATACCTTCAGCAAGTTTCAGGCCAGTGTTTATTAGCGAATGGTGTGTCTAATGAGGAGCCGACTCAACATTCATGAAATTGGGTGAGCAAACAAAGAGAAAGTGTGACTTACAAACATGCTAATGCGGGGTTGGGGTGGGGGGGGGTTCCTTTCATCAGGCCCTTAAGTGTGATGACAGGGTGATAATGATAGGATTTACTGTGGTAAGGAGTGAAGGGAGCTACCAAGAAACCCCCATCACTACAAGAGGAAACACCTGGAGGACAGAACAGACGTAGCACACGTCCGAAATGCCCCCATGGGGGGGTCGGGGGGGGATGGAGGAGTGACTCAGTGACCCAGTGATCCAATGACCTACCGCCACAGCTCATTAATAGCCTACAAGGTTTTCTGTTTGACACCTTCCTCAAACACCCTGCCCCCCCCCACACACACACTACTGCATCTTTCCTCTTGTTCCCACGGTAACCAGACACCTGGGCACTTTCAATATCCTACCTGTCATGAGTTTGTGTAGTGAAAACTGTGTGAGTCCTGGTGAGGGACACCTGAGAGTTAGACCCTCTACTGAGAGGCTGAACTTGGCAGGTGAGGAGAGCGATGGGAACGACTTCACTCTGCGTTTGAATTCAATAATGCAGATGAAAGAGGCAATTCTGTCCAATTAAATATGATTGACGTGTTTTCCTGTTATTCGTGTTCAATTAACATATTTTGTAACTGAAGTTAGAAAATCCACTAATAGTGACAGTTGAAATAAGTGCGAAATTGGATTTGTATGAATGAAGGATCAATATTTTGCAGCTCCTCCACTTCACTGCCACTGATTTATTGATCCACTTGTGTTTCTCTGTGAACATCTATATCTCCTGCTCCATCTCCTTCTCCTTCTCCAATTCCTGCTCCACCTCCATCTCCATCTCCTGCTCCTTCTCCTTCTCCTGCTCCTTCTACTTCTCCAATTCCTGCTCCACCTCCATCTTGATCTAATTTGAAAATTTCTAGAGCGTAGCACTTTTGAGCAGAGGGCCACCCACCTCTCCAGCACCACCCCCACCCCAAGCAAACATCCTTTTCTCCGATCGCCGGGTTCGACAGCACCTGTGAGGACAGACCCACTGCAGAACTCCAAATGGCCGCGTCCAGGAAGACTGAGTGTGTATTGAAGTGGTGCTTGTGGGAATTGATGATAACTGAGCGCAAACACACAATGACACAAGGCCGTGTGTAGAGAGAGATGTGGAGCAAGTGGTGTGTGACCCCCCCCCCCACAGAGCAGGTGTGTGAAAAGCGCTCAGAGTTCGCTAGATGTTCACATGGGGCTTGATATCAGCTCCTGCTAGACACAGAACTAAATGAGGGTTCCTTGAGTGATGTGTGTGTGTGTGTGTGTGTGTGTGTGTGTGAAGCAAACGTGTGATGATGCCTCTCATCTCTGTGTTTCAGTTCTGAAGTTGTTCTGTTTGCTGGACTCCAGTGTGTGATGTGTGAACGTGGCCTACAGGACACTGGATGTTCACTGCACACTCAGTACGGTTGGTATTTCACTGCTTTTATTTGATTTGCCACGCAGTAAATTAAATTAAATTAACGGTCTGTTTATCTTGGCCCATAATGTCCATATTTGGCCTTTTTATTGTTATTATTTATTTTCACCGCATCGCTATTTGCGCTCGGCGAGGAATCGAGAGGCACGCGAGCCGCACTGCGCCGAGGTGTAAATAATTAAGGGGTGCCCGCTGGGTCCGAGGGGGCCGTTAATCTCGCCGCCCGGGGGGGTTGGGGTGCTGGGGGGAGGGGGGGTTACTGCTAATTGATGTTAAAGTGAAGAGCAGAGTACTTTACAGGAGTACAGCCTTCCTTCCTTCCTTCCTTCCTTCCTTCCTTCCTTCCTTCCTTCTGCAGGAAAATGCTGTCAAATGTGATGCGTCTCTCAAATGATGCCCCAGTACGCAGGTACGAGTGCCTGTGGTGGAGGGCAGTGACAACACACACCTGGTGCACCTGGTCCAGGACACGAACACAGCTTCGCACGCTTTACACATGCCAGCACACGTATGTTTCAAATGAGAAAAGTGACACTAAGGCGTGAAACGCCGGTCTTTAGATGACGCTTCTGGTTACTGTGCGGCGCTCGGCACCGGTCGAACCGCTTCCCCTAAATCGACGTTCCATCGCAACTTTTCTTCGCATGTTTTTTTATCTAAATGCTGCTTTAAGGTAAACTCTCTCATCAGGACCTGTTTTAAATAGACCTGCATGTAACCCCTGTCCACTGGGACTCTCTCTCTTTCTCTCCACACACACACTTTCTGAACTGCTTGTCCCATATGGGGTCGTGGGGAACCGGAGCCTAACCCAGCAACTCAGGGCACAAGGCTGGAGGGGACACACCCAGGACGGGACGCCGGTCCGTCGCAAGGCACTCCAAGCGGGACTCGAACCCCAGACCCACGGAAGAGCAGGACCCGATCCAACCCACTGCGCCACTGCACCCCCCTCTATACAGAGCCGCCAATAGTTTATTGATTTCTATCACGTTTAATGTGTCCAAGAAATGTGGTACTGTCATAATTCAGTGCAAAAGGGAACTGATGGTGACATTTAACTGATAAACAGCAGAGCTCAGCCTGAGCTCCAAGCCACATCACAGACATGTATCACTACAGACAGGTAGCACCACAGACCTATCGCATGTAGAATATCAGACACAGACATTGTGGGAAAACGGACCATTCAAAGGGCTGAAGCTGGAATTACGTTGCTGAAAAAGGGAACAATGAAGGTCGTCGTCCTTCCCGTTTTCCCCTTTACACTGACAGTAAAACTCACTCCTGCACATGAAGACGGTTCAGTGAAATGTACATTTTCCCATACATTTTACCACGAATTACACCGGGTATAGTTTCAGAACATATTCGGCGCGTTCAGTCTTTTCCAACATGTTTATTCGTGTCTCAAGAATCATCCCCTGGTTGGACGGCCACACGCCTCCTGATCCTCCCACAGTGTGTCTCATGAGGCTTTTTTTTTTCACAAATTTCATGAGGTCTACAATTTACCAGGGTAAATGCAGTATTTGTGCCTACGGTCAAGTTTCACTCTGCTCTTCAAGAAGTACTTTGAGATGTTGGGGCCACGTTGCACTCTGAGCGAGGCACCACAGGGGGGCGCCGTCAAGTGGGTGCGGCAGCACCACGGAGGACGCGTCAGCACACGGCACCGGGCCCGATGGGCGGCAAGAACTAGGAGAACCGAGAGCGACGGACACGGGATCGATGGGCGCTGACCTGTCGCTAAGCGCGAGCGCCGCTGCCCCGCAGGGGGGGTTCCGACCGGCTCCGTCTGCTCGGCCTCGTAGGCGCGGCTGTCTGCCCGCACCGTTCGGTAAGGAGATCGCGGCCTCGGCACTCGCCTCCACACCTGTCCTGTTTCTCCATCGATTCCCCGGGGTCCTAGGAAACCGGGTCAGTAAGTCGACTTGGCTGCGGGTTCGACTTGCAACAAACCAAAATCGCAAACGTGGCTCCCGAGTTCGAATGCCACCTGCTGCTGTAGTTCCCCTGAACAAGATACTGACCTGGACCTGGTAAAAGAGTAAAAATCACCCTTCTCTATAAATGAGGAAATTAGTGTGAGTGCCTCAGTGTACAAACCTCACAGTGTGAATCAACTTGGACCAAGGAAGCTGATGAAAGAGTTATTATTATTAAGAATAAGAAGCAGAACAATATGAAGTGCCATGGAAGAGATTTCCACTGAACAAGTGGCCCCACTTAGCGTCGTCACTGAGCTTTCTGACTTTGACCATCCGGCCGTCCAAACTGTGTCTATCGTACCTGTGGAATTTAAGGCGTGTAAACTTCACGGTCCAACAGGTGACCGTCTGCACCCTGGACCACGGTGCGAAGGCAAAGACTCGAGGCCCCGTCCTCCCATTAGCCGCTCCTCGTGGGACTCGGGGGAGCTGGAGCGGAGGGACGTGTCTCGGTCCAACGGCAGTCAGCCGTAGTGCCAACATTAAAATAGCCCTAATAATTAATAATTGAGCAGCACATTAATGATGTTCTGCGGTAAAAAAGTGCACCGTGGGGTTTTTTTACCTTAATAATTTAGGAAGAAGCAGCGGCTCATTGTCAAGATCAACATTTCTGATTCAGCTTTTAAAATTAATTTACAGGGGCAGCAAGACACATCAACACAGCAGAGCAGCAACAACCAAGAATTATTATTCAGTATTTTATTTCTGGTACTGAGGACGTGTCCATAAATTTCGGTGAGCGTAAAATTTCGACTGTAAACAATGTCGAATAAATTTCATTAAAAATAAATAGTATGTTTGCTGCTCTGGGCAGTCAGTTGTGCAAAGGGAAAAATAGAGAGAGGGGGAGGAGCAGGTGGCCCCCCAGGTTCAAATCTCACCCCCTGCTGTAGTATCCATGATCAAGGTACTTACCCTGGAAGAATATCGTAAAAATTACCCTGCTGTATAAATGAGTCAGTGTAAAAATCAGTGTAGGTGGAGATCACGTGCACGTGACCGGGCTGCGAATGACCAGAGTCCAGAGCATCACGATGTTGTTTTTTAATAGATTTTCTAAATTTTAAAGCAAAGAAATTGGAGGAAATCATCAAAGTAGAACAGAAAGTTTTTCAAAAATCACTTCATTCCAATATTTCAAGTGTTTTGCTTCAATGGAAGTGTAAATAATAACCGAAAAAATATTGTATTATAAATGCAGGTTTGGTGAGAAAGTGTCGTAAATATCGCACGGGTATCGTGATCAGTGGCAATTTTTCTCTTGAGTGGCTGGTTAATGGGAGAGATGAAACCCAGACTGTTAAAAACCAACTTTCATTGAATGGATTTTCAAGCACAAACATCTCAACATGTTATGTTTATTAATACTGCTCTTTTCTCCAAAGCAGCTTACAGGGATTTACCCATTTTTACAGTGGGGTAATTTTTACTACACCATTTCAGGGTGAATAACTTGATCAAGGCTACTAGACCGGGGGGATTCAAACCTTAGACCACAAGGCAACGGCACTAACCGCTGCGCCCCCTGCTGCCCCATGGCACATCGTGAAAAGAAGGGGAAGGACTCATATTCCTTTTGAGCAGCAGAGAACCCCTCCCTCTTACCACGGTGCTGTGGTCACAATCCAACGTTTGCAATATTGCAACAGAAATTGTGTGTATGGTATAGTGGAACGATCGGTCAGTCGCACGACTGGACCCCCATCATCTGAGGATGGGCCATAAGGGGGTAAAAACGGCGCCTTAGAGAGAGACATTCACATATTGATTAATAATAATAAGTCAGAAAGGAGGAGCAGCAGCTCGCAGCACCTGTGGGACCAGAGCCTCCTCCACAGGGACGGTCCGAAGGAACCCGTCAAAGCGGACAAACGTCGTCCGCTAATCAAATGTTTACAGTGTACCGTTGCCAAGGAGACGGGTTGCTTTGGGTGTGAGACATTGTGTCTCCTGGTGGCTCCTGCGGACATTTCGTCGGGATGAGGGGCCCTCTCTCGCACCATGGCCGTTCTGTGTTTTCCTAGCAGAATCGCGCTGGACACGCACACGCACAGCGCAGTTCTGGCGAGACCGTGCCTGGTCGGGATTCCTCAGCGAACATTCCCACATCCGCCCTGCAGCTCCTGCACGCACACGCGCGACCGACGGTCCACACAGAGCTCCCCGGACGAGACGCTGCGACCGCCGCTTAATGAGCGCGACCGATGGGAAGTCAATAGCGCGGAGGCGTTGACTGACGGTCATTGACGGGGTGAGCGCTCTCTAAAGGGCAGCGCAGGCGGCATTAACGGTCATTAGTGGTCAAGGCCCGTCTGAGCGCTCAGAGGGAGACCCTGGAGCGCTGAGAACTGGTCACTAGGCGCTGAATTATGAGGGAAATATCAACGGTCGTGTCCGCATGGCGCTTCTAATGGCTGCTGACTCAGCATGGGGAAAGTGCCGCGAACCCGTGACCCGGTGCAGCTGCTCTCAAAACCCGTCCAAGTTGGCAAACAGCAGCTCGTGTCTTTGCAGATGTTCTGCACATATATTAGAGAGTAAAATCAGGGTAACTGTGGTGATGCCTGCGGAGTGTATTCCACTAACTGTTGACCAGGAAGACAGACATGTTGTGGGTTCTAGTCCCACAGAGCGATGTCACCAGTTAAAATGGGTGTGACTCTGCTTAGTGGGCAATTTCACCTTATTTTACTCACATAAAACGAGTAAAGGTGAAAAAGATCAATTTTCATTGGTTCTTATTGTGTGTACGCACACACACGCACACACCGCATCTGTTCTTCTCATATATAAAATGAACCCACAAAAAAATCTACAGCAGTGTAAATGAAGTGTGTGTGTGCGTGCGCGTGAGAGAGAGAGCAGGTCAGCAGAGCTTCCATACGCATAAATCATGGGATGTTTTTATGACGCCATGCAGAAGCGGTTCTGTGAAGCTCTTCCTCACCTGCCAGTCACTGCCAGCTCATTAGCATACAGACCCCGCGGTCATTCAGGCATCGGATGTGAGGCTGTGCTGCTCGTCAGGAGTCTGTCACACACACACACACACACACACAGAAGAAGAGGGTGTCCAGCGGGGTGGGTGTAGGATCCGAAACTCAGAACAACTACACACTAGTTCCTTGTCAAAGAGTTTATGGGTCAGACGTGCATCACACCTCAGACCTCATTTACAGTGTTTTCAATATGATTTACCCATTGATTCAGCATGGTATTTTTACTACGTCAGTTCAGAATACTGTACCCCATTGACTGATGGGTTGACATCAGATGAAACCGGAGCTGTCACTGATGATGACACAGGTTTTCGTACTTTGGCCACATCATCGGAAGCTTGGAGTCTCTGGAGAAGACGGTGACGATGGGACAGGGTGGGGGACCCAGAAGAAGAGGACGAGCAGCAACCGGACGGATGGATCAACCACAGAGACAGTGGACGCAGCCCTTTAACACCACGGACACCAGTGGAGCACAGAACTTTCTGGAAGAACTTCAGATATGTTGTCAACAGGAGCGAACAAGGACTCGACGAAAACAACAGCAGAGAAGCGCAAAGCACGGCTCCTCCTTGAACCCAGAGCCTTTTGGTAAATTCCCCGCCCTAGTTAGTAGAGCTGCGACCCCCACACACAGGAGTGTGACCCCCCGCGGAGGGACGTCTCGGGGAGGTAACTGCACTCGTCCCCAGGGTTGTGCACCGACGCCTGTTTTTGTTGCAGCCCAGTAATCACTTATAAGCTGCAGAACGAATATTGATCGAGACCCAAATAAGAGTCTCCGGTCTTACTACACACGGTACTCTTGATTTTCTGTGTGTGTGTGTGTGTGTGTGTGTGTGTGTGTGTGTGTGTGTGTGTATGTGTGTGGGGTGGGATGGGGGGGTCACAGTTTCCACTTGACTCCCCAGTGCATGTAGACACATATTTCCATATTTCCACATTTCCATATTCGTCCTGCAGCCTCTGTCAGAGCGGTGGAGCTTTCATGCAGGACAGAGTTTCTGCTACGGCAACTCCTCCTCTTCCTCTGGACAGCAGGGGGCGTCCCGGTTAAAGGCTTCATCCCGGGGCAGCTGGTTACAGAACGTTAGCGAGTCACACGTGACCAGCGTGCCGTTCGTTTAGCTCCAAAGGTTTGACTCTGTGGTTTCTGTGAACGGTTCATGCTGCGATTATTGATTTGGGCCCTTCCTGAACATGCTGGGTTCTGGCGTTGGGTCCCGGTGCCAGTGGACCTGTGTCGCCTTCCCATGCAGAGCGCATGAGGAGCGGTGCGGTCATTCACTGCGAGCAGGAGGGACCGCGAACAAGACCACGGCGATGCGTCTCCCTCCTGCGCACGGGGACACCCTGAAGGTCGAAGACACACTCCCACGTCACACGTTACACTTCACACGGTCACAGTCACGGTCACGGTTACCTTCATGTTCCTCGTGGAACCCGTTTACTGGGCTGCTCCGCCGTCGACACACACCTCACGACAACAGCGTCATATGACGTCTAATGCTGCGGTGAGTGACTGTAACGGCTGCGATGGATCGGCATCCCGTCCGTATGGTGCCCCCCCCCAAGCCTAGCACCTAGTGGCCCTGGGATAGGCACTGGGCCCCCATGACCCTGACAATGACCAAGTAATGGCTAAAGAGTCTTACAGGCCAACAGTCAAAGAAGATAAAGTGTGTCCAGTTTATGTGACTTGAAACACAGTAACTAATACACTGGTGTGATCAGTGTAAAGTGGAGGACACACTTCACAACTTCTGGGCTCTGGGTTCGAATGCAGCTCACTGTGTGTGGAGTTCAGATGTTTACCTCACGTTCACAGTGGTTTTCTCCCACATTGTAATGTTGTGTTTCACGTGTAAACAGCCCTGTGTGTGTGTGTGTGTGAGCGAGAGAGCAAAAGACGAAGAGAGAGAGAGAGAGAGCAAGAGAGAGAGAGAGAGAGAGAGAGAGAGAGAGAACGAAAAAGAAGTTACCCTGTGACGGGTGACTCTCCAGTCCAGAATGTACCCCACCTCACACCCGATGCTGCCAGGATAGGCTCTGGACCAGCATGACCCTGCACTGGACACACAGCCAACGGAAACAGATGTTCGGGGGTCCAATGGGGACAGTTAAAGTGTAACGTCCAGCTGCATAAATGCAAACAACTATGAGTTATCGAACTTCCAGCAACAGGTAAAAAAAACATCCGTTAAGCAAACAAAAACAGATGTTGTTCTGGATGAAGTTGACTGTTAAATCAATGGATGTAAACACCACTCAGACGGTCTTGTTCTCCGTCCGCAGGGTTCGAATGGAGGCGTGTCCTGCTGCCAGGGCCTGCTCTATAACCCCAACCGTGGCGATCGGACGGAAGGGCAGCAGAACAGATGACCGGGACCATGGCGATGAGCCTCGACTCGGGAGACACTCTGCTTGGACGCTGGATGTGCGAAGGAGACGCTGCGACTCACTGTCGCGCCCGCAACCCGTCTGAGACACCGGAGCCCCCCCAACCACAGGGTCATTAACATGTGACCTCAAGGCCCCCAGCTGGAGCCCACGCCATCCCGACACAGGCTGCTGAAAGTCGCAGTGCAAACGGTGCAGTAGAACAACAACAACAACAACAACAACAACAATAATAATAATAATAATAATAATAATAATGGTGATGATGATGATGATGATGATGATGACAAATAAGCAGTTCTTTCACATTATTCCTCATCTTGGCTTCTTCACAGCGCTTGCACACAAACACCGGGATCTTTCGAAACGTTTGGTCTGGACCAGAAGCGACGTCTCCGCGGGAGCCGTGCCAGAAAAGAACGCGTGCGCAGACGTAGCGTGCGGACAGCGGGGAGCACCGCGCTCCTCCTTCCGAGACGCGTCCCTAATAAACATGGACACGCTCGCACTGCGCACGCCTTTGTTTCCACCAAATTGCAATTATTGCGATAAAAATATAATTAGAGAGCAGTGTGTGCCGAGGGCCGGGGACCGCTTCGCTGCTCACGGGCCAGATGGGTCTGTTGCTCTCGCAAAGTGTCCGGCGTCCCCGGAGCCGCGCTCCTCCATGCTAATGACATGCAAATTGTGGAGGCTGGCAGGGAGCGCGAGGGACGGCCTCCTCCTGGGGTGGGGGGGGGGGGGCAGCGCGGTTATGGGAGCAGGAAAAACACGGCTCCTCCTGCCGCAGGAACGAGGGCCCCGGACTCGGAGAGGGCACTGGAACTGATGACGGTGACGACAGCGATGACAACAAGAGCAGAGGCAGGCGGCCTTGTGGTGGTGAGAACAGTTGTCAGGAACTCGAAGGTCCTGGGTTTAAATCCCCCTCTTGCCGTAGCGCCCTCGATCGCGGTACTTTCCTTGAAGTGATACAGTGGAAATTACCCCGCTCTATAGGTGGTAAATCGGCGTAGGTCTAGTGTACAAACGTCACACGGTAAGTTGCTGTGGAGAAAAGTGTCAGAGATGAATAAATGTGTCAACAACTGCAGTGACAAGTGTGAGGATGAACTGTCCAAACCCGAATCCCACTTGACCGCTTGTCTTACAGTGTAAATCGTGTGTGAACCTGCGTGCAGTGAAGTGAACCTGCTGCAGGGCGCTGAACCCATGAAGTTCTCCGCACTGCGCCGCACTCACCCTGCATACGGATCACGGAGGAACGAGGCCACGACCCGTCCGCACGCCACCCGGGGCTTTGCTCTGAATGCGGTGAACGCGGTGAGGACAGTGAGGACAGCATTCGCTGCTGAGTCTGTTTGTTCCCGAGAAGCCGCAGCAGCGCGACGCCCCGCGCTGAGCTACACAACACACGCGCAGCGACACGCAAGTGTCAGAGTTCAGAACGCAAAGTGCAAATGAACAAAGAGTGTTTACCGGGCCACTGCAACGAGCCGCCTGGCAGCCGAGGAGAGGAAAACAAAAAAACTGGCGGGATTCCTGGAGGAAAAATAAACCTCTGGGGGTCCGAGTAGCACTGGCTGCTCCCCCTCCTGGGCATCGCAGTGTGTTACAGTGGTAGTGTGTGTGTGTGCGCGTGGGCAGCCTCGCGGGCCAAGTTCCGCGCAGCACTGGAGAGGGAGGGAGGAAGGAGGAGTGCAGTGAGTGCAGTGCGAGCTTTTGGGGGGGTGCGGGGGTGCGTTGCTCCTTCCTTTAGAAACAATGGAAGATGCGAGAGCGGCAGTGTGAGGGAGGGGAGGGGAGGGGAGGGGAGGGGGCGCAGGGCTGGCATTGCTCTTTCTGTGCGGGGTGGGGGGGTGGTCCGATCGCCACTCTCGTCTCCTGTTCTCCTGCCGCCAGAAGGGGGCACTGGAACTGAGCATCGCGCTGAGCATCGCAGCGCGCGCCGGAGTCCTCCTCTCCGCCGCTCCTCCTCGCGGCGCAGGAATCGCGCCTCGGTGTCGCGCGCGCTCAGCCGCCCACTCTGGACCCGCAGACGCGCACGAGCCGCATCTCCTCCGTCCCCGTCGTAGGCGTCGCGCGCGCCACCTGCTCCGATGCCGCGTGAGGCGCGTGCAGCGGCGCCCCGAACCCCGGACCGAGGAGCCCTGGACCGGGCTCGAGGACGCGGATCTGCTCTCCCCCCGGAATGTGTGTGTGTCTCTCTCTCTCTGTGTGCGTCTGCGTGTGTGTCGACGCGCACCCAGTTGGCGTTTCGTCGCGCGCTCCGCTGGGCTGGCGCGACGCGCGGATGAGGCGCGCTGACGAATAAGGGTCTCGGGACGTGGCTTTTATAAACTTTTTATTTCAACCGGCGTCGCTGCACAAATAACAGCCCGAACGAATCGCGCCGATCTCTGGGATTATTGGCTGCCGCTCGCGGGACTCTGGGATCGCGCCACGAGCTGCCTCGCGCTCACCGACGTGTGGGAGCCGTCCGCTCGAGGAGCGCGTGTCATGCGGGCTCGGGCTCGGGCTCGCGCTCGGCTGCCGGGGTCGCGCGCTACTGGGCTCTGAATCGCAGGAGAGACCAGCCGAGATGGGTACGTAAACACACACACACACACACACACACACACACACACTACAGACTGGCACGCACACGCGTTTGGAAAGTGTCCGTTTGTACTCTGCAACAGTGTATCTGTGTTTGTGTGTGTCTGAGAGATTGTAGTGCTGTAGCAGTGCGGTGTATCAAACACAGTGTTAGTGTGACAGTGTGTTCCTTCCTTCAGCGTATGTGTATGTATGTGGTGTGTGTGTGTGTGTGTGTGTGTGTGAAGGGGAGCGGTGTTTGTGTATGAGAAGTGTGAACACACAGATGATGAAGAGAGTGTGTGTCAGAACGGATACTGATCCGTTAATCATGTTTATAAATGATGGTACAACTCGGCTCCTATAGAAGTGTTCACAGTCCGTGCCCTGCTGGCGCGAGCGCTGTGTGTGTGTGTGTGCGCGCGCGCGCGTGTGTAACACAGGTGTGCAATGTTATTGTAGCGGGGCTATAAAGAGCTGCGGTTGATGTTCAACAGGTTCCTCCGCATACGGTGTTTACTGGTGTGCTCTACGTGTCGGAATGTGTGTGTGTGTGTTTGTGTGTGTGTGTGTGTGTGTATGAGAGAGAGAGAGAGAGAGAGAGAGAGAGAGAGAGAGAGAGAGAGCGGGAGAGAGCGACGTGTGTGTGTGTGGGCTGTTTCGGGTACGGTATATAGGAGTGTGTGTGCGCGCACACGCATGATCATGTGTTACGATGCCGATGATGTTGTTATGTGCTGTAATTTTATGCTGTTGTCATATCGAGCCTCTCGCGCTCCCATGATCACCTTATTATTAACGTCTCTGTGGTTAAAACCCGGGACCGAGACCAGGCAAGGCGGCACGTCGCGTGAACGAGTTGCGCGTCACCGTGTGCGCGCGCCGCGGTCCCGCAGCTGGACGAGGGGCTTTGCAGAGTGTCCGAGGAGAGCAGCCCAGCGCTCCAGAGTCCACTGCAGTCCATTCCCATCCACTGCAGACCACTGGAGTCCAGTGGCTGAAAGGTCCCCAGGCTTTGCGGCTCATTTCCAAAATGAACTGAAGATAAATGATTTATAGCTCTTATTTACCAACAGACATGAATGAACAACTGAAAAATAATCGTTAACAACCAATATTGACATGTATCTGACACTGGCTTTGCGCTCCGAGCTGAGTAGCGCTGCACCGGTGCTTCTCCAGCTGTAGAACAGCCAGCGCTGCAACGGCAGTGTGACGACACCGGGCCAGTGGTGTAACGGCGGTGTAACGGCAGTGTAAAAGCAGTGTAAAAGCAGTGCGCAGCGCGCCGAGCTCTTGCTCCGGCCGCACGAGATGGGAGGTGAAGAGGCAGCGGGGGCGTTCTGTTCAAACAGGTGTATTGAACAGGTGCGCGGTGAGGCCCCCACTGCCGCTGTCGGCACCTTCGCTGCTCCACAAATACGTAGAAATAACTGTGAAGACGGACGGCGCACGAGTTACACACTTTTGCAATTTATCGTCATCCCTGGGCGCTGTAAAGACTCCCTGCACACTGTGCTCTTATGGCATTTTTTATAAAAATTTGATAAAATTACAGCAGTTCTGCACACTTGCTTACTTAGTGATTGCATTTAAAAAAAAAAGAGAAGGGAAGAAAAAATGAAACTTTATAAGTTTGCCTATGTATTAATTTATTCATACACTCATCAGGGAACGTTATCCAGAGCCACATGTCTGAGACTGCAGCTCGAGCGAAAGCGAGATGGAATTCGCGAGCACGGGAAGAGCGAGCGCTTGGAGCCGCTGCAGGGGAACGTGGAGCAAAAGCAGACAATCGGCAGAATCTCTTTAAAGTACGAAGCGCAGGAGCGTCTCGAGTCACAGAACACGACCGTCTTCGTCCGGGCAAGCGCTGCACGAGGGACCGGTGAACCTTTGCGGCGAGCAATCGAGGAGGCCACCGGCAAAAGAGGGGGAACTTTTCGGGGGCTGGGCAAGGCTGGGTAAGGCTGGGCAGGAAGTGAGCAAGTGGCTGTGTGGGAAAGGTGATTACCGCACTCTGCTCCTAGAGTAATACACCTCTGTGCAGTTGGACTGCGCTGTCATGGCAACTCGAGGACCAGGTCAGCATCCTGGATAAGAAGCAGGGCCCTAGATGGGAAGCAGCAGGATGCAGCTTGTGATGTAAACCGCATTCCATCACGGAAAGACCGGGGGACCGAGTCCCACGAGGGCTATAAGGCGTGAAGAATGCCTTGTGCGAGCGGCAGGGCTACAGGTGTAAAAATAGCCCTGAATCTCCGAGGAGGACAGGGGGGCCTCTTGCTCTGTGTACCCGTGTCTCTGTCGGAGGAGGCTCGCTTCCTCGCTCGCTCGCTTGCTCGCAGCTCGCTTTTGTGGGATGCGGAGAAGCTCTTATTTTTAGCGGCAGACTTCTAACAATATAGAGCTGTAGTGGTTCCCCGGTGGAGCGGGTTTGACTTCCCCGATGTGACTCATCCCTGCCGTGCTACGGAAAGGGAGTATTGCCACAGGAAGCTCCTTGTCACCGTGCGGAAAGCGGCGAGTCCGAGGACGGAGCCCTGCGGCACCCCTGCCGAGGGTGCGCGAAGCTTTCGGCGCCTCGTGGCTGGTGGTGCCGAACGTGAGCGACCAGATCGGCAACATGGCTGCTGTGGGCGGGGAAAAATAACAAAGACGCCGTTTCTTCGCAAGCGTTACGTTTCACATGTAGTGCGGAGCCCCCGAATGTACAGGCGCGCAGGCGCCTCGCCTCGTCAACAGTCGACTTACACATTTTTGGAGACAAACATTCTACAGTTTATTTAGTTTTAACTGCATTTTCCTCGCTAATATATTTTCTAAACATTGTGTGGCGAGGAGCGCGTGCCACCTGTGGTCACAGACAGCGCCAATAGGTGGCAGTAAAGAGCAGTGAAACTGAGGAGGAGGGTGGGGCCGCCTTCATCAACCTCATCGTCACAGTGTTTACAGCTCGCCTCCGGTGTTTGTGCTCAGGCGAGCGGTGTCGTTAAGTGGCGTCCAGTACCAGCAGTGTAAGTCACCCTGGTGAATGAGGTACGAGCTGAAAACACTCCATAGAGTTTGTTGGAAGTCACTTTGGAGAAAACACACACACACACACACACACACACACACACACACACACACACACACACACACACACACACAGACTATCTGAACCACTCGTCCCATACGGGGTCGCGGGGAGCCGGAGCCTAACCTGGCAACACAGGGCGTAAGGCCGGAGGGGGAGGGGACACACCCAGGACGGGACGCCAGTCTGTCGCAAGGCACCCCAAGCGGGATTCAAACCCCAGACCCACCGGAGAGCAGGACCTGGTCCAACCCACTGCGCCACCGCACCCCCTTGCACTTTGGAGAAAAACATCTGATAAATAAATAAACGTAAATGTGAATGTTCTGGAGACGGTGACGAACTGAGCAGGTTTCGCACGGCTCAGCGATCATAAACCTCAACATGTACAGCTTTTGTTTTTCACCTTTTTGAAGAATTAAATCATTTCCTTAAATCAGGACAGAAATGAGCTTTTTATTTGACTTTTAGAACTGCTTTTTTGCCAGTGGCCCTGAGCAACATTTTGAGAGGCAGAAGTGGCATAAGTGACATTAATTTTTAAAGATTTCCTCCCTCCGTTATCGAATGACGTAACCGCAAAACACACCGAAGGAGCTTCTTACATGAGAACGGTTCACAGGGGAAGTAATTTGGTTCTTGTCTGGTATCACAGTAGGTGGAACGCGGCGCCTCCGGTGAGGAGCTTCTCCTAACCCACGTTGAGTACGACTCTAATCCCTCGCAGCGTTTCTTCACTCTCCTCCATATCCATATGATATGAATTCCTGGCTCCATCTCCATGCTATCTGCTGCTAGATTAGTGTTCTGTTCCAGCACAATCTGCTCCGTGGCAAATGAGCCCACTCCGTTCCCTCGTGTCCTCCGCAGGGACGCCGGTTAGTGGACTTCCCTATCTGGATTTCTTACTCTGCTCTACGAGGCAGCCGGTGAAATGGAGGGTAAAACGACACCGCCGTGTACCTCACTGGCTGTGTGTGGGTCAGTGGGACTGACAGGTGCTCCTAAAAATGTTACGCGCCTGCTTTTCGACTTCGGAAACCACACCTGGGATCAGAGGTCTGCTTCTGTCTCGACTTGTCCGTGAAGGGAAAGTCACTGTTACCCACAGTTACATTCAAATTTACAGCCATTCACTTATCTGACACTTTTCTCCAAAGCGACAAACAACATTGATCTACCTGTAATTGTTTACCCCTTTATACACCAGGGTAATTTTACTGGAGCAATATAGGGTTAGTACCTTGCTTAAGTGGGCTACAGCAATCAGTGGGATTTGAACCCATGACCTACTGATCCAAAGGTATCAATTTTAAACTAATCACAACCACATACACACACTGTCTAAAATCACTGGTCCCAAGCAGAAGCCTAACCTGGCAACACGGGGTGAAAGGCTGGAGGCAGAAGGGACACACCCAGCACAGGAAACTCCAACCATCACAAGGCACCCCCAGTGGGACTTGAACCCCAGACTCACCAGAGAGCAGGATCCGGCCAAACACGCTGCGCCACCGGGTCCCCCTGGAACTAATCAACTTTTTGAAAGCAAAAATTCATCTTGACCACCTGTTCAACCCCAGCTACCAACAAGCCCACCCTCTTATTGATGAGCCACACTGAGGACACCAGGCATGAGCTGTAAGCGCTGTGGAAGAGAGTTGAATGAAGGCGATCCGAAATGCCTGTTTGGATGATCTTCACTGCCCTCTACTGGCTGGGAGGCTAAACACAGATCACAGAGGTCTTATAAAGTAGAAAGGTGAATAGAAAAGAAAACGCAACCAAAAAAGAGATAAAGAGCCAGGAAAACGCCATATCTTCAAAACGTGACCACACACAACCACTCAGAAAACGAGGAGCACGTTTGAAAAACAGTCGATGTACGAGTCCGAGGGGTGTCGGTCAGTTCAATCAGTGCAATTTCAGAGCCACCGGGACTAACACGTTTGGTGCCTCTGCAAGGTTGGGAGGGTCTTGACCCTTTGGCTCAAAGCCCTTTCACTCCTTCAAGGAGGTATGTGGCAGTCGGAAGAGGCGACGTAGACGAATGTCCCGTATGGGCTGCGCGAGAAGCTCCCCGGGTCGAGGAGAGGAGTGGCTGTCACAGCGGAAGGCCTGTTGGGGAGCAGCAATGCCACGAGCACACGCACACACACAAACACACACACACACACACACACACACACACACACACACACACACACACACACTCTCCCTCTCTCTCTGCTTCCCATTTGTAAATGTTACCAAGAACTCTCATGTCCACAGACACTGGAGTCCTCGCTGCTCCACATGCACTCTGGCAGCTCACCCTCTAATTGGACGATGACGTCCGCAGCACTGAGGTGTCCCACCTCTCAGAGGCGTCGTGACGCTTCAGCCTTTCGTGTATCTTTAGGCAGCACTTAAGGTGCCATTGCAGGTGAACAAAAGCACAGAATCATGATCGATCCCTCAGTGCTGGAGCTCTGTGAACACAGTCAAGCGCAGCGCAGGGCTTGAACACGGCGACCGTGAAGGGGTGCGAACATTCGACCACGTGAACGTTGGGCTGCATTCATCTGTGTCCTACCTGGAGAGACACAGCAGGCCAGCAAAGACACTTGGTGAAGGCCAGAGGGTCCCGTAGCACAGTCAGCAGTGGGGTTCTCTCCCTCTCCCTCTCTTTCACACACACACACACGGAACAGATAACTGTAGACAAACTGGCTCACAAAGACAGAAATTTACAGAGACGCACAAAGTGCTTCATGTCCAGGCTCTTATCCCGTCTCTCCCGATAACATCTCCGAGTTACACGACTGCCGCCATAAATGTGCGTGAGTCCTGCTGACGTCACCCGGACGACGCGCAGCACCGGTGCTCCGGCCTCTCGTGCTTCGCGGTGATTCCGGTAGCAGCAGGATGGACCCGGCTCAGACGGTCGACGGTTCCATCGATTTTTTTGTTCAAAAATAAGAGACAATGAGACGTGCTGCTCTTGCCTGAGCTCTTGGAGGAGCAATGAAGACGCCTGCAGTCAGATTTTCATCTGCAACAAAGATGTTGTGTCTCAAGTCTTGCTTCCTCACAGACAGGGGGGTGTGTTTTTTTCTCAATTCAGAGGCACCGTGTGGATGAACCTGCTACGGCAGCCTTGAGCGCAGAGGAGCGCACTTATTGAGCGCGTTCATTTGCGCAGAGGGACGTGTCGCACGTGTTCTCTACGAGTGCGGCGGGGCTCGTTGTTCGCAGCGCCCCCCGCGGGCCGCTGAGGCTCGGTCAGAGACACCCCTCAGCCCGCAGGCTTCCTGCTCGAGGGGCAGAGGGGGGCGAGGACTTACATTCCGCACCGGGCTGTGTCTCGTAGCGGATCTCTCTCCGCAAGCGCCCCCTACTGGTCTCTTACTGCGCTTGTGAGTCCACGCAGGGCGGCTGCGGTACGGTCAGCGGCGAGGAAGGTGCGCAGAACAGCAGGACTCCAGATAACGCAGTGAGCAATTACTCCCTTTTACTCACCCTCCTTAAGCCACACTTGTCACCTGCTTGATGCTGAAGATGCTGATTACTGTCAACGCAGATACAGGGTTCTGAGCGCAGCGAAGTTCGTCTTTTCCTCGTTCCAAATTCATTCTCCCGCTAAGTCACAAATCAGCAAAGGCTTCACTTAATGCGCACATCCCTGTTCATTCACTATAAAGTATCTGTAAATATCACACATGTAGTTACGCTCGATAAAAAATGAATTTTTGCATGCAAGACAGAATATTTAATATTCTTCTTAATATTTGTGTCTGAAGTTACGTTAAATTGAACACTATTGTAAAACGACTAAAAGTAAAAATAGATTCTCTCTACAAACTCTCGTTCAAGGGCAGCTCATCCCAAAAGCTTCTGCAACGTTCCACATCTTATTGATCTCCGACACTCAGCAACACCAGACACGAGCTGCGGACACTGTGGAAGTGTGTTGCATTAAGGCGGTCGCTCGTGAGCGCTGTGGGTGCTCTTTACTGCCACCTATTGGCCAAACACACTTTGTCTTCATTCTGCAGGTGATCTTTCCGAAAAAGTGCACAAAGTCAAAACGCAAGTAAAAAAATAAGTTGTAACTGTTGGTATCTGCACAGATTCACATGTCCATCGTCCATGACGCGAGTCGCCAGTGTGTTTAGCAGCAGAAAAAAGGTCTGTGCTCTTCATGAACAGAAGAGCTTCCCCTCGGGCTTCGCTTGCAGCTGAAAAGTAGTTTGTGTGGGGGCTTCGTCTGCTTATTTCGTGCGCTAAGAAAAGCTGAAATAAATACGAGTGAGGAAACACCAGTTCAGCTCCCAAATTATCGACAGCTCTTCACCGATGAGTGCGCTGGGCAATATCGGAGACCCCTGAACAGAATGTGACTCCGACGGCCATATGGAGTCGACATGCGGCACAAAGCGTGTTTCCTGACGCCGCGCTCACTAGTGTCAGCGAGCCAGGAAGCAGCGGTGGAGAAGCTCAATGACCAGACGTGGTTGCACCGCAGGCGTCTTTCTTCCCTGCATTCCGCCCCCTTTACATGGATTAACATCCGTCCACTTTTCCTGCTACAACTGAGTCACGTCCTGTAAATGTGTGTCACATTTTACCTTGATTTTCTTTCACTTATGAGCTTCTGATTAATTAAACTGCTCTTTTATACTTCAGAGTTGGGGTTTGCTCCTTCTCCACAATCCCGACACTCTCGGATCTTCCCTGTCTCGATAATATGGGGGAGCACAGCGAAATGGATGGAGGGGCGATGACCGATGACTTTTGCTTTAATTATTCCGAAAGGGGTGTAAAATAACAGCGCGATACTCTAGTTAATTAACTGGCCAGATGGAGACGTCTCCGTTCCGCTGCAGCCGACGGAGAAATTTGCTCTCCGTGCGCTTCAGGACTCAGAGTTCTTCGGTTACCATCGCATTCCGGGCGTGAGCACCTGGCGGATGGATTAGCTCTGAAACTGTGAGCTGGTTTCATCGCTGGAAGTCCTGGTGAGGAATTCCAGAGGTTACTGGTAAGCGGCTGTTTAGCGTTTACATTCCGTGTGCAAATCAAGGGTTCCTGACATCGCTGCAGGGCCTCGTAACAAACGCACCGCCTCTGAGCATCCAAAGTGAACCAGCATTCCACCAAACGCTTGAAACAGAACGTGAGAAAGAGGCTACATTAAAGAGGAGCGCAATAAAAGGCCTGAATTCACATGCAGTGGACATAACCTGGCTCCGCACGATACGAAGACGGAGACAATTTTACGTTTCTTTATTTCTAATTGTTTTCCCCCGTTGGCAGCCGACAAAGGCGACGTACGTTTACCCTCCGAGTCGATATGCGGCAGTAAGGAGCCCGCACGCATCAGGGAGCTCAGCTCACTTGCACGGTGTTTGCAGCTCGTGTCTGATTTCCCCGAGTTTCGGTGACCGGTTACAAGATGAGGACCGTCGCACCGTTGTTTTCGGGACGAACCTGTTCGGTTCAGACTCAGTTCAGTTTGTTCATTTTAGCAGGGAGTCACAGTGCAAACTGGCAGTAGGTTGCGCAGTGTTCAGAGCTGTAACCGGAAGCCCTGTGTTCGAGTCTGTGCTCCTGCTGAAGGAACCTTGACCGTGGTACTTACCCTGAACTGATGGAGTAAAAGTTGCTCTGCCCCCAAACCTGGCATTGCGAGTCACCTTGGAGACAGGTGTCAGATGAGCGTATTAGCAGTAATTACTAGGGTAAAGAGAGAGAGCGAGAGGGTCAGAGTTGACTGAGTTGTTATGTGGGAACCGCGTTTGACCGAGTCCCTTGCATGTTGTTCCTTGAGCTAAAAATAATGAAGTGGAGTCATTCGTGTAGAATAAAGAATAAAGGAAACCTTGACTTGACCTTGACTGCGTTTGCGCAGTCGCAGTCATCTGCCGTCTCCTCAAAATCACCACAAATTTGTAGCAAACTGGTGAGGCCGTCGATGACGATGTGGGATTGTGGGTACGGTGGTGACCATGGCGACCACACTGTGAGTCTCTCTCCCATCTTCTGTCTGACTGCAGGGTCCCTGGTGCAAGTCCGGTGGCTCCTTATACCGCTCCTGCTGCATGCCTGGATCCTGGCTGCTCCGAGCGGGCTCCGCGAGCGCCCGTGCCCCAGGAGCTGCCGCTGCGACGGCAAGATTGTCTACTGCGAGTCCAGCGCCTTCCGCGACGTGCCCAAGAACGTGTCTACGGGCTGCCAGGGCCTGTCGCTGCGCTACAACAGCCTGGCGAATCTCCGAGCCGGTCAGTTCGCCAGCCTCGGCCAGCTGGTCTGGCTCTACCTGGACCACAACTATATCAGCGCGGTGGACGGCCGGGCCTTCCAGGGTGTGCGGCGCCTCAAGGAGCTCATCCTGAGCTCCAACAAGATCTCGCAGCTCCACAATGACACATTCCACACCGTGCCCAACCTGCGCAACCTGGACCTGTCCTACAACAAGCTACAAACACTTCAACCGGGGCAATTCCAGGGCCTGCGCAAGCTGCTGAGCTTGCACATCCGCTCCAACTCGCTGAAGAGCATCCCCGTGCGGGTGTTCCAGGACTGCCGCAACCTGGAGTTCCTGGACCTGGGCTACAACCGGCTGCGCAGCCTCACCCGCAACGTCTTTGCAGGGCTCCTCAAGCTCACTGAGCTGCACCTGGAGCACAACCAGTTCTCCAAGATCAACTTCTCGCACTTCCCCCGCCTCAACAATCTCCGTGCCCTCTATCTGCAGTGGAATCGCATCCGGTCCATCAGCCAAGGCCTCACGTGGACATGGACCTCTCTGCAGAAGCTGGACCTCTCGGGAAATGACCTTCAGGTTGTCGATGTAAACATCTACCGGTGTCTGCCCAACCTCCAGACTCTCAACCTAGACTCAAACAAGCTCAGCAACGTGTCCCAAGACGCGGTGGCCAGCTGGATCTCGCTGACCACCATCAGCCTGGCAGGAAACGTGTGGGACTGCAGCCCCAGCATCTGCCCTCTGGTGGCCTGGCTGAGGAACTTCAAGGGGAACAAGGAGACCACAATGATATGTGCTGGGCCTAAAGAAGTCCAGGGGGAGAAGGTGATGGAGGCGGTGGAAACGTACAGCATTTGCAAAGTCACTCCACCCCCTTCCGTCTTCACGCTGTCCACGCTCTCCAGCACCTCGCTGAAGCCAAGGAGACCGCCCATACCGACATCATCCAGGGTGGGCGAGGACTTGTCCCGCGGCGGGCGTCAGGCCAGCCCCTCTCCCTCGGGGGCCTCCTCCCTGGTTCCTGAGCAGGAGTTTGAACACGTGTCCTTCCACAAGATCATTGCAGGCAGCGTGGCGCTCTTCCTGTCAGTGGCCATGATCCTGCTAGTGACCTACGTGTCATGGAAGCGCTACCCGGGCAGCGTGAAGCAGCTGCAGGAGCACTCGCTGGGCCGCAAGCGGCGGAAAAAGGCACGCGAGACGGAGCGCACGCTCAGCTCCCCCCTGCAGGAATACTATGTGGACTACAAGCCCACTAACTCTGAGACCATGGACGTGCTGGTCAATGGGTCCACACCCTGCACATACACCATCTCGGGCTCCAGGGAATGTGAGGTATGATCCGAGCTCCTCCTAAACCCATTTCCACAGCGGGGAAAGAGAGGTAAATCTTCCAGTGTTTTTGAAGATCAAATCTGTGATTTTACCCCCCGTCTCCCGGCTGTCTGTGTTTGTGGGGTAGGAAATACGGATCCCGCTGCAACGTAGCTTGACTCGCACCTTCTGGGGCTTCTCCAGCCTCTCCTGTCCGCTCAGGCAAAACAAGTTGCTGTCCGTAATTGGTTGTCAGTAAAAGGCTGGACGTGTCAAGAGCTTAGCAGCTGCAATAAGGGCAAAGCACTGGCACAGGAGCGCCCCTCTTGGATCAAGGTACAGTGCAGGGGCTCAGTTCCTATCCCGCTCGCTTCCCACGGACCCCAGCGCAGGCCTCGCCGACACCCCCCTTGTGGTATCTGAGGCTAAGCCGAAGGCCACGGCTGCACCGGCTCATTTTGTCTGAATTGTACCGAATTAAAAGTAACCTCTTCTGGACTGTTAACGCTAATAAAGGGGCTCGACATTAACGGCCGACTGACTGTCCGCGGCAAGTAATTTGCTTCAATTTTCATAGTCGGACAGGAAGAATCTTTCCAATGCCCATTCAGTGAAATATCAAGAAATTTGATGCAAAAACAAGGGCCGCCATCATAATGAAGGAAGTGTGACGTCACTAATTGCGTTTCGAAATCATTTTTTCCCTTTAAGCATCCGAATTTGTCAAAAATAAGGTGAGACGATAAGGCCCCGCTATCTCACTGTTCTGAGTGGTTTTATTTTTCTGGAGCCTTATCGTAGGTGCGCTTCCTTTCAGGCGACACCCTGGTTGTCTCACTTCGATTACGGTCACACGGATATGTTAATCATTCACTCGTTTGCCTCTCTTCGGTACATTTCCAAATTGGACATGTGCAAAATTTGACAGGGTAGGGACAGCAGTGTACCTGTTCTGAAGACAACCAAATGCAAAAATTAGTGTTGAGCCCTGAATAATAATACCAGGGTAAACAGTGCAGCAGCCTCCAGCGAGGAATATGATTTTGTAGTCTGACAAAATCCGGTGCATCATAGGATACTCTTGGCTTACTTGGTCTGAGGGTCCCACCTGTATTCTTAGAGCGTCTCTCTCTGCACCTCGTTCCCAAACGCCGAGAGCGGAAGTGATGTCAGAAGACGGCGCTGTCCAGGGTCCTGGAGGACATGCGGCTTCAGCTCCGTCCTTCGGCAACCCTTCGCAGCTCTAGTTACCCTTACAAAGATGGCGTAGTCTGACCTGGAGCCCCCAGGTGTGATCTTTGATGTGCCGGAGTCCTTTGCTGTGTCCACCTCTGTTGTTTAGTGTGTGCTGTATTTTCCAGAAGTTTCTCTGTGCTGTGTTTCCCTGCTGTGGCTATGTGGTGCTCTCTGTCAGTTGTAGTCTCCTGTGTTGGTGTTCTTCGTTGTTGTTCTTCTTTGTTCATGGTTTTCTGCATTTTCATAGGAGAAGTGCCATGCATAGCTCTCGCAGGGGCCTCATCCGTGATACCTTACGCTCCCTGACTCTTGCTGCCTATCCCAGTCCATCGCTAAACGTTCTCAGCTGTTGACATGAGGACATGTTTCTCCGGGCTTTTCAGCATTTCCCACCAAGAGCACTTGGCCTAGATGTGGCCAGTATATGGTGGCGTGCAAGTCGAGTCGAACCTGTGTATTTTCAAGCCCCGTTTTGCCGTTTGCTGGATCCCCCCAGTCCCGCTATCCTCCGTTCCATCTGCCCACCTCAGAGTCTAATGCCCTCCTAAAAAGGGCTGGATTACCAGTATAGGATTTCCATCAGCAGGCAGGAAGAGGGGCCCTGATTCCAGGGCCTGAAAGGAGCAGTAAGAGACCCCTAATGGCCCCCATCACACCACCCGTCCAGACCCTTCTAACCTCCCCACCCTGTATCTTTGCTTAATTCTTTCTCCTTCTCCTCCTCAATCCTCAATTCCTTTGTTCTCTTCCATCTTCTGCTTTTGTGCCGCAGCTGCCTCAAAGGAACCGTTTTCTTGCTATCATAGGTGCGGGTTGTGTGTGTGTGTGTGTGTGTGTGTGTTGGGGGGGGTTGTAAGTGTTATGCTGTGTCCTTCGGTTATGAATTTGGTTTAAAATGGTATCAGAGAAGAGAACGATAAAGGCTGCTGCTCACTGCTTGCTTTTCACCCTCAGTGGATGGGAGCCCTGTGTTCTCAGCATTTTTCTTACCTTGTTAAAGACGGAAGAAACTTTTTTTTTTGTTTCACCTCAACAAACCCGATTTTCAGTGAATTCGCACATTGTTTCAGTAACAGCGGGTTTCAGAGATAATGATAATTTCACATGACCTATGTATAGTAAATGATTTCTGAAATTGCTCTTGTTAGATTCCATTTAAGCTCAAGCGAGAGAAGATTTTTGTTGGTTCTCTGCTCTCCTCTCCGTACCATTACTGGAGCAGTTGCAGACATTGGGTTTTAGTCCATCTTGGTCCTCGCCAGAGGTCCCTGACTCATGTAGGTTATTATAGATGGATTAAAACGTGTTTTCTTTGTGATGGAACATGAAACAGATGAGGTGAGATGGAGTGTCTTTATGTCAATGAACTGCATCTCCTGTTCTGGAGAATCATTACACGTAATGTGAGCCCATGTTCTTTACCCCGTATCATTTACAAACCTCCCCTTTCTGCTTGGAGCATTTTAAAGCACTTTTATATGACAAAAGTAAGAGCTATTTTAAGATCCATCAGCAGTCTGCACATCCATTTTCTTGTAGGACAAGCACTTGTTGCTGTAGAGGGTAACTGACAGCTGTGTGAATCAGAAATGTTTCACAATTCATAACTCAAACATAATGCAGAGATAGAAAGAAGGGTTTGGAACTCAGTGAGTCTCAAGACATGTGGTGGCTCCAAAGAGTAATAATATATATTATCAATGGTTAAGGTTTTAATTGTGTGTGAATTAAGCAGCGTGATGTCCCTGGTGTCCTCATGTCCTGTGGAGGGTCCTGGACACCTCAGAGCAGCCAGGAGACCTGGTGGCATCACTGTTTCTCCACAACACAGCCACACTGATCATGCATGTAATGCTTCCTCTGGAAAGTTATTTTTCTCCTGTTCGTTATTTAATATCACATATTTACTCGTGTGTTTGAAGTTGCTGCAAAGTACTTCTTAAATCATAAATCAGAAGTCGGTGATGTACATTAAGCAGAATATGAAAAGTGGGGCTGTTTTTACGAAGCCTTTAAAGAAGCGCAGAATTTGCAGCCCACCTGCGTGGCGCCGCATTATGACATGAACCCGATTGCCATCTGTGTGCCCATTTTAATCACATTCACTGTGTTCCTGTCCTCCCAAATAACGGTGTGATGTGGACGATAGCAGCGGCAATCAAAGCTCTTACCTCATAGGTGATAAAAGCGGATTAGGGCCCCGCTTCGGGGGCAGCCCGGGGGGTCTTGGTGGAGAACACGGCAGTGATTTGGTTACTGACCTGATAATCCGACACAAACAGGATTAGTGGTGCGGGGGGACCAGTTTAATCGACAATTTCTTCTCGACAAATACCGCAGGTGGAGATGCAACACGAAGAAAACAACATGCGAGGGACCGAGGTCCTGCTCTTGTACCCCAGAGCCGTGTGCCGCGTGGCCGCCTCCCCGAACGCCTAAATCGCACACTCGCTCATCAGCTCGTGATTTCAATGACGAATTTGCCGACCGACTCATTCGCATGTCATGTTGTGCTGGCAGCTGTTCTGCGCTGGATGGGAGGAGAACGGATCTGCTGCACATGTGAGCGCTGACAGCACCGGACAGGGAGCTGCTGTGGTAACATTGGGTGGACAAGCGGCAGATGGGGCTCCGCGGCGCCGATACGGCGGGGGGCCGGTTTGAGGCTCGGCAGCGACAGGTGGTGTTTACTGTCGGTCGCTCAAGTGGCACGCCCCGTTCCCGAGCGGTCGGAGGCTGTGATCCGCAGCGATGAAGGATGGTGCCGTGGCCCCCTGTCTGAGCTGGACACACTCCCATAGGGCACTTAGATCCCTCAGAAACGGGCCGTTTTAGGTCACCATCACGGCGGAAGCAGTGCTCCACCTGGCCCTAGCGCCGCCCCCACGCTGCCTCTGCTCCACCCTCAGCCCTGCCCCTGCCCCAGCTGCAGCAGTGATGCAGGTGCCCCTCCATGATGGGGTGTGAGGGGCACATGAGACCCACTTTGGGTTTAGTTAATGAATCGTTAATTCAGTTCCAAGGGCCAATTAAGCTGTTTCTTTGACTCCGGAGACACGTTGGCCAAGCGGCTCAGAGCGGGACTGGAGCTCAACACTGATGGTTTTCAGCGAGGCGGCAGTGCGAGAGATGGTATTAATAACCCATAGTGTAAACAACAAAAAAGAAGCACGTGCACTGCTGAGTCAATAAAGTCTTCTTTGTTAAGCATGTTGAGCATGTTTTGATTTCCCCCACTTGTGCTCCTCTAGACGAATGAAAAGTGGACCCTCATCAGTTCGCATAAAATGTGTACAATGTGTTTTGGAGTCGCTGGAAACGAATAGAGCTTCAGGAGAATCGGTCTCTGTACAAATCTCAGCAAATATACTGTATTTGTGCACTTTGAGAAACCAGAATATAACCAGAGCTTCTTTGTAGCTCATTAGCACTTCTTGTCTTGTACTGACTCTCTGTCCATGGTGTGGGGAGAACCAGAAAAGAACATAGTGATGGCGAAGCGAAAGCTGCCCCGTGCTCCCAGTCATCTCGCCGTCGCTGTCACTCTACTGAAGGCAGCGCACGCTGCTTTGCCTCCTGTCCACCCCCGGTCCATCGACCTTGCTGTCCACCGCTGCTCCGTAGACCCGCTGTCCTGCTCTGGTTTGTCTTACTGCTTACGGCTGGAGGTCATACCACGACGCTGCCGGATGCCACAGCGCAGTTTGCCCTCGGAACCAAAGCTGCGGCGTTTCGAAGACCTCGCGCCACTGTCCAAAGCTTTGTGATGCACCAAACAGTGTCCTCACGCGAATTCCACTTGCAACCAGTGAAACCACAGTGCATTTCATCTTCCGAATTAGGCGAGGCGGTTAATGACCTGTTTACCGTTTACTTCTTTATTAGTGCCATTGAGGTTGGAGAAGAGAGGTGTTACTTTTCGAGTTTAATTAGATTCTCAGAAAGAGAGACAATAAAATTTGTGAAACGAGCTTTGTGAGGGGCGCGAGCGGCCGCCGGGGAGAAAGTGCCATCCATGTTGGAGAGGCGGCCTGACCGGAGCTCTTCTCTGCGCTGTAAACACTTCAATTGTTGTAAGTGCCAGCAATTCTCCTGCAGCAGACCTTTCCATCTCATCCCCTCAGCACCTGCTCCTCGCTCACGGACGCCCGATCGACGCTTGAGCACTGCCACACTCGTGTGTGTGTGTGTGTGTGTGTGTGTGCGAGCGGCCCGTGTTTTTACAGACACTCATCAAAGAGTTGGTCTCCTGTTACTGAAGGGCTTCGGTTCTATCTTGGCGTCGTTCCTGTGGGGTGTTTCACACAGACTCAGGCTCGATGCCGACGGAGTCTTTCAGTCACAATGAGTCCTGAGCGACGAGCAAACTCAGCTTTCTGAAGGTCCACATGTTGTTCTTTGCACCCCTACGATTCAAAGCACTCGTCATAATCCATATTATTCTTGCCCAGCTCTGTGTGTCTTTGTGACTTTGGGCTATCGCTGCAGGCCTGTGAAGTGGAAGACCTCCTCCTTTCTTCTTCTCATGGCCAAGCAGCCACGAATGCTCGCCAGATTTGTCGCAGAGCCCAGTTCTGCTCGGGACCCTTTGCCCCACGGCCAGCACTGGCAAACACAGATAAGACCGATCCTGTCTCCGCCGAGCGTTTCGCTCACCAGTTACTGCGAATTCTGTTTTCTCCTGAAGGAAGCGGAGGAAAGTTGCATCCTGCTCATCGCTCAACACAGCGCACATGCTACTGGCAAAAGTATTAAAATCTTGGTGGTGATGGTGGTGATGGTGGTGGTGGTGGTTGTGGTGGTGATGTTGATATTGATGGTGGTGGTAATGGTGATGGTGATGATGGTGATGTTGATGGTGGTGGTGGTGATGATGGTGATGGTGGCGGCAATGATGCTTGAAACACGACCTTTTGTCCTTCCTGCCAGGTGAGGTGTTTTCAGGGTGCAACTGCTCCTCCAGTCATCTCACAGACAATCCGGCAAGGCTGTGGCAATTCTAAACCTCCCGTCCAGTGAAGCCTTTCTGGCTCATTCCAGTACCGGCTCGACTCAAGGGAGACCGGATGCCATCTTTCCCTTTTGTCAACAATGCGCCTGTCCAACTTTCTACCTTTAGCTGGCTCTTCTCAGCCAAACTACAGCCCTCATCTGTTTAAACACATTTTAATAGTCAATAGTAAAGTACAGCTTGTGATTTTGGAATGGATCCCATCTCTACCTGCATTAAGACCGCAGTACAGAAAACAGTAGTGCAAATGACAGACCTACTCGAACTAAAGGCAGTTCAGTTATTCACTCATGTCTGACACCTTTCTGCAGGCTGATACACACATACACACACACACACACACACACACATACAATGGTTCATCCATTGATACAGCACAGTGATTTTTACTGTATCATTTTAGGGTAGGTACTCTGGCCAAGGGTACTACAACAGGAGTGGGGATTGAAACCAAAACCTTCAGATTGCTAAGCAGGTACTCTCTGACCTGTTGCATGATGCCTTGTCTCCACGTTGAGTTTCAAGTGCAGCTCAGTGGAGCTCAGTGACTCTGTTCTTCACAAGTGGTGACTTCCCTTCGCTGGAGGACTTGGAGAGCTGTTGACACATGATGCCAGGAGCATTACCGAATCCAAAGGGTCAGATCATTACATACCTTGAGTCCTGCCTCCTGTGTTACGTTCTTCACGTCTAAATATGCCATTAGACCACGATGAGTCATATCGAGGCAGCCACACTTCAGTGTGGAACTGCATCCATTATTGTCATTATTATTCAAACTTTTTTCTATTGTTCTCATCATTGTCGTGCAGTTTAAGAACGGATTTTGACACAAGTGCCTTGGATGTGACACTTCACGCAGGCTCCCCTTGACACGCCAAGGAACCGTGGCAACTCGGCACGCCCTGGGCAAGCTGTCAGCTCATTTTGACGTTCACAAACTGTGGCAAAACATGCAGGTCCTCAAACCAACAGCCGCGAATCACAGCAGGATGAGGGGAAGCCAAAAGTGTGCCAGGAAACGCGTGCTTTCCCAAACACGATGTTTATACGGCCTGCTCGGCCAGCGGCAAACGCAAAGGACTGGAAGCCGAGAAGTGCAAGCAGCCATCGCGGTGAGCGCAGCGAGCGCAGCTGTCGTGCCAGAGGCAGTCTCTATACAGCCGAGGTGGTTCACGGTGACCTCCGCCCTCTGTTCCGCCCCCCCATGGCACCAAGGAAAGCACTTGTTGTCTTGAGGCCTCTCTGTGACTTCGGGGCTCTGGGATCTTCTTCCAGTTGTGAGTCAGCAAGCGGATCAGCCGTGCGCGATGTGCTTTCTGCGAAGCTGAGAAAACATCTGCTGTGAAACCGGCAGCCCGAGGCTCCGCGTCAGCCCAGATTCAGCCGTGTCCGCACCGCTCGCTCTCCAGCCTGCGCATTTGGAGGGCTCATACACATCGTGTATCGCTATAACTCATAAGTTATCTTCTGGAGAGCTGAGGAGGGAAATCAATAAGCCACATTCTGGAAAGTGCTCCCACCAGAGATAAATCAGCGGGCGAGATGATCCCAAGGCGAGAGGAGGGGACAGGCCCGTTCCATCAATGGCAGACCAGGGCCAGTATCGATCCCCTGGCATCGCTGGTGCTTGACATCGCCGGGTCCCCCCCCCGCCCGCCCGCCTCGGTTAGCTTCCAGCCCAGGATCTCCATCAATCCCCATCTGTTTAGTGAGCTAGCTGATGCCCATATTCCACAAGACCGTAGGCAGGAGTGTGTGTGTGTGTGTGTGTGTGTGTGTGTGTGTGTGTGTGTGTGTGTGTGTGTGTGTGTGTGTGTGCGTGCGTGCGTGCGTGTGGGTGGTGGGGTCTTATGGCAGTTTAGAGCCACAGTCGCTTCAATCTTGTGTTCAGTTCTTAGCCCTGGGAGTTGTAAAAAGGCATCACTAACTAGATGCACAGCTGTGGCCAGAGGCTGCCTGGATCAGAAGAACGCCACCAGAGAAACCCTCAAACACCACAAGATCTCTGAGGACCCTTCAAGGGTGTCAAGAAGCAGAGGGAAAGCAAGAGAGTAGCTTACAGTAATATCCTTGTCAGCTTTGTTGTGGTTCAGCTGTGAAGCACTTGTTCAGATGTACCTTTTGCCGGACATCCCAGCGATGACAAAGTGCTCAAGAACCCAAACTCAGTTTGTGAGAAGGACCCCGTTGACTGTTTTTCAGGCTTCCACTCTGATAAAGACCAAGGTGCTTTAGAATTGAGGAGGAGAGAAAACTGTGATCTCTCTGTCTCGCAGCCTGTCCTGTCGCCGTGGTCCCTGAGATGCTCCCGGGCTGTGGAGACCAGCGTGAGAAGGTTTCCCACCGCTCCTGCCGCTAATCTCGAACTCACACAAGGAAACTTGCAATGTCTCGTACAACATGTTTGCTACTCAAATTGCATGGTGCGCCTGTCATGTCGCATTTGTCCACCAATCTCCCCGGTGATGCAGCCTCTGCAGATCCCTGGTTCAGCCTGGCTCAGCAGGAGCCTTTGAAGACACGCATTTACCGTACAGAACACACCGTTCATTTCTTTTTGCTTCCAGTTGCTTTGGGTTCACACTAGATCAAGCACAGTATGGAAGGACATGGCCTCATTTTTCCAGCAGTCTTTGCTGTCGCAGTTGTGTACTCACAGTGGCCCATAGTCTGTCCTCCATGTACAGCATGCGAGGTCATGAGGTCGAGCGCTGCTGAGACACCCAGGTGCTCTGCGGTTTCCTCCAGCTTTCTCACTGAGGTTCGATACTGCTCTGGGACAGAAAGTGTTTTCCATGGAATCTTCAAAGTTGCCCTGGGTGACAAAAGTGCATCGGACCACAGGTTGTCTCACCAAGAGCGAAGGGACCGCAGTGGAACAGATGGGACACAAACATCTGACTCCATCAAGTTTGCAAGGCCGAGGGACCCCCGATCTGGGCCGAGATGTGACTTGTGCATCGATGGAGCTCTGCCTACAGGTCCCAGCTCTACCCCAGGGAGATGTCTGAAAAGCGGCGACAGGAGCCTCGGGAGGCGGAGTCGATCACGGGCCCCTCCATGACCACTCCACGGTACTTACTCAAGGCCCGCTGCCTCCGTTTACCTTTGACAGAGCACTGATCTCTGTCTAATGAGCCCCTGATGAGCGGCAGGAGAGGTGCAGTGTTCCCCTGGAGCTCCGACGCCCAGTTATAAATAACTCTTTACAGCATTAATATGGTCCTTCCATCCAAGACCTTCCCAGAAACTCTCTCTGAGTTTGCTCTGCATTTTCTTCCCTTTCCATCACTTCCTCTCTTTTTCCTTTGGGTGCCTCCTCCCCGTTCGCTGCCAGTGAACACTTGGTTCTACCAGCCAGCTGCCCAAAGAGAACTGCAGGTATTGACCTTGTTAAAGAAGAGATCGAGAGGGTGAACATCCTGGATCGGCGCACGCGACCGTACCCGGATGACCCTTCGGTTGTTCAGTACAGAAGTACCGCATCACATATGAACAAGAAGAGCAGCTCTTTGTTATCTGCTGTGACACAAAGAGAGACGGTTCCCCCATTTCCTGAGGGAAGACAGCAGGGGCACGATGAGGAGCCCAGGGCACCTTCTGCACCTCTTCCATATTATTAGAACTGATTAAACACCGGTTTGCTGGTCAAACTCCTCTGCTGCTGACAAAATCACAAAAAACAGCTTGTTCGCTGTTTGCAGTGGAGGACGGAGCCCCGTAGAGGAAACATGCGGCACGCGCGTGGCCTGCTGCGGTGCTGGCGGCCGAGGGCCAGTTTGCCCGGGACCGAGCAGACGGCTCACGGTGCCTTATTTTGCCGCGAGTGCTCAGTTGTCGGTGCGGTGATTTGCCCCCCCAGCATGATCGGTCGCAGGTGAGAAGGCAGGATGCCGGAGAGGGAACCTCCCGCTATGAATTATGCTGCACACGGAGGCAGCAGACGCTCATCCAACTGCATAAACGCCAAAGTGGCAGCATAAATTAAGAGGCAATAAACAAGCAATTAAATTGTTTCGTTCAGACCGGCGTTGGGGGGGTGTCGGGAGCTCCATCTCGGTCGCTCGTCTGCGGACATTTGGTGGCAGAACATCTTGCGTGGAGCGCGGAACCAGCTGGAAATGAGAAGGCAAAGGGCGAGATAGGAGAAGCAGGCGTGCTGTGTACCGATGAGGACATGAGGGAAGTGACCCCAATTTCAGAGACAGCAAAACGTGTCCTTAGATGTTGACAGAGGCTCCGTGTTTGAAAAGCAATCGGTTATTCCGCCGTTTGTGGTGCTCGCCACGGCTCAGAGGCAGAGCCCCGAAATTCTGGCCGAGCTCCGAGAGCGCGTTTCCCGAGGAACGCCATCAAGAAATATATTGTTGTCAATTGACACGGCGCTCTGCCACAGAGTCTTAATGGAGCCCCGCACGAGGTGAGGCCAAGAGGCTAATTGGCTGTCCTTGCATGATTGATGGCTGAGTTGCCTGGAGACAGCCCGTATTAGCGAAGCGCGAGGTGGGCCGGGGAGGGGGGAGGAGGAAACAACACGGCAGGGCGGAGAGGCTCTCGGGAAGGCGCAGTCGAGCCAGGAGACACCAGATGCCGCTCCGCAGGGCCACCAGATGCCACGTGCGCAGAGAGGGGCGGGGGGCGGAGAGGCCGGCATCCTCGTGCCAGGCCCCACCCGTCGGCCGACAGCTTCCAGGTGTCCCTGCGCTCAAAGCAGAGCGCCGCCCACTTCAACACGCGCCTGGTTCTATCACTGCTGAGCCATCTTGCATCTTGCAAACAGCCTGCTGGGCCCACTGTCCAACGAGCGGCTCGGTCACAGTAGCTAGTGGTCCCTGCGCCCTCGGGGTGGTGGCACAGCTCAGCGTGTGTGCTGCTTGCTTCTTCTTCCTGTGTTTGCGTGCGTTTCCTCCCACGGTCCAGAGACAACAGTTTCTCTCCCTTCAGCAGCTCTGCTCCTGGGCTTCACTCTTTTTTACCTTCTTTAACCCGTTTTACCCGTTTCACCGTTTCCCGTCATAGCTGCACTCAGCCTACGTTTTCTCTGTCGCTCGCAGGCCGCGTGAAGGTTTGTGATGCTGGGTTTATCAGCTCCCTCCTGTGTGACCTGAAATGTTCTTTTGGGAGAGATGTTCAAGTGTCAAGTGAATGGCAGCCTGGTCTCCATTTAGTATGTTTAGCCATCCAAAGTGAAAATATTCATGAGATCATCCAAGCAGAATATAGATCAAATAATATTTGTAAGATGGATATTTTGTGGGAAACCCAAAGCCAGAGGCTGCTGCGATCATGGTCCTGGAAGACCAAGCCGTGTGGGTTCTCCTGCTGCGTCTCCAACTCATCTAAGAGCACAAGGACCTCGGAAAGAGAGCCAAATGGATTCGGTGAAGGACGCTGAAAACGGAATGAAGTGATTCAGTGCCTGGATTGTACAAGAACCTGCTGGACTTGGTCCTCCAGAGCTGTGAGCTCAGTGGCCCTGGTTGGAAGCCATGTCCCTTGCTGGAGAAGACAGGTGTCTGCATGTAGGTGATGTGTTAAACCTGAAAGAGGCTTTTGCTAAAAAGTGCTTTAATGGATTTAATGTCTCCCAGATACTGCGTGAGAAGATGTGGAGACCTTGGTCTGTGTTACACTGACTGTGGGGAACCCAAAGTGAGACCTTCCTTACAGTTGAAGACCAGAGCACCTCCAGCTGAATGGCCACCATATATATCACTGCCTGGATAGATGGGGCAGCAGGGGGCGTAGTGGTTCAGGTCGTCCCTCTACAATCTGAAGACCCCACATTTAAATCCCACCTGCCGCTGCAGTACCTTGGATGAAGGTACTTGCTCTTCACTGATACAGTAGAAGTTACTCTGCTGTATAAATGTCTGAATCATTGTAAAGTTGATTATCTACCGCTGTCAGGCATCTGGGACAGAAGAGTCAGGTAAATACAGATTAATCTCTCGCAGTGACTCTGTTTTGGAATAACTGAACCCTCATACACACACAGTTTAAGGTCCTATTACACAGAAATGCCCTTTACTTGTTCAGCTGGTACTTCTCTCCAGAAATGTACTCATTTATATATACCGATAAGACGATTGATCAGTTCTTCAGCCCTGAGGTCCTCGCTGTGAACAGCACCCTCCAGGGAGAGGAAGCACTGCTCTTGGGCTCCATTGCATCTGGCACCATGATTTTTACACTGCTTTACACTGCTTTATTGCTCTGGGACCTTTTGTCATTGTTTCAATGAGATGGTATAAAAAACACCTTTTCTGGGAGGAACGGAAACAAACAATGATCTGTGTCATCAGTGTAGTGATTTCATGATAGTATTCGGTATTTGTGTGTGTGTGTGTGTGTGTGTGTGTGTGTGTTGTCAGTGTGGTGGAAACATAGTCACGCTCAGCACACACACAAGAGAATTGTCTGGAAGCAGCTCTGCTCAAACTAGTGATCATTTTCAAGTTAATTCAAGACAGTTATACGGTATTTAAATGGCCCACGCGCTTATTTATAACTATTACTAATGGCTCTGCTTTTTGTTCTCCCGACATTTATGCCGAGATTGAACGTCAGAAAGGCTGCAAAACTGTCTTCTGAGCTGCAGATCTGCACATTAATATGAGCAGACGGTAATAACACAGGCCGAGTGCAGTGTCAACGGGAAACGGCAAACACCGAAATGCAGCAAACAGCGCTCAGCGTGATACCCCCCCCCCCCCTTCCCCCCGCGTTGTATATCGCAGTGAAACGCTGCTGTGATTTACCACGCCGCAGCTCTGTGTATTCATGGGCCTGGTTACCAAAATGGATGATTGAATGAATGAGTGATGTATAATTCACCAAACCCGCTGTCTCGCCGAACAAATATGTGCATAAAAAAGGCCTTGTGGTGACTCGTCACTTAGGATCCGCGAGAACGACGGGAAAATGCTGCCGCTTTATTTCTTAGTCACGCGCTTTTTATCCAAGGTGACTTCCGTCTTCGCCGAGTGTGACTGAGGCACCTGCAGCAGCCGTGCGCCGGATGAGTGAGTGAGTGACTGAGTGAGTTAGTGAGCGAGCGAGTGGCTGTGTGTATGAGTGAGCGAGTGAGTGAGTGAGCGAGTGAGCAAGTGGGCATGTGTATGAGTGAGTGAGTGAGTGAGTGAGTGAGTGGGCATGTGTATGAGTGAGCGAGTGAGTGAGCGAGCGAGCAAGTGAACGATGCACTCCAAATTCCCCCTTCAAGGCCACCATGAGTTACACTGTCTGTGACCCGCTCCTTTTCCACCCATAACTCTCTCCATTTTCCCATGAGTCACCAGTTTAACAACCTGTCTGAAGAGCGGCCAGAACTCCACTCCCACAATGCACCAAGGCACTGAGCACTGAGGCCTCCTGGTTCCCCTCTCTAGTGAACAGACACACACTGCACAGATCCCCCGTTACCGAGAGGTTTGAGGCAAAAAAAACAAAGGCAAAATATGTACCAAAAACGACGCCACCTGCTGGCCCGTCTAGGAAAATCCATCATGTTGTGAGACGGAGCAGCTGTTTAGGTCGCGATCGAGGAAACGTTGTTGGTTGCACTCCTTCGCGTGTCTGCGGAGGCCCTGCACCTTGGCCGCGGGCCCAGCGTCCCGTGGCGAGGAGCGTGAACCAATTACCACTTCGGCCGGTTGTCCGACAGAGACGCATTTTGATGCGAATCGTTTTGATGCCGAGGCATCGTGTTCGCTGTTGCTGGGCCATTTTGTACTCTGACTAATGGGTGGACGACGAGGAGCGAAGCCTTGCTTGAACTTACGAGGTTTAGAGATTTAGTCTCTCATAAGTTCACAGTGCCCACAGGGTTAGCGCTTTGTCCATCTCTTGGGAGAAGACCCCCCCACGGTCTCCCCAAGGTCAGATGGGGGCGGCGGTTCGGCGGTGTTGCGCCCTGCTGTCCGGAGGGGCAGAGCGGGTTCTGAGATCACAGGACCACAGTCAGTTCCCCTCATATCAGCAGGAGTGAGAGGTGCGTGAGCAGAGCAGCCTGCTGGAAAACAACACAAAATGTACAAATAAAGAAAAATGAGCAGGTGGGAAAATGACAGTCAGTCACCACTGTTGGAAAGACAACATGAGAGAAGAGAACCACAGGTTTTAGGTGCAGCAGGTGGTGCTGGTCTTATATTTGTTTCACTGGAGTCAAAGGTCCCCGGTTTAAATTCCACTGCTGCTGTGGTCCCCTTGATTGAGGTGTTCATCCTAAACTGATAGAGAGAAAAGTGAGATGCGTTTTGGGTCACAGTTTTCTTGAAGAAAGAAGGACGACCCAACCAGCCATAGCCCTGATGGATCGGCATACCTCTGAAAAATGCTGTGATAGCCTTACTGATTGAGTACAATGGACTTGGTAAGGATCACCAGGTGTGTGACTAGCAAAGGAGCCCCACAACATGATGCTGCCACCACCAAGCAGGACAGGGGGAGCTACAAATCACAGCTCATGTACTCACCTTCTCTGCATCTTAAAAATATTTACCAGTTGGATATTTCACATTTTGACTATGTGTCTATATTATCTGTCTATAAGCTCGATTTCTGCTCCTCAACCGCCTGCTTTGTGCATTTTCAGTCCACACAAATCTGATTTCGTCCAGCTGAACTCAAACTTTTCACTGGTGCTGTGAAAACCACATCAGGCTGCTTTTTCTTACTTATGACATTCGAGACTGAATGAGCTCCTTTGCAGGACGCCACTGTTTGAAAGGCTGTAATTAGACGAGTGCCTCTGTGGCTTCGAGGACACAATCGCTCAGATTAAGGACAAATAAACACCACACACACACGTCTCTCTTTCAAATTGGAAAAGGTATTAAGGATCTCAGTGCTATTGATTTATTTCTGTGTTTGTGCATTTCACGAATGATCTGTAGGTCAAATTAGGAATTGTTCCCGCTTTATGAACTGAATGACTGATTTAGTCAGTCCAACCGGAGGGGAAATGTACCATTGATCAGGAGCTCTGTTTGAGGAGAGAATCCCCTTCATGGCTAATTGGTGCCGTATCAAAGAGGAGTGTGTGTTTGCGTCCCGAGGGGCGCGACGTCAAAGGGCTCCCCTAAACGCATGGCTAGCAGAGTTGGGTCTGCAGCAGCTTCATGTTTCCTGTCCTCCTAGTGACACGACCCTCTGTCCATCATGCTTGTCTCGGTGAGCAGACCCACCTGGTCTCTGAAACAGCTGAAGGGAGGTGGGCTGCATCACCACATACCTCTGAGTGCTTCTCCCTCTTTGGGTCCATGCTCCTCATCTGGCAGCAGGCCAAATTTCTTCAGCCGTGTCCTCTGGAGATGGACGAGGAGGACCTGCCACAGGAGCAGAGCTGGGGTCGTGGGGCACCATGAGAGCAGAGGGGGAGGGGGAGGGCAGTAACTCGGATTCATTACTCCAGTGGGAGGCTGGGGAGAGCAGTGTCACTGTGAAGCATGGTGTTTGTTTGCTGTCTGCTTTCGTACACCTGGGTGTCGTGACCTCAGGCCGGAAGTAATGGCTGAGAGATCAGGCCGCGCTCGAACCCTGTTGAACCCATGAGCAGCACAGTAATAAACCTGTTTGCTTTGTGTCCCTTCCCCCCACCAGCCGTGTCTCTGTGTGACGTCCCTTTCGCCTCCAGTTTCGGCGCACGCCACTCCCCCCACCCCCCGGACCTTGTATCAGCAGCCATAATAACCAGGATGTTTAACACCAATTTGTATAAATAGGGCCAGCGGGGGTGCAGCAGTTTGAGCTCTCGGCCTCCAGACAAAGGAGCTGGATTCAACCCCTCCTGCTGTAGAACCGTGGATCAAGGCACTTACTCTGATTTGATACAGTAAAAATTACCCTGCTGTGTAAATGGGTAAATCACTGCAGTGTTGATTATCTCGCATTGTAAGGCACCCTGGTTGAAGGTCTGAGCTCAATAACTGTTAATAAATAATAATGAAAATGAGACGAGTAGCAGGGCTGACAGTAAAAGAAGGTAAGAGCCCTTTCGCAGCAATATGACATCAAGCATGCTGTGTAACCACTTTAATGCAGAACTGCGCTAATTACCTTTCATTTTTACTCTTTGCTTTTAATAGTCGTATTTCCATGTCACGTTTGCCGAGTTCTGACTTTATGCTTAGAACACAAGTGCGGGGACCTTTTGCACAACTGTTTGAAACAGAACGGAGAAGGATGGGGGTCCAAAGGGGCGCGGTCGCGATTCCAGGGTCCAAAGGAGAAGGGTCGTGGGTTCGATGCGAAGGTCGTAGTCCAAAGAATCGTGGTGGTTCGAAGTGCGAGGGTCGACAGCCGAAGGGTCGAATGACAAGGAGCGAGGAGCAAAGGAAAGCACAAGGAGAGGCGATGTTTCTCGATGAGATTCGCTGGGGGTCGTCTCCTTCTTTTAAAGAGCGCTTTCATCCGGTGCAGCTGTTTGTCATGTGTCTGGGATTAACTGATTTCCTTCCCCTGGGGTACATTTGTATTTATATATTTATCGTGAGCAATGTTTCTCTGCTTTTGTAAGCATTGCCAACAGTAATAATGAAATGAACAGTAATAATGAAATGCCGTAAGTAAAACCTAGGACTAGGAGTGCATCTCCATGTTGGGTGGAGCTTCTGCCCTTCAGTCATAAACTGCAGGTTTGAATCCCACCTTCTGCTGTAGTACCATTAATCAAGGTACTAACCCTCAACTGATACAGTAAAAATTACCTTGCTGTATAGATGGGTAAAGCAGTGTAAGTAGCTTAACAGTGTAAGTCACTTGAAAGGAAAGTGTCAGATGAACTGGTGACCCTGATGTTCTTGACCTCTCGGAAGGGGTCACTTGTGGGCGTTAGTTTCAGGAGCGTTCTTCTCCAACAGGCCTCTGCCTGTAAGGCCTCGTTTTTCTCGCCTGACCTTACCGCGGTCCACGTTCAACATGCTCTCTGCTCAACACGTCTCCAGGATGTAACCGGAAGGTCCACCTTCCACGAGTGCGCTTTCTCACGTTACACAGGTGAATCCGAATGGCGCTAAATCTGCATTTTAAACTTAATGTAGAGACACGTTGAAAATGCTCAATTCCAGCTTTTTTATTCAATCAATTTTCAGATATGTTGCACAATTTTTTTGCTCTTCCAGTTTTATTTTCCTTGGCACAGTTGTGTTTTGGGACCCAGTTGTAACGTTTGCTGTTTCGTTTGTGGTTCAATGAGCCATTCGACACGTGGCTCACTTAACGTGGCTTCTTTATTCCACCACCTTGCATGAACACACAATCAATACCTCCTACTTCGTAATCACGTCACTTGCGTATTTTACGTATTCTAACTGAATATATAACACCAGTGAGTCTCATGTTTGCTGGACCAGGGCAGGATGTATTTCTGATATACTTATGAGATATTTATGAAATGCTCGTGATACACTTCCTGCTCATGTGAAAAGGAAAATCAATTTCCTTTTTAGAGCCTCGTCCCCAAGTCCCAACAGCTGCTCTCATATGCGATGGTCAGGAAGTCTTCAGGTTATCTATTTGGGATTGTGTGTGCAGTCGCAGTGAAACACACACACGCACACACTCAGTGCAGGGCAGCTAGGTATAAACAGGGTAAATGTAGAGCTGTGCACTTTTCAGTTTCCTGCATTTAAATAGACAAAGATGGACAGACAGACAGACAGACAGTTGCAGTGGTGCGATGAAACTGAACAGCGGAGCTGTCTGGCAGACCCCCCCCCCCCCCACACACACACACACACACACACACACACACACACACACACACACACACACACACACACAGACGTGTCGCTGTTCCATCACGGCGTACACTTTCACACTGGCCTGTCGTTCTATTGCAGTTGTCAGAGAAAAGAGACAAATTGCTTTTGTCGAGGCCAAAGGAGGTAATTACAGGACAGCGGGTGCCAGCGCTGTCGCTCTCGTCATGGCAACTTTCTGCTCACAAATTTCGATCTGTGTTCATTAGCCTCCAAAAGCTTTGTGTCGAGTTGTCCTCGAAAGACAACCGCTCTTCATAACGGGATCTTTTACCACATAATGGAAGGGCAGACTGCGCGACTCCTCTTCCTTGTCGTGCGGAGAGGACACCGGAGCTCCGCATTGCCTTTCCTTCCTCCATCTGGCCCCCTGCGGGGGGGGGGGGCGTCTGGGATATACACTCCGTACTTGGGGAAGAAGTGGCGCAAGCGGAGCCTGAGGGTCTTCGGCTTTGGGTCGCAATAGAGAGAAAGTGAAGAATCAAAGGGGAGTCGAGCTCCACTGAAAGGTTTGAGCAGCAGGGCTCTTTTGGGTTCTTCTCGGACTGCGGAGGAGCCGCTGCTGCGCAGAAGACGCAGGACGACAACAGGAAGCGCCTTTGATTAGAAGCTCTTAAGGCTCAGCGACGATCACAAGGCTGATTTTCGAGTTCCATAAATTATTCACAGCTGGGAATATTAATGGACCAACTGAAGTGAAGGAGCTCAGTCAAAGACACATGTAGGTGTCCAGGTTTCAGGCTCAGAGTCCTTGTTCAAAGCTCAGTGGTCCAGGTCCTTCTGGCCTCTACTAGTTTGTACCTCTGAGCCCTTTTTACACTAGTGTGCACCGAACACACATAGAAAGGCGCGCGAAGTTCTTTGCAGGAGCTCGCCGCGTAATAAGAGTCCGATATGAAAAATAAAGAGGCGAAGAAATAAATCCGGGTTGTAATGCTCCTTCGGTGAACACGCTGGATGTGTATTGCGGAAGGATTGTGATCCGTTGCGAAAGCGAATCCCAGGATCGGCTCCGTGCCGCTCGTGTCGTCCCGATTGCATCACCTCCAGCGGAGCGGAATACAGCAGGGCCAAAACGGCGCTCCTCTCGCCTCTTCTGCTCTCCGGCAGTTCCGTGCCGTCACGCCGGTCACACCTGACAGAGGTTGCGTGGCGTCGAGGGTCCTGGAGCCACGGCAGCTACGCAGGTAGAGGGCGAGCGGAGAGGGGTCCACCCTTCGAGCCTCCACCTCCATCAGACTTTGTACAAAGTGACGGACACTGTGTGCAGAGTCAGTAAAGCAGCATCTCCTGCCTCCTCTCCTTTGTTTCGGGATTCAGACCTTCAGCCGTCTTATCGGCGCCTGTCATCTGTGGGGTTTGACCCCATTTTAGAGTCTCCTGCTTTCCTCTTCCTCCTTTACCTGGCTCTTAAGCTGCTCTACAGGACAGTGGTTCAGGCCAGGACTCAGAGTCACCCGTGTTTCTTGTTTTTGTCGATCCTTCTGTCACGTAGGCTGTGCCGCCTGCAGCTGTGACGGACACGCGCCACGCGAAGGAGTTTTACCACAGCCTGTGCTGCAGTAAGATCATGGTGACCCGGGTCTTCTACCATATAGTGTACTGGTGTACAAGCCGATGTGCCACAGCTGCAGCCAATAACAGAGTATGCAGAGAGCAGGGCGAGCTGGGAGACTCGAGGGCTTTGGCTCTGCGTTTGCGTGTGTGTGTGTGTGTGTGTGTGTGTGTGTGTGTGTGTGTGTGTGTGTGTGTGTGTGTGTGTGTGTGCACGCGAGCACCGAGACAGTGGCTCAGACCATCCCGACACAGCCATCTGTGCTCGAGCTCCAACCACACTGGCCACCTGACCACCAGGTCTGCGCAGCCGACCCTCGCTGGGTCTCGTCCTTCTGGGAGCTTCTCCCGCTGACCCCGCGACGCCGCCCCACCGTCCACTGCGTACGGCTCACAAAGACGCCCACCGCTACACCGCCGGGACTCGGCTCCCGGCGCTGCCGTCACCTCCGCTTCGGCCCTAGGTTTTGTCTCGGTCGGGGGTCCCGCTTCCCGGGTACCCCCTCCCTCGCCGCTGGGGGTCCGGGCCCGACGTACCGCTTCCCTCCAGCACAAGTGTAAGGCCTTCGTTCCACCGGGTGCGCGGCGGTCAAATAGCGGGATGGGCCCAGTTATTGTACCACCGAGGCAGATGAGCCAGTACCGTCACGAACTGAGACGGGAGGCGGGAGGTAGGTGTTCGGACCCAAGTGCGGGCGTGTTTATTCTAGGTCCGAAAACACAGAGGCGGACAAAATCGATGGTCGAGGACAGGCGAGGGTCTTCCGAGGTGCAAACGTCGTTTCTGGGGCAAGACGATACTCGGTACACGAGAAAGCGAGCAGAGGTCGGAAGCCGGGTGAACGCAAGGACTGGGAACAGGCTGTAAGGGACGAAGCGCTGAATCGGCATACCGGGGCGTTGCGAGATTCCGCAACCTCGTGCTGGGACGGCGCTGCCTTTATCCCTGGTCTCGACTACCATGAGGTGCGGCTGCTGGGCTCGTGGCCGTGACGAGTACGCCGGCTCTTCATTTTACAGACGTTCCAGTTTCAGATTTAGCGGCGAGACAAACGCGTTCCAGCTTTTTTCCTTGTATTTTACTGGGTTTTCTTCGCATACCTGTTTCCCAGAATGTGCGGCCGTGGCAGAGTGAGCACAGCGTGCGCTTAACCTCCGAGCTGACGGTCATTATGGGATGGAATGGGACAACAACGCGCATTGAGCAGGAGTTTGCGAACACAGCGCCTTTAACTATTTAAAAATAGTTTTCATCTTTTGTGATACAAAGTATTTTTACTGAGTACAGCTACAGCAACACCACGTGAATAAATGGAGGGACATCTGTGTCCTTAAGCTTTTATTCCGTGCACTTTAGAAGCTAATAGTGACTTTGCAATTGCGAACAAACAGAGTTGCGAACAGATTTCCGCTCGCATTGCGTTTGCAGGTTGAGAAGCCGGCGAATCGGCGTCCGCTTACCCACCTGTCGCCCACATTGTTCGTGTCACATTTTGTTTAACCGGATGAAATGTTACGGAGAAGAGGTTATTGCTCCTGAGCTGCGAGGGCAGTGCCACGCGCCGCACTCTTTATTTACTGCGCTCGAGCAGCCGAAGCCGTACGGGCCGTCTTCTTGTTAGGTGTTTATTAGGTGTTTCGGCGAACGGGCAAAGCGGCTAATCGTGCCTCCGATTTGCACGGCCAAGTGCGATCGACACCGAGATCTTCCTCGCAAATAACGCTCCTGTGCATCTTTGTAGAGGTGTTGAAATGTAATTAAATGTTCATACTCGTTACGGTGGGACATAAATACCCGTCCTCTTCATCCGACTCATTTAATTGCTTAAACGTGTGTTTATTGACGTTGCTAAAATGACTGTTAAACTGCCTGTTTGCAACCAAGCTCCCCGTGTTTTACCTCAATTAACCCAGCAGATGCGTGTGGTTCTGAATCCACGTTGGCTGTGTTTCGTACAATTTCTCTGCTGTACGCAGCACCTGAATGCGGTGAAACGAAAGACGCAGGCGGTCGACGCAGAATATCCGACCTTAACAGAGTCGGAGTTTGTGCTGCCGCGTGAATCCACATGCAGCGTCGAGTCTCTTCTGTCCGCACGCAGCTCGCTGAAAAATGACCCTCGGAGAGACGTCCCAAAGTGACGCGCTCCGCTCACGCGCAGCTCGTTGAGAAAAGCCCCTTTGAGAGACGGCCCAAGAGAAGGGTGACCCCTTAGAAGACGGACTAATGAGAAATGGCCCGTGGAGACAGATGTTCGGTGAGGGACGGACGCGTTGACGGCGCACGTTGGGAGACGTCCGCGAGGAGACGCATTTTGACTGCCTTTGAGCCTCTCGATGATCTACTGAAAAGTGCTCTGCCATAACGCCATGCCACCTACCTCAGCACCGAGCGCCGTGCGTTCCGTCCCCGCCTCCGGCTGTAGTACCTTCGAGCAAAGTGCTTACGCTGCATTGCTCCAGGGACATTGTATAAATGGGGGAATAATTCCAAGTTCCTTACCACTGAAAGTCGTTTTGGAGAAAAGTGCCAGATAGATAGATAGATAGATAGATAGATAGATAGATGTAAATGTGTCACATGAACCGCGGAGGACTGGTCGTCACCCATCTCCCGCTCCTCTGACCCCTTTCTCTTCCCGTCCTTCCTGCGGATCTCGTGCGGATCCCTGTGCCGAGAGGCAGGCAGGCGTGGCTCGTATAAATAACGCAGGTGCATAATAACGGAACCCTGCAGTCCAGCAGAGGCTGCGGTCCAGATCAGGATTGATGGTCCTTCCAGGACGTTCATCTCATCCGTCACCGGGCGCTGCTGCCTTGGAGGAGGGAGGCAGGAGTCGTCGTTGCTGTAAATTGTAGACATGAACATTTGCGCAGGCGGCCGTCCAAATTATCTAAAGGCACAGCATTTGCATATTGAAATGTTCTCCTCTGTGCCGAGTCCTGTAAACACACCCCCTCCCCCAGCACCCCCCGGTGCCCCGCCCTCAGCTGCTTACATAACAGATTCGACCTGAAGGGCAAACACAGAAAGCATTTAATGAATTAAACTGTCTGTTGGTGATGTAGCCTAATCAATATCCGTGTTCGCAGAGCTCCGGGCGGGGGTGGGGTGGGATGGGGTGGGATGGGGTGGGGGGGCGGAAGGCATTACGCAGGCTGGAATGGTGGCTGGATCCTTTCCTTATTATACAGTGACTTGCAGAGATGAGTTAGGCACCGCAGACCTTGCGGACAGTTAGAAAGCGTGCGTGATGCAGGCGCGAGTGTGTGGGACCAGCCTCACCTTCTCTATCCCATAAACACCAGACTGTCTCTTTCCTCCAGAATCCATCCCTAAAATCCAGACCAGTGGTAAATATCACAGCAGGACATCGCAGTGGATTCACTGGTGACTCTCTGGCACTCGCTCACATCAAATGCAATTGCTGCTTATTAGTGGCACCACTAGGCGGCGTAGTGGTTACAGCTGTAGTGTTGAAGGTGAAAGTTCCTGGGTTCGAACCCCACCTCCTGCTGCGGTGCCCTTGATCAGCTTACTTACCTTCAACTGATATGGTAAAATGAATGAGTAAATCAGCGTAAGCGGTTTAATGTCCAAACCTAACAGCGTGAGTCGTCTTGTATGAAGGCATCAGAGAAATATTGGCAGCGGTACTAAGAATGAGCGCGACCCTCTGCGGGAGCGGCGGAAGGAGACCGAACTGAACCGAAGGCATCGGCAAAAACGGTTATTTGCGCCAAACGGAACGCAAACATTTCCCCCAACGCAGGTGAGCTCAGATGCCGCTGCCAAGGGTACGAAGCTGGTCCCATCCCACTATTCTCTTTACTCCCCCCCCGTGACAACCGCTCTGCGTGTGTTTTCTCTTCGCTCTCTTCGTTTAGGACTCAGGCAACGTAAATAATTCCATTATGACGGTCAGCCGTTTCGCCTCGCTGCTCGAGCTCTTTTTTACGGTTAACAAATAGGGTGTGAAAGTGAGCGATAACTGGCAGGTTCACCTGTGGACCACGGGCCGGCGGAAGGGCTAACGGTCCCGCTCGCAGAGACGCCGATCAGGTCGGGTTCCGGTCCCGTGGCCACGAACACGTCGGGAGGCGGGGCGATGCAGCCGGAGGGAGGGAGGGAGGGAGGGAGGGGGCGACGGGGGAGTTTGGCTCCGTCTCGGGCAGACAGGTGCCTGGCGCTCGCGGGCAGCCCGGCGCTGCGTCCGTACGAAGGCCCCGCGTCGCACCGACTGCGCGCCAGGCTCTCGGATTGAGATCTCGAGCTCGCGTGACAGCAGCCCCTTTCGATCCCCCCTCCCCGGAGGGCCGCAGCAGCGACTCATTATTTCTCCCTGTCATTAAAAGCGTTATTTGCCTCGTCGTTTGGACTCGTGTGCTCAGACTCGTCTCGGAGCCGTAACGCGACACGCCAAAGCCACGCGGTCCCCGGGGTCCCGCGGGTACAGAGCCATCGCGACAAAGGAGTACATTACACAGGCGTAACACGAGTCACGATCCACATGTCTCTTCTTCAGCGGTTATGTTCTCTAGATTGTCTCATTAATTCTTTACGCGGGAAGGACGGCGTCAACAGGACGCCTAAAATAGGAGCTAACCTACATTGGCGCTCTTTCCGCAACAGCAGTAATTACATTTGTGCTCCGATGAATGGAGGCGCGAGGGACGTGCGGGAACGTCGGTCGCCCCTGCGGAGGACGCGGCCGCCCGTCCCGCTTCCGTGCGACGTCTCGTGGTCGATCGCAACCGCCGAGGGACGGCCGACGAGGACGAACGCGACTCCGAATGCGACGTCCGGCGCGGCGCTGTCCGGTGCCTCGGGAGACCCTGCGGTCTCAGCGAGACTCTGCGCAGCAGATTGTTTTTCTTTACCGACCACAAACACCACCCACGTCTATTCTGATATACTGTGTATATTTATGGACACTGTATATATGTAGTATATTTATATACAGGGGAGTGCGGTGGCGCAGTGGGTTGGACCACAGTCTTGCTCACCGGTGGGTCTGGGGTTCGAGTCCCGCTTGGGGTGCCTTGCGACGGACTGGCGTCCCGTCCTGGGTGTGTCCCCTTCCCCCTCCGGCCTTACGCTCTCTGTTACCGGGTAAGTTCCGGTTCCCCGCGACCCCGTATGGGACAAGCGGTTCTGAAAATGTGTGTGTGTGTGTGTGTGTGTATGTGTATTTATATACATCCACTATACACACACACACATTGTATATATTTACTGAGGCAGTTGGATTACTGGGCCCTTGTTGTTCCCCTTAATGTGGGCTGCTGGTGGCGCAGTGGTTAAGCTGAAAATCTTTCCTCCTGCTGAAGTACTTTTGGTAAATGGACACACCATGAAGTCATACACTGTAACGCTGTACTTGGTCCCTTGTAAAACCAAGTGACACATTGAAACTGTACTTGATACAGTAAGACACTGTAACCGATACCTCGTGATGCTGTAAATTGTTTAATAGAACAAATAAAGGCAATGAGAAGCGTGTGCAGGTGGCTCCCGTGCTGTTCCCACACTCTTCCTTCACGTGTAGCAGTCGCCGAATGCACGCTGACCTCTGACCCCACGCGGTTTTTCGCACGGTAACGGAACAGCGGCGTCTCCACGAGCGCCGGTCAGATGGCCGCACGCACCGACGGCGCCATCAAAGGCCTTTGTGTCGTACGCAGTCCGCTACTTCCGGCGCATCCGTCGCTTGATCTCCCGTCTCCGCGACGCATTGTCAAGCGTTACAAAAGGCCTTCGCTCCGATTGATATTGCGATTCCCGAGCACCGCGGACAGCCGCGCTCACGCGCACGCGTCCTTTCATGTGGAAATGCGGCGGAGCGCGTGCCTTCGTCGGCCGCTCCTCATCCCCAGGCGGCGTGGCGGTGGCGCCGCCCGTTGGACACGTGTGCGTCAGCTACTCTCTCTACAACAGCGTGTCGCGTCGCGCCTCGCCCCGGGTCACCGTTCGGGACGTTCGTCCACCTTGTTAGCGCGCGCTGTCGGACAGACAACGCGCAGGTAAAGCATCCCCGCCCACGTCCGGCTCATTGGGGGGGCACAGTAAATTACTCCCTTTCCCGTCTATTTGTTATCGTGCACACGAGCGCTTTTTCTGTATCGTGGCTTAGCCGCGGAGCGTCGTGCCGCCGATGACGGAGACCCACACTTGGAAGCGCGTCGGCGGCGAGGGGGTGTCTCGGGCCGCATATTTACCACGAGCCTCAGCGAAGCCGTTAGCAAAACCATTAATTGCTCAAGCTCTAATTATCATCAGCCGCCGGCATCGGGACTTTTAACCACTGAATAACTACTAATTAACCAGTAATTAACCACTAATCAAGCTTTGGCGTATTAATTGTGACACTGTGCGCTTTGACTTGAGTAGTTTTGCATTTGAATGTTTGGGGCTTTACTTATTCATTTACTTATTCATTTATTTAAAATAAATCATCGCGCTGCTCCATTTGGCACTTTTCCCTGCACGTTCTGCGCTGCGACGTCCTTCTGGTTCCGGACGCCGTTCGGACGCAAAATCGTCGCGCCGCGCATGAAACAACGAAGCGAGATATCTATTCTCCGCTCGTACTCCTGTCGCTGTACTGAGTACAAGATGAGTGAAAACAAACAGAAGATGGGGAATCGACTAAAGACAAGAGCACGCGACGATAGTAGTGGTACGCTAAGTGCCGAGTCGAAGCCGAGTCGAAGCCGAGTCGAAGCCGAGCCATAGCGACCGCTCGCGTGCTTTTCGACGAAAGTCAAGGGAGGGGGGTTGCCAGGTCCTTCCTCTGCACGGCGGGGGAGGCAAACACAGGGAGAAAGACAGGGCCACCGCACCCCGAACAGGACTCGAACCCCAGACCTGCCATAATGATAAATATAATAATAATAATAAAGTGAGGATGTCTGAAGTGAAGCTGGGAAACTTTGGGAGATGATTGCATATATCAGCTGGATCATTAAAAATGTACCATTAAAGATCTGAGAAACATTCGCAGATCAACAAACAGACAGGTACATGACTGACTGATTGACCGATCGATCGGTTGATTGATTGATTGATTGATTGATTGATTGTTTCGCAGCAATTTTACATCACTCTGTGTTTACGTGACATGCCACGACAAGAGCGAAAGGGGCGGACGTGGACAGCGTGCGGAGGGGTGTCTGACGGTGGCGCAGCTCAGCTCTGAGTCACGGAAGCGTCTCGGGGAAACAATTTGCACTTGGCGCAGTAATGAAAGTAAAAGATGTCAGTGAGCGAAATGCAGACGCAGAGGTCAAAGGGGTACGTTGGGGGAGCGCTGCTTCTCGTGTGAGTGCGTGCGCCTGTCTGTACCAGGAGCGATGCTCGCTGAGAGACGTCTTCAGGGGGTATTCGCTGGGAATCACATGACCGCCGTGGCACCCTTCCGGGGGTCCCGTCTGTCCTTGGGGGGTTTTGCCCCCCCCCCGCCCCAGAGTGTCTGTGTCTGAAGCCCTTTCCTTCCACTGCGTCCTGTTGCGTAATCCCTTATGTAACCCCCCCCGAACCCCTCCTTCCCCGTCCTGTCTCTTCATGATGCTACAGGTCTCTGCACCACAACGTCTCTTACATACTTGTCTCAATCATAATGCATGAATCATTGATTTGCATAAATTACTATTAATTTCTAGCACTCTCTCTCTCTCTCTCTCTGTCTCCCTCGTTCTATTCCTCTCTCTCCATTTATGCATCTATGCTAAAATATATTTATGTACGTTTCACTTGGCAGGTCTTGTTTCCACACACACATACACACAATCCATGGTCTCACAGTGTGTGTGCAGCTCTCAGTGGGGGTTGTTTGCCAGCCTCTTAGGAGCAGTAATGATGGGGGGGCCCTGGCTGCTGGGGCGCTGGAGGACACAGAGGGACCTCCGCTGGGGTGTGTTTGGAGTGTTTTGTGCGCGCGCACACACACACACACACACACACACACACACAGAGAGCTGTGGTACCGCTGCTCCTGCTCTCGTCGGCAAGTTGTTACTGTCGTTTAAGGACAAATGAGAGAATCGGTCACTTTTCACAGCCTGATGGAGGAGGAACTACCGATGAGGTGTTTGTAAAACCCGCTCCTGATGCTGTACCTGATGATTCACAGTTTAAATGTTTACGTCAGATGTTTGCGCTGCCATGAGAGTGTTACCAATTAAGTGTGTGAAACGCCGTATGTCTCCTGTAGGGTCCCGCATGTGCGAGACACCTTTCGATTCCCACGTAAAGCTCTGAGTAGCAGACGGACCGACACGCTCGTCCCCCGAGAGGCAGAGCATCTGCCGCAGAGCCGCAGAGCCGCAGAGCCGCAGAGCCGCAGCGCTCGGTCTCTTTTTGGACGGAGACGTCGCCCTTGCTGGCAAACGCCTTCGCTGCAGAGGCCGAGCGCTCGTCTCCGCGTGCGACGCGTGCACGCACACAGAGACACACGCGGAGACGCACACGCACACGCACGCTGGCCACTGCGTGAACGCCGGCAGGAATCGGGCGTCATGAGTGGACGACTATTGTGAGCTGTATTCTGAACTCTGACCGTATCGGCACTGCTATTGTTTTTCATGCGGTGCAGCGTAAGCACTGCTGTGTCTCTGTGTGTGAAACAGTCATGACTGATTATCCGATAAAAGGGGACACACACACGCACACGCACATGCACACAATGGCGAAATCGAAGGCCGAAACATGTCTGCACTGTATTTCACATTTTATAAAAACAACTGGAATTTTTGGAGTCAGATGCACCATCTGATGTCCCTTATTTAAAGGCTGATGATCAGCTATGAATACTCTCTTTTATTCATTTATACACTTAGCAGACACTTTTCTCCAAAGCACCTTCCAATGAACTCTGTGTAGTGTTACCAGCCCACACACCTACTTCACCAAGGTGATTTATACTGCTAGATACAATACTTACAATGGGTCACTCATCCATGCATCAGTGAAACACCCTCAGACACTATGGATGAACCTGAAGAGCATGTCTTTGGAGGGTGGGAGGAAACCCACACAGAGAAGGGGAGAACGTGCAAACTCCACACAGGCTGAGCAGGGATCGAACCCGCATTCTCTCGCACCGCCCTGGTGCTGTGAGACCGCAGCGCTACTCACCGTGCCACCGTGCTGCCTAGTCAGAAAACGGTGGCCACATTTACACACTCAGCTCACACTTTTCTCCAAAGTGATTTGCACTGTTATGCTACTTACCCTGATTTACCTATTTAAACAACGTGGTAATTGTTACAGTTTCACTTTAGGGTTAGTACCTTGATCACGTCTCTTCTTGGTCGATCAGTCTTTGCGTACCGTGCTCACAATTAGGGCTCGGGTTGGTCTGACCGTCACTCAGGCAGCTGCGGAGGCTCCCGATTGGCCGGAGACGTCCCCATGAGGTACAGGGAGCCACGGAAACCTTTGGCTCCTCCTGCCTTGTTTCCCACGAGGTTTCTGTGTTTGTCCCACCTCTTCAGGTGAGTCCTGCCCCGTCCTTCCTCTCTCTCCTCGCTCCCCTTCTGCTGGTACAATTGTTGCTCGCATGGCGTCTCCGCGGGGTTCCTGTCAGCAGCGGCGCGGCAGCCAGGTCTGGACCCCTGTCTGCACAAAGCTGTCAATTTCACTGCTGTCCCCTGCCATTAATCCCGTGTTTCTCTTCATGTGCTTCGCCCCACCCGCCTCCCCCACACCCCGGTCCCATGGCCCCTGGCTGTTTCTATGCCAACCGATGGTAAGACCTGAGCCGTGTGCCAGCTACTCACCGAGCTCCAACACCAAGTCATTAATCAGAACTGATCCAACGACACAGAAATTTTCCACACGGATGTACACGCAAACACACACACACACACGATGATGCCACTTGCACCTGTGAGTCAGAGTCTCAGAATCGTTTCTGTTCATGGGGTCATGAGGTCATGTGACATTTCATCTGCACTTCTTTATGCATCTCACTGTCAACTCATTTCATAGATAGATAGACAGACAGACATCCTCCTGAAGAATGTCCTGACAGAGAGCAGAATTCATGGTTCCTTTAACTGTGGTAAGTCATCCAGCTACTAAGGCAGCAAAGTCGCCCCACAGCATTACTCTCCCACCGCCACGTCTGACTGCTGGTGTGATGTTCTTGCTGTGGAATTCTCTGTTTGCTTCATCCCGGACATAATGGGACTCATGTCATCCAAATTGTGCCACTTTTGTCTCTTCTGTCCATAAGAGATTCTCCCAGAAGGCTTGGTCTTCATCCAGATGCTTCTTGGCAAATGAGAGACAAGTATTTATATTCTTCTTGGTTTACAATGGCGTTCATCTTGCTGCTTTCCCATGAAGCCCACTTTCTCATTGTGTAGCTGTGAACCCTGACCTCAGCTGAGTTTCAGGAACCGGCACACGCAGCTAATTGTGCGACACGTATATTACAGAAACGGTGCAAAGAGTGCACTGTGACTGTACTTCAGAAACGGAGTGTCAGTGTGCATGACCTACAATGCACTTTCTCTTGGTGAAATGCACTTTTCCTCTCCCTGAGTTGCGCATCGATTTGGAGAAGAGCGTCTGCTAAAGGAATAAACGTAAATGTAAAGAAGACTTTGTCCTCTGTGACAATGGACCCAAATGCTGGAGTTGACACGTATCGATCGGTCCCTGCGGCAGTGTGTCAGGGTTCATCGCGGTGCCGAGCGTAAACGGCTGAGCCGTCCTGACGCCAGCAGCCAACCGCGGCCCATCAAGCCCCACAAACGTACAGACATGCAGCGTGTAATTCGTTATCGCCGGTTGTGTCCCGGCTGTCTGTCAAGCTTTCTGCCCGTCTCTCCATCAAATTTTCATTGTACGGGACCCTGTTCAGGTGGAAGCCCGTTCTAATTGTGAAGAAGCTAAATTAATAAATCCCCTTGGACTGTGCAGCTGCACTCAGGTCGGCCACATCGCCACCGCGCTGCTGAGGTTTATTTCTCACCTGGGTCACCTATGGGGCATCTCATTGTGCAGCGCTTACAGCTGTGGCCTCTGGAACGCAAATGTCACAGGTTCGAATCCCACCTCCAGGTATGGTACCCTTGAGCCAGGTACTTACCTTAAATTGCTCCAGTAAAATGACCTAGCTGTGTAAGTGAACACTGGTGTGTTTAGCTGAGCAAACAGCTTGACTGTAACCTGAACGTGAGCGGCGTTCGATGGAGGGCTGAACAGTCAGGCGTTGGGCTGCCGGGTGGCTTTTCACCATCCCTCCTCCCTCTGTCCTTCAGCCAACACACAGACATACGGGACTCGTACTCCTCTCCTAAATGCATCCGTATCGGCACGACACGGTGTCTTGACCCCCTGCATCTCCGTTCCTCGTGTCGGTTTGTTGCGTGTTCGTGGGGCCGCCCGTAATCGGGTCGGGCCGCATCGCGGGATAATCGCCGGCTCCCCTGGCTTCGCTCAGCCCGCAGACTCCCAGAGTAAATATCACTCGCCAGCTAATGGAATATAATGCAGCCTAATGAATCAGAATGGAGCTGCAGCAGATCGGATAAGGAAACGCGGCGCTCTTCGCTAATTCCATTACTGAGCTGCGCCGCGATCGCTCTTTTTAATTAGGGTCACTCTGTGTGCCACAAAAAAATGCTGGTGCTCAAAACGTGAGGCACACTTTTGTGCTGCGGTTATTAATACGCTGGATCCTCAGCTTAAGAACACATCTGTTTGTAACTCGTTTGTTCATAACTTCAAACTCACTTTCGCTACAATGAGAAAAAGCTTAATAATGTAGATGTGCTTTGATATTTTGTGTCATCGACAATTTCACTTTTCAGGGTCACTAAAAATGTCAGATGTTTTCTAAATAGCAGAAAAAAACATTTGTTTTTAATGATCGTACTGTATTTTCTAAATGGTGACCTAAAAATAAGTGAAAAGCAATGAAAGCAGAAGGTGTGTCCACAGTCTCCTACTCAGAGCTGCCCGATTCATCCCAGAAACGTGGAAAATTCTTCATGCTGTTTTGAGTCACCGAGTCACTGTGGAGTCGTCGTGGAAAAGAGCTGAGCTGAGTCGAGGTGGTCACACACTCCTGTTCCAGGTGCTCCTTACTGCCATCTTTTGACTTGGAGAGTAAACACAGTAAATTTCACATCCGCTCGTTGAACAGAAATTGCAGCTGAAAGAAAAGCGAAGAAAACGCCATTAGGAAGAAGTAAGAAAAGTGGAAAATGCGTGTAAGACAAGGAGTCGGTGCACGGCTGCCGCTCGCAGTGTTTCCTCTGCATTTCCTCCGCGTTCGTCGAGTCGATGCGTTAACCGTGAGAGACGGCGCCAGTCCGCGTCCCCTGAAAGGGGGTAAAGCTCGTCTCGCACCACGGGGAAGCCGAAGACTCTTTCGAAGGTGTGCGAGGCCCCCGATCGCGGGCAGCAGTCAGCTGACATGTGGCTGAAACCTTTGAGGGCTTTTCGACTCATTTGTTCAATGTTTTCGCCAGGTACGGATTACCATACATATGCATAATGCAATTACCGTGGTGTGCATAATGCTGTTGTTCCGTAATTGTGTTCAGTAATTACAATGCCCAGCCCCACGCTGGATTAGAATGCTTCTTCTGAATTAAGTAGGAAATAAAAAGCGTGCGCACACGCGGAGCGCGGGGCCCGCAAAGGCCGATCTCGTGGGCAGGCCTGGCGGCGCCACGGTCTCTTCCCTCGGCGCGAATCCGCCGTCGAGGCCAAATCTGTATTTTCCACACGCGTCGCACAAATTATTTAGTGAGAAGCGTGGAAGTTGCTGCTAATGTATTCGAAAGTCACTCACGGAAGCTTAACTCCCGAACTCACCCGGCAGCAGTAAAAGGGCGCTTTCCCTGCGCACTCTCACACCTAAAGGTGACTTTTATCTCAGGGTAACTTCCTGTGGTAATTACTCACTCTGAGGAGCGCCGTTCGGCACGAGGCGGCAGGCGCTGCGTGTGCGCGCTACGTCGGAACGACGCCAGGTTCCGAGTGCCGGGTTGCCGCCGCATTGCCCTGTTGGAGCGAGAAAACGGCCCCCGGAACTTGTGTACGAGAGCAGTACCTAGTGTTGGTAACGTTCCGCCGTGCTGGGGGTGGGGTGGGGTGGGGGTCAGTACCAGTTGCTGGAAGGTCCCCGCTTTACTGAGCGCAGCATGGTGATACCAGCCTTACATTTACCGCTTTACCACCTACATTTACCTACATTTTTTAATTCATCTGATACTTTTCTCCAAAGCTGTTTACACTGTTTTACCCATTTATACAGCAGGGTAATTTTGACTGGTAATTGAGCTGCCCCATTACAGAAGGCAAAAACTGCCGCCTTCGTTAATGGTTAACGCATCGACACAATGAACACATGGAAAACACTGTGAGCAGAATCTGCCTCTGGCTCCTTGTGTTACGGCTCTTTTACAGTTTTCTGATGCTTTTTTAATTGCATTTCCCTCATTTATCTATTTACTAAAATTTCTCTCTGTAGCGCATCAAATTCAACCTGTGTTCACCCTCCGAGCCCATAGGTGGCAGTAAAGAGCAACCAAGCAGCATACCAGTGTGGAACCACCTTGTGGCAAAAGGATCTGGGTTTGAATCCCACCTCCAGCTGCAGAACCCTTGATCTGAAAGAGTGAAAATTACCCAGCTGTATAAATGGGTAAATCAGTGTAAGCAGATTCACGCTGTAAGAAAACATCAGCTAAATGAGTGAATGTGACTGTGCAGGACAGGTGTCCACCTGTCCACCCGTCCTCCAGCCCAAAGGTCCCCCTCTCCCCTCACGGAACACTAGGGTTCATCTGTGAACGTGTCTCGGGGCGCCGCTGCGATGGCATCGCACACGTTTCCGTGGCAACTGCAAAAGGCCGTCATCAGAACTGCGTGTAGCCGCCGAGCCCGAAGGTACTGGACGTGTAGATGGGAACCGTGAGCAGGACCTTCGAGCAGAACCGTGAGCGCCAACGCACCATTTGTAACGTAGCGGGTTTCGCCGCCCGTTCCCTCGGTTCCACAGCTAATCGAGCACCGAAAAGTGACCTGTGACAGTGCATGTGAGCACATCGCCACGCTGCTTGTACTCTGGCTCGGATGCCATCGAGTCTTTGAACGCGAAGCAGCCCGAACGACACTTTAAAAAATGAAAAAGTGAGGTAGCCGGAGGACCGGACTCGCTGCGGGAGGCGCGCTGAGAAAGAGAAGAACGTGGGTTAGGAATCCCGCTTGTCTCGCGCCCAGAGGGCTTCCTCACGACACACCGTTTGACCGGCTGTGCTGCAGAGCCTCAGTGAGCTCACTGTCCAGCGGGCGGCGTTACTGCGGTTTGGCACGTCTTTGTCGGCCCTGGGTCCCGTCCCACGGTCCTCTCGACCGCAGCCGCTGTGTGTTGCGCTCTGAAATGCGCTCCGCAGGGGGGACTGACCTAAGTTGGAGACAGACAGATATATAGAGAGTTTATTGAACCCAAAGGAAATTGTTCATTTTTTTGTATTTGTGTAAAACATGCAGACCTTCCATGCAAGTAACTCTGTGTCATTATGGCGGCCGTGTGTGTCTGTGTATTTTAACCCGGCGATGGACGGAATTAAGCATATTTATTACAGAATAGCAGCCCCCCCCTCATCTGTGGGTGGATAACAGGATGTGAACTGGACAGCAGTTCAGCAGCAGGATTTCAACTGAAAGCCAAGTTAAGTAAACCCCAGTGATGTCCACTGGCAGATGGGACACAGCCACCATACGGTGTGTGTGTGTGTGTGTGTGTGTGTGAAGACGAGAGGTCCAGAGTGTCCTTGTGCCCCTACAGGTCTCCGGTGTCGCTGTCCAGGGTGCTGAACTGAGTGCGTGCAGTGCGTTCAATGTGTTGCTCAGATAAAGCGATGTGGAGAAAAACACGGTAAAGGCTTCGAAATGGATCACATCTTACATAAGAGCCTCCATTAGCAACACAAAGTCTAAATGAATAAATATTAAATAAGAGGCCAGAAAAGTTAATCATCTGTTTATTATTCAGCAAGTTGTCGTCTAGAATGATGCAATATTTCAGTTGCGGAAAATACTGTAAGTAGTGTGAATAGAGGGGGGCGCGGTGGCGCAGTGGGTTGGACCGGGTCTGCGGTTCGAGTCCCGCTTGGGGTGTCTTGCGACGGACTGGCGTCCCCTCCTGGGTGTGTTCCCTCCCCCTCCGGCCTTACGCCCTGTGTTACCGGGTAGGCTCCGGTTCCCCGTGACCCCGTATGCGACAGGCGGTTCTGAAAATGTGTGTGTGTAGTGTGAATAGGACCGTACTGTCACTCTATTTCTGGACAATAAATGTGTGATCCTGGGCCATACCTGCATCTCTCTCTGTCTGTCCAGCTCACCGTCGTCCTCCTCGTTACCCAGCAGTCCTCACCGCCTAAAAATAAACACCATCAACCCTTGTTAGCATCTGGCGTGTCGGTGACGTGCTCCACTACCCCTCGTCACGCTAACGCAGGAGTGACGCCATCACGCGTGCGGCTCGTGAGACGGTTCGAAGGGCATCTGGAGCCAAGATCCTCAGTGCGGCCTCTGGGTCGTGAGCCCGCGGTGGACACCAGACACCATAGGTTTGCATCCTGGGGTGTCTCGTCGGATGCTTTAATTAACATCCATGACAGCGTTCCCCTTGTGGGGACATTAAACCTACATTTCTTCATTTGCATATAAAAATATGTGCAGTGGTTACATCCATTCATTTAGCTGACACTTTGGTCCAAAGCAGCTTACGCTATTAAGCTACTTATAGGTGTTTACTTTCTATACAGCTGGGAAAGTACTTTGCTCAAGGGTCCTACAGCCAGGGGTGGGATTTAAACCAGCGCTTTTTGGGTCCGGAGGGAGCAGCGCTAACCGCTCCCCTACCAAGATTCCGAGTTCAAGTCCCCTCTCCTCTCTAGGGGCCTTGGGCAAGGTTCTTAGCCTGAACTCGTACACTGAGGATTGCTGTGCTGTATGAACAGGTAAATCAGGGTAAGTAACTGGATACTGGGAGTCACTTTGGGGAAAAAACACACAGACTTGTCACGGCAAACCAGAGCCTCCCGCAGCCGCACCCAGGACGGGATGCCGGACCCACCACAGAGCGAGCGCAGGTCAAACCCGCTGCACCACCGCATCTCACTTTGGTGGAATGTCTCAGATGAATGTTTGGATTTCTTGTTATTTTTCTTACCTTTCTGGTTGTCACCTCCTTTTCATTATGGAAATAATTTCATATACAGATCTTTCCAGACGACAGAGACGCAGAAGTTCCACAAAAGCCAAACCACTTAAAAGTGTTCAGAAATGAAGATGGTTTTTTGTAGCGATTTTTTTGTAAGTGAGTTTAAATGGTCTCTTCCATGTGCTGTCTGCTGCTCCGCTGTGACTCATTTTGCTACTTTAGGAAAATGTTTTTCTTAAAAGGGTCCCCAAGTGGCAATCTAACATTTCTAATTAATTCAGCGTTCGCTTCTCCGATACAAAAGAAATGTAGCACGTATTCCTCCCCTTATGTTCTCGACTCCAAAGTGGTTTTATTTTTAGAAGAAGAATCGCTCAGGCCTAAGAGGTTCGTTACCGCGGTGCACGTTAACCCTCATCGGTGCTTTTAATATGATGGAGATTCGGTATTACAGTCGTTTCCATTGATTATACATTTGTAACGCACACGGCCTTTTAAGAGTGTCTGCGTAGCTCGTGGAAAAATGGGAACTCGCTGATTTATAACATCTGGGGTAAAAAAGAAAAGTTTTAAACTTTGCCTTGTTACGTGGTGCCATGTTCTACTCGTAAAGTTTCCACTATAACAGTTTTAAAATGCCATTAAGATCCTGCGGATGTTCGAGCGCGGACTGTGCTGAAGAGCGAGGTACGGTGACGTAGACGGCGTGCTCTTCTTACACGTTTTCAGTCTTCTCGGGTTCTTCGTTTCTTTTTGTTGGCGTTTTCTTCGCTTCTCCGAGTGACCACCTTACTTCAACTCACTTCCACGGTGTTTACGGTTCCTGAACGTCAGCGATCAAAATCAAAGTCAAGGAACGTTGACCGTGTTCGTGAGGCAAACTGCTCAGCGGCGAGCGTTGAAGAGACATTTGCGGAGACAATGTATTCGTATCTTCGTTTTAAATTAGTTTGAATTGTTTTATGGCTCACAGTTCTTAAAAAGCATCTCAATGAATAAATGTAAATGTAAAGATGTATTTTTAATAATTATTGCTATATCCAAGATTTGTACCAAGCCTAGCCTGCAGATGAGTAAAGGAACATCTGTATTATTAATGTTTTATACCTGGTGCTTTGGGGGGTGCGGTGGCGCAGTGGGTTGGACCGCAGTCCTGCTCTCCGGTGGGTCTGGGGTTCGAGTCCCGCTTGGGATGCCTTGCGACAGACTGGCGTCCCGTCCTGGGTGTGTCCCCTCCGGCCTTACGCCCTGTGTTGCCGGGTAGGCTCCGGTTCCCCCGCGACCCCGTATGGGACAAGCGGTTCTGACAATGACCTGGTGCTTTGTGAACAACAGCGATGGAGTGGCTTAAACTGACTGACATCCTTCGGTCTCAAGTGTGTTATAAGTGGAGGAGCTTCCGTTTGACCTACGAGTGTAAGCAGTACATCTGGACTTCGAAACCTGCTTTTGTTTGTCTGTGCTGCTGCGTAATGCCTTCCTGACAGATGATCCATGCAAACACTTACCAGGGTAAAGACCAATTGTCAGAAATGTTTGATGTTTTTTGCGTATCCTCTGTGTGTGTGTGTGTGTGTGTGTGTGTGTGTGTGTGTGTGGGGATCTCATTAGCGCACACCACGAGCAGCTCCTGGAGACGCTCGAGACGCGATGAGGAGGAGGAATGTGAGGAATGTGTGTCTCAGCTCGTCCACGGCACCGTTTCATCAGCAGTGCAGTAATTCACTCTGGAGACACTGCCATGGTGCGTGCGTTACCAGAGATGCTGCAAGTCGAAACACATCTCAGCGCTAACAAATCTGAGGAGGTGGTGTGTGCGCAGCGCGGACGAGGGACAAGTTCATACTGAGAGCTCGGAGGGAAGGTCACAGCTGCAGTGCGGTGAAGGACGGGACCCCCGACTCTCCGGTAAAACTGTGGAATGTCAGTGTCACTGTGACCACAAACATCTCATGTGGAAAAATTAATTAAATGCTGCATTTCACCTGTTATCCTCCGGTGTAAAGTACATACTGTGTACGTCGCTGAAATAATGCCAGACGTAAGGAGGCATTTTTGTGTCTGCACCCCCGGTTACTGTATGGTCTTTGTGGCGTTACCCTGCATGCTGTGTAGCTCATCTGCCATCATATGAGCCCTAACATGAACCTCGCAGTGAGCGGCTGTCAACCAGAATGTGAGTTGGTCACAGTCCCAGGTTGGGTACAGACTCCGCCCACTGAGTATAGACTCCACCCATTCTCATCTTAGACCCCACCCACTGGGTCCAGACTCCACCCATATTCACTCCGGACTCCTCACAGGCTGCTCGGTTCCCCAGATGTTCCGTAGGCTCCGCCCAGCCGGCACCTGCACTGTGAACCGGGCAGCACTGTGGTTCAGAGCTTCAGCGCAGCTGGAAATTTCTCTGCTCTCAGGTTCCATGTGCTGCATCATCTATAGTGAGAGTCACAGCTACAGTTTGGATAACCCTGCACACACACACACACACACACACACAGAGCCCAACTGCAACCATGCAGTGCTTCAGTCAGACAGATATGCACTTGAGCTCCTACTTTTACATCATTTCTTACTTCAATAATACATGTTGGAGGCAAAATTGCGTTTTGTAGGAGCTGAAAGTGCTGCTTCATTAAAACATGATGCTGATGAGCAGCACAGATCCCTGGGTATGCAGGTGTGACACACGTCACACACACTCATCGCCCTTCACTGGACACAAACACACTCCGTACTGACCTCCTCTGAACACACCGGACTCTTCGTCCAGGAGTCCCGCAGGACCCCGAAGATGCGTCCTCCAGTGCGTGTCTCACAGATGGATGGAACTGAGCAGAAAGCAAAGTGCTGCTCACCCCCAGCGCCTCCCACCCCCACTCCCACACCACCCCCCCAGCCACCACCCTCTGTAATTTGTCTGAGAGCTATTGCTTTGGATTCAGATGTACATTCCTCAGTCTGCTGTCATCACCATGGAAACTAGACTGCAGTAAGAGAATCTGTCAGCATGGGGGGCCAGGGGTGGGTGCTGGGGGGGGGGGCTGTGGCGCTGACATGGAGAACGTAGGGAGCGGGGAGGGGGGGTGTCACACTCCAGAGCAGAGCAGGGGGTCATTTCCTGTGGGCTTCTAAAATTTCCAGAAACTCCACCGTGGAGGACGTTACCCATTTTGGCCAGATAGAACCGGACTGGGGGGAGTCGACTGGGGGGTTGGGGGGGGGTGTACAGTTCAGCAACTTGTGAAACTGGAGACACAGAGACCCAAAGAGCACAGTCACCCCCAAGCCCCCCATCTACATAACATCTGCACTAATGCATCTACACTACTGTTTGTACACTACGCTGTTTACATTACCATGTTCACACTACTCCATTTACACTACCGAATCATCGCTGCAGTATTAGCTTGACTACAATTTATGTCATAATATCTTGAAATTAAATTTAATTACATATTGTTTAGGGGGAGTGGTGGTGCAGTGAGTTTGACTGGGTCCTGCTCTCTGGTAGGTATGGGGTTCAAGTCCCGCTTGGGGTGCCTTGTAACTTGTGGGCGTCCTGTCCTGGGTGTGTCCCCTCCCCCTCCAGCCCTGCACCCTGTGTTGCTGGATTGGGCTCCGGATTGCTGCGACCGTGCTTGGAAGGAGCAGTGTGTGTGTGTGTGTGTGTGTTGTTTAAAGCTCAGTGTGCGGAGCTCTGGGAGTCTGTGCTTCTGACAGCACTTTGTTCATCATCCCTGATTGTCACTCATTGTTGCTGTTGGTGCCTCTCAGTTAACAAGTGGAAGATCGAAGGTTGTTGGGTTTGTTCTGGGGTTCATGCGGGGCTTTGACCCCATATCTTCCCTGGCACTTTGTACACGTTCACAGCTGACCTCGAACCCAGACAGGAAGCTAGTGGGGCGAGTCCAACAGGCTGGAGATGTTCTCAACATCCCGAGATGTATGAAGCCCTTACCATCAAAAATACGCTTCTAAAGAATATGAGCCGTCAGAAGATGATGCTGCTTCTCCCGTCCAGCCGACCTCCACACCTCGGCTTCCTGAGGTTCAGAATCTCTGCTCTCCTCCTAATGAGCTTGTTTTGTCTCGACTTCCACAAGAACTTCAGACGTTTTGCTCAGAAGCAGCCCCTTTGCGCTCCATACACACCAAACCTCTGATAATCACCGTTGGTTTCTCCTCTTCCACATCTCCACACGTAGCTGTGGATGGTCACGCCCTCTGGTCATCTTGTGGTCGACTTCCGCACGCCATCATGTTGTGTTGCCATAGACTGACGAGGGTTCAGAGAGTAACCCGTGTTCTCCACCTTGAGTCGAGCGCTTCAGTTCGCCCTGTGGTCGAACCCGCTGTCCAGCTTTCCTCTTTATTCTTTCTTTTACCGCCTTAAACAAAGTGCGGGACAGTAGAACTGCATGAATTGTGGGGCACAGCCGCCACCCCTCTAGTGCTCGTACCGCGACCCTTCCGGAGCGCCAGGACCCCACAGAGTATCGCCAGCATTCGTCATCATCGCCCATCAATGCGACCCAGCGGGAGGCGAGCCGATCCGCAGGCTGTCGCACGCAGCTTCACGCCGGACACACGCCGGACAGAGGGGGTTTCACATGGATCAGAAGGTTCCAGAGAGCTGGTGGGAGGGGCCTGTCTGTGTATTACAGCAAAATTCATAACAGCTCCACAAAATCTGCAGAAGAGTCCGTTTGCCCTGGACTCCACCCCCTGGGATCGACCTGCGTCACAGAATGGATGCAGGCTCAGCAGCGTCTTCAGTGGTCCTGTGTGGTCGAGGACGGCGGGGCAACAACCCCCGACTTACTGCCGCCTGCTTTTTGGCGTCTTGTGAACGTCTCACCGCCGGTCGCGTTTCACCACCACCTGTGTGTCGATCATCGCTGCTTCACCAAAATCTTCTTGTGTCGACAGCGAAGCCACGTATCACGGTCTACTTCTGTCGGTGTGTCGAGGTCCGTTAGCTGGACTCTGTCTCTTCATAACTGGTTTTGTTCATAACTCCAAAGTCAGGTTTGCTGCCGAGTCTCAATCCATAAAAGCGGCGAAATACAGGCGTCTCACCGTTTCTTCTCGCTTTAGTTCTCTAAAAGCGCCACGCCAGTGTACGGCACCGGTGAAAGGTTCCCTTCACTTGCTGGAAAACGTCTTTCTGTCTCCCAGCTCTTCTGCAGCAGCTCCCACAGATGTAGGACACTCGTGTGCTGTTTGACCTTCACTCTTCTGACCCGTGCTGCTCCGCACGGCTCATTGGGTGTCACCAGCCTCTTCCTTAACCGTCTCCTTCACCCATGCTGCTTCTGGAAACCAAACTCCCAGCATCTCCCCACATCCAGCTGTTTAACTCAGGAGCCTCGGAGATGTTGCCGCGGCGTCACGCCGAGAGACACCCAACGCTGGCTAATTAAATATTCATGAGGGGTTTGAGCGCCGAGGCTCTTTTCATTACCATTTGGCAGAGGCGTCTCAGCAGAGTCATCGAAGGGCTGCTCTCCCACCAGACAGTGTGTGTGTGTGTGTGTGTGTGTGTGGCAGTGCTGAGTGTCTCTGTTCAATGCTCCTTCCTAGCCACCCTCACACAGCCAGGCCCCGCACACCCCACGGCGAACTGGCCGCCGTCCCTCATTTCCCGCCTTCACAAACAAAGAGGTCGTTCAGTAGACAGAGCAGCGATTTCACACTCAGTTTGGACCCATTATCATCACTGCCGTACACACTGCACACTGTACACACTGTTCCCGTCACTTTCCTTTGGATTACTGGCTTAGCGCTGAGCACGAGCACGGCGCCCGGCTCCGGCGGACTGTTTCTGAGTGCCTTTTGAACCCGGCACCGCACGGCACAGCGGGCACCGTCACACCTGGCAGCACGGGCACACTGGGAGGTCTGGCTCACTCTCAGTGTCACTGAAGCAAAGGAGAGATCTGATGGATTTACATCCATTTACCAGTAGTGTAAACTGCTCACATTCTCAGCCCTCTGATGGACTGGCATGCTGTCCAGGCTTTTACCCTGCTACGTACCATATGTGTTACTCTGGTTACGTTTCTTCGCGTGCGCTTATACGTTACTTCATACGTGCACTTGACTGTGTTTTTGCCTTGGAGCACCATCCACTGACAGTCCTCCCCCCTCCTCAAGGGAGCAGGCAGAGAGAGTAGGCCACTCCACACAAAGCTCACAAACTCCTCCCACTGGAGCTGAAGCCCCTCCCACTCTGCAGCTGCTCATCGGGGAGGCGTGTCAAGTGACTCAGCTGAGCGTTCTGATGCGCGGTGAACGCCGAACGGCTCAGGAAATGGCAAGAGGCTCTTCTTTGACACCGAGGGCGTTTTGACTCGCATTTTTGTCTCTTCAAAACTGTTCACTATGAACACAGTCAGACATTGTAGCCGCACAGTTCTATGTTCATATTCGGCAACTCCCCAAAATAAGTTTAATCAGCAGGTGGCAAAAGTACACACACACACCCAGGATGGGACCCCAGTCCATCTCGGGGCACCTCAAGCACGACTCGAACCCCAGACCCACTGGAGAGCAGGACCCGGTCCAACCCACTGCGCCACCGCACCCCCCATGGCAAAAGTAGAATACTTTTATACAAAGTATTATATTTCTATAATTATATAAACTGTATAATTAATATATAGTTTATATTATGCTTAATACAAAAGAATGTGTAAATACACTGGCTGCCTGCTACGCGAAGGGTTAAATTGAAGATGGTGCTGTGATGACTGTTTCTCCGCTCATCCTGACGGTCTTTGATTCAGGGTTAATTGTAGTAACTAGATGGCTCATTTGCATACGCTAGGCTCCAGCATCAGAATGCTTAGTTACAAACTTCACACCTGTCTGCTACTCAGTGATGAGTAATTAGTTATTAGACATATGAAAGAGGGGAACAAGCTGGTGTTGTTTTCAAGAGCCCAGCGTGTCACTTGTCACACATTATTACACCTCCTTAGCATATATGGAACAAATGTCGGTCCCTTGTCCCGACTCCTGACCAGGCTGAGTGACACTTCTCTATGAGGGCCATCATGTGGTTTCCCATTTTACCACACATGAGCAGTGTAGGGGCGCACTGTCATCCTGAAACACGGGAACACCATGAGGGAACAGAGTTCGTACCATAAGGTGCACCCGGTCCCGTAAAAAGGCCTCACGGTCCCCGAGCGTTACGCAAGCGTGCAAATGACCGTCGCGAGACAGCTGCCAGAAGCATCATGGATCCCCAACCATATTTTTCAGCTGGCAACAGACATTGTGCGTCGGAGGCATCCTTTCGTTTTTTCCAGATGTGAACTGTGTCGATGTAGGAAACGGCGAAAGACGACTCATGGGACCACATTACTCTTTTCGCTCATCGGGGCTCCAGGTTTTGTGCTCCAGCATCAGGTTAAGAGCGTTTGAAACTCATGACGTACAGCGTTTGTTGACGCTGCGTCACAGAGGTGCTCGTTCAATTCTGTGGTAGTTTTTGAGGCTGTACTTCTGGGGCGTTTGGTCATCGAAGTGTCGGTCCGTCCCTGTCGGTGAGCGCCCGCTCGTGACCGCTCTTCCTCTTTGCCCGTGCAGGGTGTCCGTGTTCGCCGTGAGCTCCCGCCGCTTTTGAGTCTCTTTCCTCTCAGGCATTCAATCATGACGCAGGTTTTGTGAGCGATACGCCATCTGAAGCTACGCTGACAGAGGAGAAGATGGCCCAGTTCCAGTTGGGTGTCCAGTCCTCCTGGGCGTTAGCTCTTCGTGAGTGAGCATCTTCTCGAGCTCTTTGGTGGGGCTCCAGCTCTGGACTGTAAGTCGAGGAGGAGGGAGCAGGCTTGACGCAGTGCACAGTGTGGAGTGTCCCACATAGTGAGAGCCCAGCCTGTACCTACTTTTACTATGAGGAATAAAATTCCTTTACCTTTCACTAGTCTGCAGTCACTGACCCCAAAACTGTTGGCTGAACAGGTGTGACACCACCTGAGCGCCAGGTGCTCTAACTCACAGGCTGAGGAGTCTTTCCTAGTTCTGAGCTCAAGAGTCCTGTCATTTGTCCAGCTGCTTTTGGGAAGCTGGACATCGAGAATAAGCCCAATATTGTCTCTAACGAAAGACACATTATTCCGTGTTATTGCGTTCTCCTGCTGCGTGACTCTCAGTGTCAATTACACCTTTGGATCCTCAGCAGGTAGATCCTGAAGTGCCATGGTGTGTGTGTGTGTGTGTGTGTGTACCCTGCTGGATCTCTCTTGCTCCTGCTCCCTCGGTCAACGGTCGAACCCGGGACGGTTTTCTGGTTCCAGCTGAGCTCTGGACGGAGCCCTTTGCTTCGCACCGGATCCTTCTCCACCGGTTTTAAACCGCATGTTGTTCACGGAGCATTAAGTGAGAATATTTTGACGAAGCAGCTGCTGCAGCTGCGTTTGAGCAAATCAAAGTGTCATTTGAACATCTGTGAAAGGCTCTCGAAACTCAGTTTAAACTCTTTGAGGGGAGTTACGCTGTTCAAGGGCCACGAGTGACCGAGTGAGCGAACGACTCGCGTGACGCTCACTTGGGTTCTTTTCCACCCAGAAAACACCGAAACACCTTCGCCTGTGTTTGCAGTGCAGTCCGTCGCTTCGTCGTTTGTCCGCTCGGGGCTCTCGCTGTCAGCCGTTCTTCGGCCAGTGATTTTCCTCATTGCGTAACGCTGCGAGTCACGTGACGTCTCGTGTTGCCTCCTCATTTACGTGACGCATTGATGTGAGCGCGCACTAATGAAGGCCTGTAGCCGAAACACATCCGTGCTTCGGCTTCCTGTGTCTACATCTCCTACGGTAACGTACACCGTTCTCGCTGAGAGCTCTGCTCCTCTCTGCACTTGAACTCCTCTTTTTCATGTCGTTTAATTCGGTTGATTCTGAGAATCAGCAGCTCGGTCGAGGTGATGAATGAAGAGTCCAGTGAGTCGGAGCTGAAATGTCCTGGAGGGGTCCAGGCCCGCATTTCGGGGAAAAATGAAACAAAGACCTTTTGGGGAGCTTCCTGTGCCGTGTGTGTGTGTGTGTGTGTGTGTGTGTGTGTGTGTGTGTGCGTACGCACCCTTGCGTGACACAAATGGGTGCTTTACGAAAACACACCCATTCTGTCCTCATGTTTCATACCCTTCCTGCCGCTGTCCCACTGAACGTGAAAGTGGTGCGAGGAGGTATGAGAGGACCTCGCTGCGGACGGAACAGCGATGGTCCATTTGGTCATCTTGGTCATCATGCTCATCCTCATGGCCTGCTTGGGGTGCTGGTCTCCTTCTTCCCATCATTTGCACCATGCCCAACCAAACACGCGGAGGGTGCGCTTCCTTTCACTTTGTATGTATGGAGACAAATCTTTTGTTAGAGAGCAAAGATGAAAGTGTAATTGTTTCAATCAATCACTGCTTAAGTACTGAATACTAAAAGGGTTTATGAACCTCAGCTACTTTGTATCTGTTTTTGATGCGCATGGAGACAGGTATCCCTTTGAGCAGTTTATGAACATCCCACCCGTTCCATGACAAACCGAGCTATTGTGTACATTCCCCACGTCCTCACGGTCACCCTGAGCCTCAGCCAATTACAGCCATTGCTGAATGTCAATAAAAACAACGGAAAGAGCAGATTCACAACTATGATTTATTCATTTATCTGACGCTTTTCTCCAAAGCCATTGATGGTGTTAAGCTGTTTACAGTTATTTACCCATCTCCCCACACAGCAGGGTCATTTTTACTCCACCAATTCAGGGTAAGTACCTTGATTCAAGGTCCTACAGCAGGAGGGGGGTTTCGAATCAGGGTCCTTCAAATGGTAAGCAGCACCTCAAACCACAACACCCACTGCTGCCTGTGTTGATGGACCAAACTTTAATTTGTGTTCAGACGATGTCGTGCTGAATGCCTTTTGGGTCAAGTTCAAGTTTTATGTGTCACATACACAACCGCTCTTAGTACGGCATCCAGTGAAATGCTTCTCCGACTGTCCGTGATACAGACTAATAGTAGCGATAATAAACAAAGGCGGTACAAATAAAGTAGAAATTAGAATCATACTACAGAAATATTAAGAATATATAATGATGAAAATAGCATAAAATAACTAAAGTAAGAGAAAAAATATAGTGGTCGAAAAATGTGGAATAATATAGAAATGTAATAAAAATGTATTAGCTATATAGGGCAAAATAGAATGTATTTGAGAAGAAAAATGCAATATGTGTCCAATACACACACACAGTCTGAAACCGAATGTCCCAAGCGGGGTCGTGGTGAGCCAGAGCCTAACCTGGCAACACAGGGCATAAGGCTGGAGGGGGAGGGGACACACCCAGGACGGGACGCCAGTCCATCTAGAGTCCAATATTAAAGGTTAAATAAGAAAAAAGTGCAATGTGTGCAATGTTGTGCGGAGAAAAAATCGATGGGGGAAGAGATGGTGTGTGTGTTGGCTTCGACTCTAGCTCAGTCTGTGTGCAGTTTGCATGTTCTCCCCATGTCATACTGTTTTTTCCAGGTGCTCTGGTTTCCTCCCACAGTCCCCTCTAAATTGCCTGTTGTGTGTGTGTGTGTATGTGTGTGCGAGAGAGAGAGAGAGAGAGAGATAGACTGCCCAATGACTGACTGACTGGTGTCCAGTCCAGGCTGTGCCCTGTCTCACCCCCTGTGCTTCCAGGATAGGCTCTGGAGCACCGCGACCCTGCTACTGGCAGCGAATGTTTGTTGACCCACCTGAGCCTAGTCCCACATTAGACCCCGGGACCACAGGAGAGTTACGCCCTCCAGAATTGCCCCACGCAGGTCCCAGAGTCAAGGAGCCAAGTCGGATTCCGTGGTCAGAGCCGAGAGCGAGAGCCCACAGTCGGGACCGAAGAGTCGGGTGCCATAGACGGTGTCGCTCGCTACATCTTCCGACCCTCGACGCTCCACGGGCCAAGTCCAGCTCTCAACGGCCCAATAACCCTGATTAAAGTGGGAAGGGTGCTGCTGCTGCTGCCACCGCTGAGCCAAAAAGCCTTTTATTCTTCAAATATTCATCACTCAGCTGCAGATATAATCCTATTTTTGGCACGGGGTTGGTGGGGGCAGTGCCCAGGATGGAGATGAGTTTACCAGAAGCAGCAGGATGAGGCTCTTCTTCTCATGCTGCTTTCCTTGAACTGGCCACTACCTTCAGGCGTGACCTCCCCGGGGTCGCCACAGAGGGTTAGGGAAGCGGTGCACTTTAGGTCTGAGGAAACTTACGGCTCCTAAGTGAGCGGCAGTGAAGGAATGATGGAAACATCCCTTTGCACAAAGAACAGCTGGAGTGTCATGAGAAACCCTCCGGTGAAGGACCAGGGCAGTGACCAAGGCACCACCGGTCCCATGAGCACCTTGCGAGGTGATGATTTCACCTATTTCTCATTTCACAAATCGGGCCCTTTGGGAAGCGCTCGTGCCGCGGTGGAGCTCTAGGTTCCATCGGCTGTGAGACGCGATAACCAGTTTCCCCGGAATCCCGCGGCAAACACCATCGAAGGTCTGTCTGCTGGATGCTGCCGAAATCCCGGATTCCGTCCGCAGCACCAAATACCTTGTCCTCGTTGCCTCGCTCTCCGATTAGGCAAAAGTGCCACTAAGCCCATCGTCTCGTCGTTTTATCATGTTTGTGCGGCTCAAAGCGGCGTCGACCCCCCGCTGCCCCATCTGATCTCTTTCCACGAGTGGAAATGAGTCTCTTTGTGAAGCAAATGTCTAATAACGTGACAAGCAAAGGATAAAAAAATTCACACTGTGTAGACAAGCGTGCAAAATGAAAACATTTCTCCGTAGAAAAGTGTGAGTGTCCCAGGGAGGCGCCGTCCCGCGGCACTCGGACACCGATCTCAGGTCCGCTGGGCCAAACCGGACGTTTCCTTCCCTCCCGATTCGCAGCCAATGCGTTCGGATTCACCGCGGTCCACATGCATTCATTTAGCTGACACTCGTGTACCGCGTTCGGCTACGTGCGCTCATTTACCCATGTGTGCAGCGGGGTCATTGTTACTGTACTGATTCGGGGAAAGTACCTTGATCAACGGTACTATAGCAGGAGGAGGGATGCCAGCCTTTGACCTTCAGCTGCAGTGTGGCTCTTCTAACTACTACGCCCCCTGCTGCCCCAATTGGCAGTCCATGGTAAAGGATGGCGTGTCCTGCGGGGGGCTCTAGGAATTCCCACAGGCGCTGTGACTCTGCTCACCACAGGGAGACTCGGTCGAACCCGATGCTTCTTTCCGGCCCCCTTGTTTTTTCCCTCCCTGGCAGGTTTGGGACGCTGTCGGATGGCGGTTCGAAGGTCGGGACCAGAGCCTCACTAAGACAGATCTGCTGAGGTTCCATCAGCTCCGTGACGACAGCACGGACATTGTGGGGGCGCTGGCCCAGGGGTCCGACAAACGCACGTGGGTCTTGATAACACGGGAGTTATGTCATATCCATGTTCAGGGGTTCCCCCCTGCCAGAGTGTGTGAATGTGTCGGGTGAAATGTGGGCGTGTGTATTTATCTCAGAGTTCTTGATGGATTTACATAAGGTGAGATGTGTGTGTGTGTGTGTGTGTGTGTCCAGGCTTTCGAGTGAACTCGCTAAAACGATCAGAAGTTCATATCGCTTAATGAATACGAAGCAGTGGAGCGTGAAGCTGAAGGAAGCTGTGAAATTTGTGATGTAATGAGCACTTTCCACCTGATGGAGCCGAGCTGCTCTGGGGGGCGAGGGGGGAGGCCATTCGCACACGGGGCAAAGCCTTTGTACCGCGAACGAGGCCCGGGCGGTGGGGTCCGAGCCGGAGGGATGCGATCCAACGCCCTGTCTGCTGCAAAGTGTCCCACGCACACTGTGGTTTTCAGCTTTCTTTTAATTTCTCAGTAACGGGGAGGCAGCAGAGAAAGAAGTGCCAACACTGGGGGGGGGGAAATTAGACAAAAAGCTTAAAATGGGTCGTCTTTATGGCTCTGCAGTCACTGCAGGGTAAGATGGTGCTCATGTCGCGCTTGATGTCGTTCGCAAACGCAGCACAGCTTTTCTCTTGCTGAATTTGCTCTTTCAAATAGGAAATTCTGCCCGAGAGACAAGGGGACTGATCAAACGGTGTTCGTTTCCCAGGTTCGAATCCCTCCTCCTGCTCACGTCCCCTTCATCGTGGTACTTAGTGTGAAGTGAAACAGTAAAAATTACCCTGCTGTATAAATAATGATCTTAACATTGTAGAACTGCTTTGAAGAAAAGGATCAGGCAGATAAATGAGCGTAAATCAGCGTAAAAACGTTTTCTGTCACAGCACCGTAAGTCACCGGAGCCAAATGAAGGAAAACAAATGACTTTCTGTCCCCTGATCAGTGTTACGAAAGAGGAATCTTTGCCTCGAGAAGCGAGATTTAATTTTGTCTCTTAACAAGACACATCTCCTCACGTGTCATTTACACGACACGCCAGTCAATAGGTTATGATGAACTCATGTACCGTGGTACATGTGCACAGTTTTACCCTGCTGTACTCTGCTGTTTTAATCTCGACGAGGGACTGTAGATCACAGCTCACCGAAAGACAGGAAACCCTAGAAAACAGTGAATTGTGTTGTGTGTGTGTGTGTGTCTGACCCGCTGTGAAACACTTGAGCACTTTATGGAAAGACGCTCATTTTAGTCATGTCCTACGGGGCACAAAAGCGCTGAGGGGTGTGGGGGGGGGGGACCCGATTCCGTTCGCGGTCCTCTGGCTCACTGATGACCGGGAGGTGATGCTTCGACCCCACAGGGAGCCCGTCGCACCCAGCGCACCCGTCGGCCTTGAACCCGATGCACTCGGACCCTTGAAGGATGAAGCGGCGACACGTTGAAATTTTGCTTTTTGCTGCTTCTCATCCTTCTGCTGCACTGTGTCTGTTGCGCCGGCTGTGTGTTCCGTGCGTATTGTGTTCTGTGTACCTCACTGCCACAGCCATGCCATCAACATAATCAGACACGCCTGGGACCTGGCAGGATATAAGGCAGAAGCAAACGTAGAAGGACGCGGAACCTTGTTCGCCGACAGCTCGCTCGTTTCGAGTCAGCCCGCTTCTCGCTTCTGATCCTCGTTCCCCGTTCCTAGCCGACCCGCCCGAGTCCTTCTCCGAAACCTCTTCCCTTCCTGCGATCTGATCCGTGTTCTCGCGTTTGACCCGTCGCCTGCGTTCACCGACCACGATTCTGGATTTCCCGATAAACGACGTTTGCGGTCCGAAGACCCAAGCCTGTCCCTGACTACGGTTCCTGTCCAGCCCCTAAATAAACTCCCGTGTACTCCGCAATTGAGTCCGCCTTCTCCTTCCGGACGAAAACGTGGCACTCGCGCTACGAACACGTGACCTGTGGGTTTTTTATTTTTTCTGAAAACATTTGATGCCGGTTTACTTATTTTTAACGGCCTTTTCTCCACCCGACTGTTTATCGCAGTTTCGCAACAGGTTGAAAATGTAGAACGAGCTGCAGTTCCACTTTCCGCCATTAGTTGGCAGCAGCAAACACTCAGATAGAATTGAAACTGAGCGGCGGGGTCTGCGTGTGTGCGCGTGCGTTTGGGGGGCGGGCACAGTTTCAGAGAGCTCTGCGGAACCGCCTTCATTCGGAGTGTTTTTAATTCGGAGAATTTTTCATCCGCTCTAGCTTTACGTCACCGTTTTACCCTCCGTGGTGCTGTTTCCCCTCGGTAGACTCCGAGTCGACGTAACAAACAGCTTGAGTTGTCCCCTGTCGCGTTAGCGAGCGGAGGGACGCGTGCGTTTCGCGCGAGTGCTGCGTACCTGAGCGTGCAAAGACCCCTGTAACCGCTGTCCACCTTTGTGCCCCTCGCAGGTTCCACACCAGGTGAGCGCGCTGACGTTCTACAGGTACGAGCAGCCGATGATGGACTACTGCCAGGCCCACCAGCCTTTGCACCTCAACGTGGGCTTTGAGGGCCCCCCCCAAGGACCGGAGGAGCGGGGGCCCCGCGAGCGCGGCACGGCGAAGACTATCGCCCCGCCCGCCGGGCCCGCTGCCCCTCTCCCCCGTCCCCTTCCCCGGACCCCTCCGCAGTGAGGCCCCCCCCCCCCCCCCTGCGGGGTCCACCTCGCGGGAAGCGACACGGAAGCGGGAACGGACTGGCGCGGACCCTGCGTTCGGAGCGCCCGGAGACACGGAGACGGTCCACGGTGTCCCGGCGAAGGCCAGAGCGCCCCCCCCGCCCCCCCCGCCCCCGAAGGCTGCACCTCTCTCTGTGTCCACATAGTGTGTTAGCACTTCCTCCTCCATGCAGACACTCGCCGGTTCTGTGACACCTTTATTTGGGAAAGTTTTTTTTTTTCCTTTTTTTGCAAATTGTTGAAAAAACCCAAGTATTGAGAAACGATTCGGTTTCTGCTCCTTCACTTGTTCCCTGAGCTCCACGCGGCACATTTCTGAACAATTAACGTAGGAATTCCCTCAGTGCTTCGTAGCTCATGGAAATGTGCAATAAAGCCAAGCGGGAAGGAAGAGAGACGCAGGAGGAGCGGACGGCAGATGGACGCCTTCCCGAAGGTCTCCTAGCGGCGCCCGCAGGCGGCGACCGCGGTAAATCACCCTGCAGGTCTGACTATAGAACAGAGGGAGTCCGCTCTGTTATGTTGCCGGGATTTCGCTATAAATGATGTACGATTCACTTCTTCTGTTGTGGTTTGTTGATCTGCAACAATGGCTTGTATGTCTCACCAAACGACAAGTATCTGTATTTTTTCTGTGTGTTTTAATGCTCTGTTTTATACACTCTGTTGCTTTTAAAATACCGCGCTGTTTCATTATGACTCATTGCACGTCCGCTCCTACACGATGCGTATTTCTGTTTACCGCGGTCATCTCTTCGCTCACGTGGGCGCGTGCCCCCCCGTCGATGCGCACTGGCTCCTGCTGCTACGAGTCGTCGCGCTGTGAACTCCTCAAGACACACACATTGTCCAGTTTATCTCGATATTCGAAACTGCGCTTTCTTCGCTCACCTTCTTTCTAAAGTTCCGTCCGCAGCGGAGCGGAAAGCCACCTGCGTTTACCCTCCGAGCCCATAGGTGGCAGTAAAGAGCCCCGACACGCGAGAGGAGGGAACCGCCGCCCTTCGATTCGGCGCCACGGAGTTCGCAGCTCGCGTCCAATCGGCGCGAACAACTTTGCGCTTTTCCCTTAGCGAACGATGAGCACCGAATAGGAGAGAATGTACTGCTGTTTCCAACGAGTTCAAATGATCTTCACTGTGTCTCAAAGTTAATTAAAATACTGAAATATTAAGTATTTCTTTTATTATGGCTATATGTGAGATTTGTACGCAAAATAGTAAACGGAAATAAACGAAGGGACGACTGTGCAATGAAGTGGTAAAAGTCACTGTGGAGTTAAGAGCACTTGTGCAAAGATGACGAGTATCTACTCACTTCCGCAGCAGGGTCATTTTAAGTGAGTAAATCAGGGTAAGTACCTTACTCAAAGGTACCACAGCTGGAAGTGGGATTTGAACCCATGACCTTCAGGCCTCCAGGCACTGTTTCTAAGCACTGCTCTCCCAGGCCACATGTTAAGCAGACTTCCAGCCTGCAGGAGTACCCCACAAAAACGCAGTAAAACACAAACGTGGGCCGTCTTCGGAGCCTTTCGGGGCCTTCGAGGGCTGGTCCGCTCTTCTCGGGAGAGCTCGCTATTTAGAAACGCTCGTTTTGCCGTTGCCTCGCTGCACGGAACACACTGACACACACCCGCACTCCCACACTGCTCTGTAAAGAGCTCGATGACCGTTGGCGATTGAGGTGCTTCGCTTCCTGCCACCCACTGACCGATCAGAGAGTCCTGCCCGCGTCCCCGGGGAGGCGAACCCGAGGCACCAGCAGCCCCGGGTGATGCTTGTGTCGGCCGCCTATACGGCGCCTCCCCCGCCTCGCCCGCCTCGCCGCCTTTACCCAGAAGGCTGTGCGTCCGGCTAGAAATCCCGGGAACAGGTGGCTGGGGGTCCCAACTGGTCGACCCGGGGGATTGGACCTCATGCCAACGCATTTCTTGCTCCAGGGAAGGAGGCGAACGTTCAGAGGCATTCGAGGGACAGCAGCGAGAAGGACCGTGAAACACAGTGGTCCTGTAGCTGTGCGACTGAAAACACACGTGTTCCACAGAGCGGTCTTATTCTCGGTGTGTGTGTGCGAGTGTGTGTGTGTCTCTCCGCTCTAGAGGTGAACGCACAATTCCATGTGAGGTTCCTCACCCCACGTCCCACAGAGTGTCTTCATCAAAGGCTGCTGTGTACAGCGGCGCTCGGTTCCGAGACGTCTGTGTATCCGCACACGGACCAAAGGCGGACGCCCCTCGCTCTGTACCGCGGTACACACTGCAGTACGTGTACTTTATGTCTAAAAATATACGTTTGTCACAGTAGGAACTCGCACATTCCTTTGGAAAAGCAGGTGAACGTGAGTGTGTGTCGGTGTGCGAGAGACGAGAGCGCCGCCGCTCTGCCCTCGCACTCCCAGCAGTGACGCAGCGGTCGTTTCTCTTCCTGCTCCCTGTAACTTCGCAGAAAGGAGCGTTCCGGTCGAACCGCAACCGACGTCTCCTCTGTGACGACGTCCCGCGCCGCGCAGATGGGTTCTTCCCACCGTCGCGCGTCGCATACAAGCCATCTTCCCAGCATGCACTGCGTGCAGCCGTCTACCTTCCCAGAGTGCGTTTTGCTCCCGTTGTCAGGCTGCCTGACCGCGGTAAAGCGGTGAAGCGGACGGTGCCCCCCGAAGTTCAGCGGACGTCAGCGGAACCTGTCTGCCAAAGTGCGTCCGCACAAAAAAACGTTTAAGTGTGTGTGTGTGTCCCGTGACCTTTGAATTCACACGCAGTCGTTGCCTCTTCCCCGTGGAATGAAAGGCTGCGAGAGACGAGGAATTTGGGATATTTGAGCTCTTTAATAGCGGCGCAGTTTGCACTCTTTGTAGGCCATGTGACTCACGCACCGCATTCCTGCACGCTCTGCCGCCTCCGCTGCGCTCCATCGGCAGACTGCGTCGCTCGGGTCCCATAACCAGCTGCAGCTCCACACGTCTCCACGCGTCTCCGTTGTGCCGCGTGGATGTTTACACCTGCCGGGGGCGAAGGGAGCGAAGGCCTGAGAACCACAGTGTGGGCTGTGACCCCTCATCCTCTGGCCGCATCGCCAGCGTGTCTCCTTCTTTAACGCTGGGTCTTCGGAGGCTTCAGCAGCGTCTCCGTTGGCGACGGGAGACAACAAACTGCGGCTGTTCTGCGAAGAACCCGGCCCTCGTCGTCGGTTCGCCGACCCCTGGCAGCGATGCTGCTGGAAGGTGTTGTGCGTCTGTGTGTGTGTGTGTGTGTGTGTGTGTGCCTGTGTGTGCTCGTGTCTATGACTGGTGCTCACTGGGCCATGCATGATTAGCCACACAGACATGTGGGTGTCTGCCCTTGTAGACAATGTTAAAGTGTGTTTCACACGCCCTGCGAACCTAAGAGTGTGTGCACGTGACTGCGGTTCTGCCCCGATTCTCCTTTTGAACATTTCTCACAGAGGAGAGATACACCCCTCATATGAGCGCTTGACAATCACTGAACAGACATACTGTAGGTGCTCTAAGGAGATCTGTGAACACGGATGTAACGTGACTGTTCGATGTCCGCTCGGCCTGCGTGGAGTTTGCGTGTCTGAGTGGGTTTCCTCCGGGTGCTCTGGTTGCCTCCCACACTCCATAGACATGCTGTTCAGGTGGGTCACAGAGAGAGTGTGTGTGTTCCACTGATGTATGGATGAACGACCCACTTCCGGCAGTGTAAGTCACCCTGGTAAATAAGGTGCGGGCTGATAACACTACATAGAGTTCACTGGAAGTCGCTTTGGAGAAAAGCATCTGCTAAAAGAGGTAACGTAAACATAACGTATAACGCAGCTACAGCACGGTTCTCACGGACAGCCAACATTTGCAAAAGACACCTGCCTTCGTTCAGCTGCTTCTCGTCAGATGGTCCATGGTTTTTACCCTGCTTTACCGCCGCAAGATTCTCTGGTTTTACATGTTCCCACAGGTCCCACGTTGGTCTCGTTCACTGCAGGTCCCGACACAAACGGAATGTAGCCGCACGCAACGCTCACAGCGTGTGCTCTGTATTGATAGTCATCGCCGCCATTACACACCCTGCTCTGCAGGCCTCTGTCGGCGCTCTGGACCCCGAGCCTGGAGAGTGCAGCGCCGGGGGACGTGAAGCCGCCCTCGGAAGCTTCTAGAAGAACGCTGCCGCACACCTCTTCGAAATGAATCGCGGTCCTTCCGGACGATGAACGACATCCCGGAGATGTTTGAGCGTAACACCCGAAAGCCCAGCAGCGCACGTCAGCGCAGGATCCTCATGGAGGCACCGCGAAGACCTGGGGCTGTTCCGCTGTCCGCCATCAGTCCCTCTCTGTACCGCAGTATTCTGCAGGAAACTGTGAGAGCACCTGTCCAAAGAGGACCGTGATCCCGAAGAGGTGGGGAACCGGTGGCCCGACTCTGTTCCACGTGTGGCAGAGAGTGTGTGTGTGTGTGTGTGTGTGTGTGTGTGTGTGTGTGTGTGTGTGTGTGTGTGTGTGTGTGTGTGCACTTCCCTTCCCTTCACACACCTTCCGCTGTCTCACTGTCTGAGAGCTGTGTGTCCCATGTGCTCACACCATGACACACACACACACACACACTCACACAGCGCCACACTGATCTGCACTGAGGACTGAATGAAGAGCGGGTGCAAACATGCAAGACCCTTTGGTCTTCAGGGGCTCCACTGTCTGTACCCGCATTCAGAGCACCAGTGTGGTAAAATGTAAGTATTCTCTCTTTCTTGGCCTTTTCTAACGTGGGTTTTATGGCGACGTGCTCCGCTGCGCTGTCCAGTCTCTTTCGCTGTAGTACCGTCAAACGCTTTTCTAAAACTTTCATGATGACATTAAAAACAAATTCCAAGATCTCATCCAAAGTGCTGCACTTGTGTTTTACTTTCGACATCATAAATGAAAGTCGAGCTTCGCGGTGCGAAAGGGTGAGTCATCGCCTGAAGAACGGAGAATGGAGCACAAGCTCAAAATCTTCCATTCAGGTTTCCACTCCTTCGCTTCTCCTTTTTAAAGAAACACCGAAGTGAGCCCGCAGACACACACTCGTAATTGAAATTTAAATGTTTCATTAATTATTCAAAGAGCGTCCTCAACCGCGTGATATCAGCGAATGAAGGAAATGTTTCGTTTTCCCCCCACGTCGCGAGCGACTCTCCGGAATACGAACATGGGGTGGGGGGGCAGCACCTTCGGATCCGTCGTCCCGTGGCTCCAGGGGTAGCGGATCCGGGCTGCTGTTGTCACGGAAACAGATGCATGTGTCTGTTTACATTTCTTTATTTATCAAACATCTGTCTCCAAGGCAACTTAAAATGTTCCTTTTGTACAAAAAGCAACTTAAACTGGTTCACCTGTTTATACAGCCAGGTAGTTTTTGCTGTTTCGATTCAGGGTAAGTCTCTTGATCAAGGCTACTGTAGAGGAGGTGGGACTCGAACCTACGACCTCTGAGTCCAGACCCAGCTTCCAAGTCTTTCAGTCGCAAGGTGGCAACTCTAACTATTATGTCCGATGGTGCCCCTGCCGAGGTACTTCATCCAGGAGCCTCTCCAGGATGGAGGGATATGGAACAGTGACCCCTGTGACCCCGCCCACCACCACCACCACCACCACCACCACAGCCTCAACACTCAATGTCATTTCCTTCACCCTGCAGACAAATTACACAAAGAGGGTGTGAAAGCATCTTCTCGTTTCTCACTTTCGTTCTGGATCGGCACTGGGGTCTGAAGGGAAGTTTCTGTTTTTATGAGTGCCGTTCACTCGTGAGGGGATGATGGGGAGGGAAGGTCAAAGCTCCTCCCCTCGGTTCTCCTGGACACACCGAAAAGGTCAGGAGTGATGGCAAAGACTTAACCCTAAAGGAAACAGTCTGGACTCATGCTGAGCACAGGGAGCCTCTGCTGCGGCACTGGTCCTGTCATTTGTCACATCGCTCATGTGTACGTACCGTACGGGATTCGAACCCGGCTCCTTTAAGTGCACTGCACAGCTTTGCCCGCCGCACCGCCTGCCGCCTCTGTGCCATTGCTCTCTGACACAGGACCCCACAGGAGGCCCATGGGACCGCCCGCTGGACCACTGGAGACAGGGACCGCGCTCGGGGTGTTACCTGCCAGTCGTGCCTCTTTCGGCTTTGGGCACCTTGGGGCTGTGCTCACGGGCGACACGGTGACCTTTGACCTCTCCAGACAGCTCACGCCGAGATCACGGTCAGGACTTTGGAGCACAGTGAACGACCGTGGAGCAGAACGCTTATGTCCATTCAGCCTTAATGTGACCAAGACATGAGCATAACTGCACTTCCTTAGCGTGCGCGCGCGCACACACACACACACACACACACACACACACACACACACACACACACACACACAGTTCCTTCACACTGCGTTCTCTGGACTCTCCTGCAGCTGCACTTTGATGTTGTTGTGCTTCACCACGGTAAACGCTCTCATTGTTAGCTCACACACTGCGAGGGCCAAACAGAGGACAAGAGCAAGTATGGAAATGATAACTGGACTGGATACACAGCGAGGGAGGAAGGCAGTGACACGTTCACAAAATCCGATCACCTTCACCCTACCGCTCTGAGGGATGATGGAGACCACAGCAAGTGTGATCAGTCGCACCGCAAGAGTAACCCTAACCCCTAATCATAAACCCAACGAACCCCTATCCCTAGCGTCTAACCCTGAACCTCTGAACGAGGTGGCTGCTTGAGGGACGCGAGATGCGGCCGTGAGGCGTGTGACCCGTCTCCTGAGGACCGCTCAGCCTGCGGTGTCCGAGCGGAGCTGCGCCGTACGGGTCCCGGCACCCCCCCCACACACACACCCGGTCGGACCCCCGGGGCAAGTGCCAGGAGGGGCAGCCTGGACAGGCGTCCGTGTGGTGAACGCGAGTGACTGACAGCAGGATGTTGATGCAGCGGCTCTGCGGCGAACTGGGAAAACAGAGGAAGAAAACGATAAAGACGTCTGTTATAATTATATGTGAGCGGCGGCATTTTAATCAAATAAATCTCAGTAATTGCTTCCCGACTGAATCCATCTCCTCTGTTAAATTACGTTTCTCGCTACATCCAGCGCAGATGAGACGCTGATGAAGGAGAAAACGGGAAACAATGGGCCGTCTGATGAAATCCTGCAGAGATCTGCGGGGCGGCTCTCATCAGACGACTACAATCAGAGGAGGCGCGCCCCACGGGCGCAAAATCCAAAATAGCGTCACGTTTGAGCAGGAAATGGGGAAGGAAGGAAGGAAGGAAGGAAGGAAGGAAGGCCGCGCGCCGCCGTCTAGGGACACATTCGGGAAGGAGCGCTTCGAGAGGAGACGCCAGCGTACAGGTGGTGCTCAAGGCCCCAGCTACTCGTGAGGTCGCTTCACAGCTTCGCAGCAGAGCGAGCGACGAAGACGCCGACTTCCACGCTCATGTCTCCCCAAGTAATTGCGAGATCCTCTCTAATTACAGTCTAATTACAGCCTCTAATCGTGCAGCTCAGTTACTCTTGTTGCCTTTAATACCTGAAGAGCTCGTCTTGCAGCGCTTTCTCCTGAAGAGAACTCCTCTCCTCATCGAGTGACATGAAAGCTCATTTCGATCAGTCCGGAGTCAACAATGAAACATCAGAAGGAATTTTGTTTTCAATTTTTAATGCCTGGATGAAAGACGGCGGTACTTTGTGCGCGAGTACCGTCGCTCGCACATCGAACGTGGACTTTGTCCTCGTCCGGGAGTCGCGGGTCTCGTGGCCAAGGCCCCGACGATGTCGGCGCGATGATGAGAACGTCCGGCTCCGCCGCCCTCGTCAAACTGACCTCGACTGAAGGTCCAGCTCGGTGGAATCGTCTCATCGAGTCCTCAGAGCGAGGAGCACCGGGACGTGTGTCCACCACACGCACACACACACACACACACACACACACACACACCCTTCGCCACACGGTCTTCACCTCATGAGCGCCGGCAGACCTCAAGATGAAAACAACCCGCAGGCGCCCACTGCGTCCGCAAAGCCTGCCGTCCGCTGAGTTTACCGTGCATCGCACGCACGTACTGTACGTGACACACATTTAGTGCTTCCAAATTTTACGCGACGGAATGATGCAGATCACAGCGAGGAGCGTGTGCACAGCTCTGATGGTCTTCTGACCCGCCATCGTTTTCGGAGGAGCAATATGACAGCGATCAGAAGTTACAGTGAAGGCCGGAGAAACATCTGGAAACAGTCCTCCAGCATGCTGATGTGTCACTAGTGGAAAATTAAAATTGTTCCGTTGATGTATTTTCAGTAACGCTACAAGGGTGTGAAAGTCGGACACTGAAAAAGCAGGACAGGAAACACGTGGACAGGCAGGAAAATAACCGGGTGGTTGTTGGATCAAATCAGTGCAGGACTGTGACTGGAAGCACGGGTGGTGAGACAGAGGTCGGAGTCTCTGGAGAAGACGGTGACGGTGGGACAGGGTGGGGGACACAGAAGAAGAGGACAAGCGGCAACCAGATGAATGGATCGACCACGGAGACGGTGGACACGGCCCTTTAACGCCACGGACAGCGGTGGAGCGCAGAACTTTCCGGAAAGACTCCATGTGCCCTATGCGGTCAACGAGACTCGACAACAATACGGGAAGAAGCGCAAATAATTCAAATTACAGCGTCACAATGTCACGGCATCTGTCCCGAAAAGTGAGAAAGCACCGTTTTCCAGAACCTGAGGACGGAACGTCTCAAAGATGGAGACGCGGCGGAAAATGTCCAATGCGTGCTGCGTGTCTCATGGAGTCCTGTCATAAGCGGTTCTGGAAAGACGTGAATTTGCAGCTTCTGGTGCAGCTGCTTCAAGTGCTATTTTCGCTCTGAATGTTGATCACACGGCTGTTGTACACATTGGCAAAAGTAATGCGTGTGTGCCTTTGCGGTTTTCACACTCTTTCGGTAAAGGAGCAGCTGTGCACACAGCACCAGCCACAAAGTGAGGAGCTTCCACTGTTTCGTCGCTCTCATCCTACAGCAGCGCTTCCCCAGCCCTCGCGTCACGGCGCGGATCTTCGACGCTCCCGTCCGGCCGAGGTCCTTCCGCACGCGCGGAATCGCGGGTTTCACCCTCCTCTCCGGCGAGGTCCTTCGGCAGACGCGACATCCCTGCGTTTTGTCCCGTCTCGCATAATCATCATTGCTCTACGTCCCGCTTTCCGATGCGACCTTCTCTCGGAAACTGAGCTCCGCTGCCTTACCTTGATTTCGTTGCTTATTTGACACGTTCCTGCCAGGTCCGCCCGCTCCGCGCCGAACAGGCATTCTTCTTTCGTTTCTTTCTCCTGCCAAAATCGCCCGTGACTCCTAGGTGTTGTACGAGCAAATTGATATGATTACTGCACATCCTGCTGCGGAATAAAACCGTCATTGAATTCGCGGCGCCTGCCGACAAGTCATTACTCTTCCCCGCGGCAACCGGGGCCCGTCGCCGGGTCCGTGCCGCACATCGACGAGCTCGCGAGCTTCACGGGAGCCCCTCCGAAAGCACCGACGCAGAGTAAGGACTGCAGCCGAGCCGTGATCTCGACACGCTGCGGCCGCGTAGGGCTCGGAACGGAAGTGGAAAACGCTCGTAGGAAGTGCTTGGGAGGGGGGGGCTGTGAAGTTCAGTTCATGACGGCGGAAGAAGCAAATCCGCACATGAGATAAGAGGGCACGAAACCCTGCAAGCGCAGACGCGGTCCACACGGGGCGGGAAACGTCAGTGCCTTCGTTACCCAGTGGCCGCATTACGGCACGAACGCGATCCGTTCCGTCACGTCAGTCCTCCTTTGGCGACGAAAATTTCCTTTCCCGTTACTCCGACGTTAGCTCTTGTGAATGTTCCGCTAAAGAGGCGCTGTATTACGTGCAAAGTGACGAAAACTGACCGGAAACAAAGAAGATTTTAACTTGTTCACGACATCGGACCGGAGTCAAGCTTTTCGTGTCCTCAATTTGTTTTTCGTGGAAATCTGTTTCTCTGCGCGCATCCTAGGGGCTCGATGCTTTAAAGTGATGTAAAAATGGCAGCAAAGCGGGAGAGCAGCTGCTCTTTCGTTTTAAAATGTTAAACTGTTGCCGCATGAGGTGGCGTAGCGGGTCGGACCGGGTCCCGCTCTCAGGGGGGCCCGGGGTTCGAGTCCCGCTTCGGGTGCATTGCAACCGGCATCCCGCCCTGGGTGCGTCCCCTCCCCGTCCGGCCTTACGCCCCGCGTTGCCGGGTAGGCTCCGCGACCCCGTATGGGACAAGCGGTTCAGATGGTGTGTGTGTGTGATGACGACACAACAGCAGAAGCTCAAATCTCTGGAGCTTTTTAAGTTTGCATGTGTGCGCTTTGCCACTCCGTAGAAACAAGGAGATATTGAAGGTTTTCACCCGGGATGTGTAAGGAGTCAGCGCTGGACATCGGACCGCACCTAGGATCGCGTCAAGGGCTAGGTTTTAGGCCTGAAATTACGTGAAGAAAAAGTACTAGAATTAGGAGTTCGGACTGAGAAAAGACAGAATTAGGGTGAAAATGAGGACAAAGACAAGGACTCGACAGGGTTTAGAAAGGGCTGTAGGGCTGAACTCGAGACTAACATAAGGACTACATTTGGGACCTAGAACGTGCAATAAAGCAAGGTCTGCGTACAGAACACAATTTAGGAGAATAATTAGGACCAGAATGAGGGCCACATTTAGAAGGTCATTTAGGACTCGAATTTGGACTAATAAACGGGGAGATGCGGGACTAGAAGAGACAGGATAAGCAGCACTAGAAGAAGGATTGAAATTTGAAGAATAAGGACTAGATTTTGGGTTTCATTAGGACTAAAATACGGGGTAAAATTAGAACTACGTTTGGGATAAAATTTAGAATGAGTAAATAATAAATAAAGATGAATTAAGATGAGTAAATAATAATAATAATGATAAGGATAATAATGAGCAGCACTGAAATTAAGTCCAGGATTCAGGCCCAAAATAAGGGCTTCACTTACGACAATAACTGTACAAACACATCCTCGCAGCATTATTTTGATAACGAAGCGGCGATTCCGAGAGCGCCGAGGACGCGCTACCGTTCAGTAAATTGCGCTGTTTTTACAGCACTTTTCCTCTCGAGTATTTTCCCGAGCCGAGGGTTAGTGCTAAACGAGGGACTGCAGCGCCGCCGCTGCCATCGCAGCTTGTTTGTTAACGGGAGCTGCAGTTTGCCGTGACCCCAGAGGGTAGCAGCTGCGAGTAAAACACACACACGCACACACACACACACACACACACAGTGTGTGTCGTGCACAGAAACCCACGGCTCTACGGGCCCTTCAGGTAACAAATAACAGGACACGAAGAGGGAGACGTGAGGGGCGGAATTTGCAGCGCCTGGCTGCTGCGACTGGATGTGCGCTTGAACGCCGCTCTCTTCGCGTGAGCTTTGCGTGTTTTTCCTCTGTTTGTCTGGGTCGCCACGACGCCCAGGTTCCTCCCAAGGTCCGAAGATTTCAACGCGTACTCTGGGGAAGTGATGACCTTCATGGAACAACAGCGACTGAAATGAGAGCCCAGATGGCAGCCTTTAACACAGAGTGCGTGTGTGCGTGTGTGTGTGTGCGTGTGTGCGTGTGCGCGTGTGCGTGTGCGTGTGCGTGTGTGCGTGTGCGTGTGCACGTGTGCGTGTGCGTGTGCGTGTGTGCGTGTGCGTGTGCGCGTGTGCGCGCATCCACAGTAATACGTAACACAACACTGCTGGGCCCAAAGTAATTGTCCGGGTCTGTAAAGTTTTCATCTTGCCCATGAAGACTGTGAAACAATAATGAAAGAGTGCTATTGTTCCAGCTCCTGGAGCTCAGTGGCTCCGTGTCACAGCTCTCGTGTGATCTCACACACACACACACACACACACACACACACACGTCACTGAGCAGCATGCGCAAGGCACCTGCAAGTCAACTTTTACCGCACATCTTGGAGCGAGAGGAGACCCCTCACTGGGACAGTTTCAGAGACAGAGGGAACCCTGAGTGCCTCAAAGTGGAGGGATTTACATTCACAGGGTACCTTTTTCCACAGCCACTCACCGCTATGGACCCATTCAGACAACTGGGTACAGCAGCATTAAATTACTGCAGTAACGCAGGGTAAGTCCCGTGCTCACGGAGCCGAAGGTGGGATTCAAACCCGTCGCCTTCGGGCCCGAAGGCAGGAATTCTAGCCGCGACACCAGCGGCTGCTGCGGGCAAGAAGGAGGAAGGCTGACTGCTGAAACCTGGAGGGGACAGAACGAGCGCAGGACGAGGGTGTGAGTGCGGTCCCTTGAGAGCACAGACGGGACGGTAAGTGTCTCCTTCGCGTCCTCGTCAGCTCACCCCAAGCTCACGTGCGGGAACTTCGTAGATGGACGTTGCTCCGGGTCTCGCAGCGATCGAGGGCTTCGGAGAGCAGCTCCTGCCGCACCGCACATCCTCCCTGGGTCGGGGAGGGGGGGGGGACGTGGTTCGCAGCTGCCTCGTGCAGCAGCTGGAGGGTTTCGTGAGGAATTAGCGCACGGTGGGGCAGTGGTCCGAGGGGGCTCGAGCGCAAATTAGTCTCTCGGCATCGCACCACCTGAGCACCCCTTGCCGGGGGTCCGTTGGCACGCACTCAGCTGGCACCGTGGATCTGTGTGAACCGCTGAACACCAGCTCAAACGCGGTAACTGCCGAGCGTAAACATTAATGAGGTCCATATGTGCGCATTAATGCAGAAAATACACCGCCGGCCGCTTGGGGGTCCCACCCGCAAGGGTCCGAAACTTAGTGTGTCGGTTCTCGGGTTGCAACTCACTTTGGTAGAAAAAGATACCCCTGTCCTTCAGAGCTGCTGAATCCCTCTCACGTTGAAGTGCAAAGTGCGCAGTACTCAATACATAGTACACAGTACCCAGTATCCAGTACTCAGAATGGTACTCGGAGCGCCTCTCTTTTGAGCTCAGGTAAAAAAGCAGATATTTTGTACCTCTTCCTTAAGCTGCTGTTCTAAATGTGTTCACCTGGCCGACAGAACATTTCCAGAACGTTCACCTGCACTCTTACCTGGTGACTCGTTTCAGCATCAGCACCGGCAGCACGTGATGCTCGCAGACGGGGACCGTGAGACCTTCAAAGGAGGATGAAGTTCTTACATTTTAATGTGGGCACAGATCCAAACACTCCTGTTCATTAGTGACACACACACACACACACAGACACACACACACCAACTGACAGCTCTGTGAATTATTATTAATTAGACACTGCAGAGTGTTCCTCCTCTTCTGGTTAAGGGCTTCAGCTCAGTGTGTGTGTGTGTGTGTGTGTGTGTGTGTGTGTGTGTGTGTGTGTGTGTGTTAATGCCCCACAAACAAAGAGTAACCATGACATTCTCACGTGAGTCACTGACACACTCTTTGTTGAAACAAGCTGCTGCACGTCTTCCACACACACACACACACACACACACACACACACACACACACACACACACACGTCTCACATCTCTTATCCTGCACTCTGTACAGATGTGGTGTTAAAGTGTATTTTTTTAATGCAATGTATGCAAATGAGCGAGTGTGTCGGCCGTGTCCAGAGTGAAGATGACGCCCAGCTCGCGTTACGTTTCACACACCGTCGGAAGCGAACGAGGATACGGCGGAAGGTGCGGGAGGCTCCTCCCCTTGGCGACGGGAAGAGTTCGCCGGCGCGTTCCTCTCCCATCCTCAGGCGCTCTGGTTTCCGCCCCGCGGCAGCGGCGTCTCCGCGCAGTCGTCCGTCGGGAGGAGGGACCCGGCACCTGCGGCCGCAGATTAAGTTTTGTCGGGAGAAGGAAGGAGCGGTTGAGCGCACGCGGGAGGAGCCCGGGTTTGGAGCCGCGAGGGTTTCCGTGGTGCGAAGGCCTCATTCCGCCATTTGCGTATATGTGGTATCTCCCTGAGCAGGACAGCTCCACGGGCGAGAAATCGAAATGCGAAAACGGGGCTCGAGGAGCGTCGTAAGCATCGTATAGGCGTTTACCGTCGACTCGGAGAATATTTCAGCCGGTCTGTTTTCCTCGGGCCTTTCGCTCCTTTTCGTAGCTCAGAACTGTAAAGTGTTTGTTCTTCTGCCAGCGTGGAGCCTGGAAGATGTGAAAAGGTTGGAAAGAGGTTGGAATGAGGTTGGAATGAGGTTGGAGGACCTTTGAGTGCCACTCTCAACACAGGGTACAGGTACAAGCAGGAAAATAGACAAGATATATATATATATATATATATACATGACCCTTGAGTTACAGAAATTTAAACATTCAGAAAGTGGTCTTCTGACACTGCTTGCCAACAGCACACACACACACACACACACACACACTAATGGCAGTTTGGAGAGTCCAGTCCACCTGAGGCACATGTCTTTGGACTGTGGGCAGAAACCAGAGCACCTGGATAGCCATGCGAACATGGGGAGAACATGCAAACTCCACGCCGAGTAAATAGGGATGAAACGTCCCCCCGGTCACTGAGAAGAGACACCCGCGCACACACCCGTCTCGCCACCGCACCGCCAAGTATCATTTTCTTGAACGGTGCGGTCGTAAATTCCCACGACGCTTTTATTAGAGCTATTTAATAGCTTTTTTATTCTTCTTGAGGAACATGTCGAGCGCACAACCTGCCAGCACCGTGTTCACGATCCCGCCGTCACTCGGCGGTGCCTCAAAGACAAGGGGCTCGACACACGAGCTCCTGTGAGGATTGTGAAACTGCTTCGAAGAAGCTCTTTACTGGCGTTCTTGCGGTGTGTGTTCGGCGGCCTTGTAGCCTTCGCTTTGAAAGCAGAGTGTGTGTGGAAAGCGCTCGGCTCCGAGTTCTTATTGCATCCAAATAAACGCAGCGGCTTCATGTCTGAATACTGATTGTATTTTTGTTCTCACACAACTCACATTTAATTTCAAACGCCACTCAGACAAACCCGTTAAATGAGAATATTAAGGTGTTGATTAGTTTTCAGAGATTGACCTCAAGTGCCTTTTATGAGGTTAATCAGGTGTGACACAGTTGCAGACCGTGGCTTCCTGCGGACGTGCCAATCGCAGCCGTCCCTCGGCACTGCTGCTGGATCCGCCGCGGACCGCTTCTCGAGGAGGTCACTCTTCAGACCGCGCGCCTTTCGGCTCAGGGTGTGTCCCTCTCGCCTGTCCTCACCCGTCTTGACCTCTGATGGCTTTGTGATGCCGCTGACCGCTCTGCTCCTCTCTTCCCTCCGTTGTGCGGCGGTAAAGTGCTCGACTTATCAAAATGCTGCCTTTCCAGCTGGTCCTGTCTTCTCTCCAGAGGAAACTGGGCAGAAGCTCTCCAGAGGTGTGCCTCAAGGCTCAGTCCTGGGACCTCTTATTTTCTCCTTCAGCATTAGAAACAGTCCTATTCTCACCTCTCCGCAGAAGATGTCCAGATGTTCCTCCATTCGCTTTTTTTCTCGGCCCTGGGATTGGAATGGCCTTCAGCTGGCGGCCTTCACCGCGATGTACAGATGCTACGGCTCGGCTCTTCACCTCCTCCAGAAGCTGGTCTCTCCTCACCTGTCTCTCCGCCGCTCCTCCCGTCCGCCGCCGGCTGCAGAACGTTACGTCTCCTGTCTCCAGATAGAGGAAGAAGGATCGCTCCATGTCTCTGCTGCCAGCTGCGGTACGAGCTTCCAGAAACATCACGTCTGTTCCGAGCCTTCTGACTCTCAGGGTCCTCGTGAAGATCAGCTTCTTCTGACATCACCTTTAGCTCTTTCAAGTTATTTCAAATGCCTGATAAAGCGAAGGATAAAAGTGTTTCCATTTCTGTTGAAGCGGAGCGAAAACGATCTGTTTAGAATTCACAGTGAAATATTATTTCATTTTCAGTGTTGAGAGATCAAAAACTGCCACATTGTGCACACTGTCGTCAGCTCAGTGTCACAAAAGTGCTGGGATTTAATTATCATTCTTCACCGTTACTTTATGTGACACTTTTCTCCAGTGTAATTTCCACCGTGAGGTTTGTACACGGAGACACACACACACACACACACACACATTTTCAGAACCGCTTGTCCCATACGGGGTCACGGAGCCTACCCGGCAACACAGGGCGTAAGGCCGGAGGGGGAGAGGACATACCCAGGACGGGACGCCAGTCCGTCACAAGGCACCCCAAGCAGGACTCGAACCCCAGACCCACCGGAGAGCAGGACTGCAGTCCAACCCACTGCACCACCGCACCCCCTACACGGAGACACTTCCACCAATTTACCCATTTATACAGCAGGGTCATTTTTACTCTGTCCGTTCTGGGGAGACACTGTACCTCGACGAAGGGGCTACAGCAGGAGCACAATTCGAAAGTGTGTCCTTCAGGCCCAAGTCAGGGGCCCTAACCGCTTCGCCCCTGGCTGCCCACAGTCTGTGGAAGTTCACAAAGGGCCTGCAGTCAACAGCTTTGAGAGAAGAGTTGACCTGCTTCACAAGAGTTCCATGTAGGAGGTCAGGCTACCGAGGGCTTCTGGAACAATGAAGGAGGTGACGAGTCTGAGGAGGAAGGTCTTGCGCTGCGGCGTCTCAGCTGGAACAGAGCCGTCCGTCTTGCTCCACGAGAACCACGGCGATGGACCATCAAAAGCCGAGAACGCGAGACGTTTCTGGAAACGCGATCGTTTGTTTCCGTTTCTCCTCGTCCTACCTGGGAGACGACCGGAGGACTTTACCTAAACCCTCTGTGCGCAAACACACACGCACATACACACAGACACAGCCGCACATTGACCCAAACAGAAAATAGCCATGGCAAAACATTTCAATAATAAGGATAATAATAATGGATATTACAACGAGAGGGGGGTGCGGTGGTGCAGTGGGTTGGACCGCAGTCCTGCTCTCCGGTGGGTCTGGGGTTCGAGTCCCGCTTGGGGTGCCTTGTGATGGACTGGTGTCCCGTCCTGGGTGTGTCCCCTCCCCCTCCAGCCTTACGCCCTGTGTTACCGGGTAGGCTCCGGTTCCCCGTGACCCCGTATGGGACAAGCGGTTCTGAAAGTGTGTGTGTGTGTGTGTGTGTGTGTGTGTGTGTGTGTGTGTGTGTGTGTGTGTGTGTGTGTGTGTGTGTGTGTGTGTGTGTATTACAACGAGACTTGTGGAATAGTGCTTGAAGCGGAATTGGAAAAGAATAAACGCAAGACGTCATCGCCCAGAGACTTCGCAATACTCTGCGAACAAAATCACGAGTTTCTCACAACTGCGCATCGATTTGCAAAGAGAAAGTAACTTCAGCTGCTCAAAGAGATGTGGCAGAGGAAGAGCACGTGGCTGAGCTCTCCTGTGGACACCTGGTCTTCTACACTGTGCTCCTGATACGTCCTGTGGACCTTCTGGACTGCACCTCGGTGGTCTGCTCTGTCCTTTGGACCACCTGCTATTTCACACCGATCTGCTGGGCCTTCCTGTCCGCTCCTGCTCCTATACGTGCAACTTCAGATCTCTCTTGTAGACCTTCTGGTCTTGTACCTCAATGGTCATGTGGCTCAAGTGGATTCTTCTAAGCGGGTGTCCTGGTCTCTGCCATGGACCAGCAGAGCTTTACAAACTATTTCTTCTTGTTGAACATTGTCTCCCTACACAAGACCTGAGGAGGTCGGCAGACGGTTTCAGTCGCACCCCATGCCGACTGAAGATGATGACCAACTGTCATGATGGACAAGATGTTCCATGCTGAGCTGGGGATCCAAGCTGCCATAGAGAAACAATATCATTATTACTCATAATCGAATGTCCAGGAGGGGTGGGGTTGGGGGGGAAGCCACTGACCCTTGGACCCCCAGAGGTTTTTTCTCTCCCTCAACTTCCAGTTGGGAGTTTTTGCTCCTTTCCTCCGTGCCCAGTAGACACACTTATAGCTCTATAAAAGTACTATATTATGATAGTCAGTAGTCAACTGGGGGGCGCGGTGGTGCAGTGGGTTGGACCGGGTCGGACCAGGTCCTGCTCTCCGGTGGGTCTGGGGTTCGAGTGCTGCTTGGGGTGCCTTGCTGCGGACTGGCGTCCCGTCCTGCGTGTGTCCCCTCCCTGTGTTGCCGGGTTAGGCTCCGGCTCCCCGCGACCCCGAATGGGACAAGCGGTTCAGAAAATGTGTGTGAGTGTGAGTGGTCAGCTGTCTTGTATGTGATGCGCTTGTTCTTCTGGCCTCACGCTTGCGTTCAGTGTTCTGTGTCACTGGGTGAGAAGAGCTCTATAAAAACACATTTGATTGAACCGAATATGAACTTTCTGCTTGCGTCGATATTTCATGACGACCCGAGCGGCTCCTGAACTTCTCCGCAAGCGGACGGCGCCACGGCCCGTAGCCCAGCTGGTCAAGTTCCGACTGCTGCGGAAGAGACTCGGAGTGCGAGGGAGGGAGGTGAGGACTGCGCCGCGCCGCGCCGCACTGCCAGAGTCCCACCTGTTTCGCCGCCGATGCTCGATGTCGCGTGAGGAGGCTGTTAGTGTTCAGGCGGGATCGATCTCCCCCGAAAGAGCATCCCCCGCCCCCCCATCCCCCTCGAGGCCTCGCTGAGCCCTTATTGATCCTTTCTCATTGTATCCCCCCGGCACCTGAAACACAGGCTCTCTTCGCATTTGCGTTTCCCACACACTCACGTAGTCCCCGAAATAAACCCGTGCCCCGCGGCTGTCATTTACCGCGTTTTTATCGTCTGCTTCGCCTCCTTCTGTGCCGGATGAAGACGTTACCGCGTTCCGCGCACACAACACATTTCCAATAACCACAAAAGAGGTTTGCAGGATTTTGTTGCTAATTAGTGCATCGCTTGTTCCGTTTCATTAACGTAGGAGGAATTCGTTTAAGTTCGTTTCAGCTCAGAGACGAGGCTCAATTAATTAATGAGCTACTCGGAGGCACGGAGAACGCGGTCGATACGCGAACCGTGTTTCATCAGCGCTCCTCCAAACAACTTTCGTTCGTCCGAGGTCACTGTTTCTGCGCCGAGAGCTGCGGAGGGCCGTGCGAACAGGCGGGAGCCGCTTTCCGCCGCTCTTCGCGGGAAGCGGGGGGGCGGAGCTTCGTCGAGGAGCGAACACGCACGTCACCCCCCGTGGCTCTCCCAGGTCACGTGACCAGTGTGGGGGGGCGGAGGGAAACACGAGCCGCACTTATCGTCGGTGTCGCCGTTTCTTTTCCGCACGAATTGAGGTTTAAGTGTCCGGGACCCAACAGGGCCCTGCCTGAGTAACCGGCGAGACGAACGGCTGCCGTCCTTCCCGCTCCCGCTTCTCCCCATCAGTCGCTCGTTGTCTTGTCCGCAAGTCACTGCGTCTCTTTCGCCTGCGGTAAATCGTTCAACAGCAGGAGAAAACAGACCGACCACAAAATCACACTATTGTTCCTTGCGCTATAGTTCCACGTGTGTCTTGGGGCCTTTTGCGGGGGTTCCCGAGTAGAGGCTGCGCTGGGGCCGCGATCAGCGGTCCAGTTTGGGGTCTCGAGGTGCGAACGTTGCTTCGTGGGAGAGTCCGAGGTCGTAGCGAAGGAGGTGAACGAAGGTCAGCAAAGAAGGAGAACGAGACAATGGGACGAGGATCAGGGCTCGGCAGGTGAAGAGGTGAAGGGGACGGGAGCCAACGGTCCGGTCGGGTCGAGTCGGGTTGGGAAGCAGTTTGAAACACGGAGGGGACGTTGCCTCGGAGAGACCGGGAGAGGTTTGGGAGCGGTGCTACGGCTGCCGTCACCGTCATGCTCCTTCCTGCTATTACGTCAGCGGATGGTGTCGGGGGTGCGGTCGGGGGTGCGGTCAGGGGGCGTGACTGCCTGAGTCACACAAGTGTTCACGTGCGACATACACACCCAACCGTCTCCCAGCCTCCTTCCTCCCAGGGCGGCTTGCAGCGCCAACCGACGAGTGTTTTGCCCGAATCGTCACAACTCGCCTTCGACTCGCTGTTTCAGTTTTGTGGCATTAACTGGGATTGGGCTCGGCCCCACCCCCCAACCCCCCTCCCGCTCTCTCTCTCTCCCCCCTCTCTCTCCCCCTTCTTCTCCACCCTCCCCCATCTCTCTCTCCCCCTCTCTTCCCCCCCCCCCTCTCTCTTCCCATCTCTCTTTCTCTCCCCCTCCCTCTCCCCCCTCCCTCTCTTTCCCTCGCTCTCCCCCCCCATCTCTTGTTCTCTCCCTCACGCGCCAAACTTGTGACAAGCGATGGAGATGCCAGTGATGTATGGAGCTGAAATAAGTGCTTCCTGAGGAACTCTTCAGCCATGCCAGAGTCAATTTAAAAGTGCAGTTGACCTCTGACCTGTTCGCATTTATCTCCACAGCGAAACCATCCAGCAGATGTTCTTTTTAGACTCAAAGAAGTTCTTTTCTGAGAAAAAAATAATAATAAAACAAAACTTTTCAGAATTGCTTTTTCTCACAGTTTTTCTGGTGCGGCGTAAAAATCCGACACTATAAAGTGGAGTCTGTGTGTCTCTTATTCTTTTCATATCCGTGAGCTTTTCCGCAGCCGCTTTACCGCGTTACTGCACCAGTACTACTCACTGAGTGTGAGCACAGCCTCTGGTGCAACGTGATTACTAGTGCTGCCGGCGTCTGTGTGTGTTCGTGTGCGTGTGCGTGCGCGTCTGTGTCTCTGTGTGCGTGCGTGCGTGTGCATTCGTGAGTGCGCGTGGCGCTGAGAGAAACACACCGCTGACTCACGCTGACACGGGGAGACCGTACACGCTCGGCACGGACTCGGGGACGGGAGCCGCAGCGCTGGCGAAGGACACGCCTGGAGACGTGGGCCCCGGTCCTGCCGGAGGCTGTGCTCCGCCCAGATGTGTCCGGCGGTTCGCCAACAGCTGTCCCTCACCCCGTCTCCTCCGTAGCAGCGAGAGACCGCAAAGGTCGTCCTGTAACAGCTTCCCCGTGCGCGACCCCCCCCCCAAAGCGGAGCTCCGCCCACCGCGCCCTCCCTGCCGGGACGTCGTCGGCAGCGTCAGACGCGCAACGCGCACAAGGCCTCGCGAAAGACGTCTTGTCCTCCAGGCTGCGTCGGCTGCGCGGCTCCTGCCCGGGACGGGCGCCGTCACACTCACTGTCACGTGTGTCGTTTCCACTGGCAGACAAACGAGGAAGCGACACGTTGCGCTCGGTGATTCCCCTGTGGAAAATTAGAGCGATGAGGAAAATTTACATACATTTACATTTTTAACGATTCCGTCTCTGAAAGCTTCTCCATTCTTATTAAAGTCCTTCTGAAATTTTCTCTCGTCATAAGGCTTCCGTCTGGAGGTCCCACCGAGGAGCCAGGAGGAGAGAGCAGGACCCGGTGAGGAGTCTGGAGGTTCTAGCGATGGGGATCCAGTGAGGAGATCCAGTGGGGAGTGATGGGGATCCAGTAGGGAGGGGTGAGAATCCAGTGAGGGGATCCAGGGAGGGGGACCCTGAATTAGCCATTCAAGGTGCTACTGAAAAGCTGAAGGACTCAAACTGCACAGAAAGAGTAATCACACAAGAGCTTTTGTCACAGAAATTAATACATGAAATGTTATTTGTAATTTACGAATCTGGTCCTCTTCTTTCTGACCTGTGCACACACACGCCCCCACACACACACACACACACACACACACACGCACACGCACACGCACACGCACACGCACACGCCCCCCCCCACACACACACACACACACACACACACACACACACGCCCCCCCACACACACAGACACACACACACACACACGCACACGCACACGCCCCCCCCACACACACACACACACACACACACACACACACACACGCCCCCACACACACACACACACACAGACACACACACGCCCCCCCACACACACAGACACACACACACACACACACACACGCACACGCACACGCCCCCCCCCACACACACACACACACACACACACACACACACACACACACACAGACACACACACACCCCCCCACACACACAGACACACACACACACACACACACACACACGCACACGCACACGCCCCCACACACACGCCCCCACACACACACACAGACACACACACACACACATCACACTTTTTTCTGCTTGTCTCCATTGTTTGTTGTGTTAATTTTCCAACAGGAGCAGAGATTGAGCTCCGGAGGAACTAATTGTGTTGAAAACATTC